>NC_136597.1:24663976-24751476 GCF_910589615.1 Taurulus bubalis | reverse complement strand
TTCTTGGGTTGTCTTCAATGTGAATGTGTATTAAAATGACAGATTCTGTACAGGAGACTTTATACGTATGTTCTTTTTCCTAAATCCAAATATAAAATTCTTCCTACATGGCTGCTTTCTTGTTTTTTTTTGTTTGTATGTCAAAGCACCTTAAAGGGCCGGTACATTTTTATAACCTGGTTTATCCATCAGATGCGTTGGATTATCTGGATTTTATGCTCCCAGACTCAATCAATCGCTTCTTTAAGGCTGAAAAAGAAAGAAGGAGGATGATGTGTTCAGCGCTGCAGCGGTTCCTGCATCTGAAATCAAACACAATCTAAATACACACATAAAAGGGAAAAAGAAAATCATGTGTAATTCTGTCAGGACTTGTGAGCAGCTGAGCGGAAGCCTGAGGATCCGATATAAATATAAATTTAAAAGAAGTTTCTCCTGCTCGGAAGTGTGAGAATACACAAAAAAAACTTTTATCTGAGTCAAATGTGTCATGTGACTTCTTTCTTCTTCAAATCAACAATCAACTGGTATCATCTTGAGAATAATGACTTGATACTTAAAGAACTGGAGGTAATTGAACCTGTCTTGGAAAAGGTTCCTCCTAAGATCTTTATTTTCTGATCATTAATGACTTCACGTTGTTTGTTGTCATTTAAAAAACTTATATTCTGAGTTATAAACAGATCTAGTCTGACCACTTTTATGAGAAGGTATCTCTATTTTGTATTCCTTTGCTGCCATCTGCTGGTAGAATCAAAGATTGACACATAAACGCTTTATTAATCAGCAACTGAACCAGGAAAGCTCTGAAAAGATTACTTGTGTAAATGTAATAAAATGTCTTAAATCTGGGTTTGAACGTGTAAAAACAAAACTTTATATATACTATTGTAAATATTCTGGAAAAAAATGTCAATACCAATAAGCTTTATGCTTGTGATTGACGACTGACAACCGGCCCATTGTGAATATTTTATATATTTATCATATATTATAATTATATATTTTTTAACTTTAACCCAACAGTATCAATAATAATAATAATAAAATAATAACAATGTGTTAAAAAAAATTAAATATCATAATAATAATAATAATAATAAGAGAGATGTATATTTGTTTTTAATTGCTGTAATTTCACTATTTATTATTAAGTATAAATAAAATAATTAAATAGTGCAGGTGTTACAGTATTAAGTAGGTGTGAGCAAGCAGCGAGTGAGACAATGATAATAATAATAATAATAATAATAATAATAATAATAATAAAGATGATGTGGTGGTGATAATAAGAAGAAGATGAATAATAATATAGTTTAAACTAGTTTTAAACTATATAAATTAAAAATAAATTGTATTGATGTTCAGTAACTTAGATTAATTATAAGGTGTACAGTCAAATTAAGAACCCAAATCACCTAAAAATATATTTCAATCTTTACAAAATGTACTGACATTAGTATTCATCCTCCAACTTTTAGTTTTTCGGGACTGAGCCGAGATTTTTTTTAAAAACGGCCACGCTGGACAGTGTAGGAGTTAACTATCTCCACAAGGTGGCGGTAGTGCAACATAAAGGAGTCAAACTGCCGTTAAACCCCAAAGAAGAAGAAGAAGAAGAAGAAGAAGAAGAAGAAGAAGAATCTTATACGACGTCATCAATCGGCGACCGTGTTGTGTCAACACAAACCGAAAGCGGAGAGTGGAGTTTGCGCTGCCGCTCCTCTCGCCCTGAACGTTGTCAAGTGTTTGGTAAGAAAATAAGATGTTTTCTTTTCTCCTCTCATGTCACGACAGAAGATATTTTATTTTTTGACCATCTTTATTGGCTTTATTTCGTGGTTATTTACGTGCAAAGCGACGCTGGCTGTCGTTAGCAAACTGCTGTTGAGAAGTATTAACCGCTAGCCAGTCGCGTTTGAGTTGAGGTTGCTGGACTATTTCTAACGGTAAATATGTTTTTAGCTTGTTGTTATAAACCACAGTGACATGCTCGATATTTAACGTCAGCTCGTTTACCAGCAGGACGATGTTACGTCATGTTAATTCAGTTGAGATGTAGCTCCTCAAAAACGTTATTTTGGTTATTTATCTGAGTTTCCATTGATTTAAATGTTGGTTAGATGTCACTTTAAGTATTAAACGTTACTTTAATGAGCTCATGTGACAGGATTCGTTTGTTTGTTTATTTGTTTGTTTGTCTAAGGCAGGGGTCGGGAACCTTTTTGACTGGGAGAGCCATAAAGGCCAAATATTTCTAAATATATTTCATTGAGAGCCATATAGTATTTTTAACGTATAATAAATTAAATATGTCCTACTTTTAATGCGACTTCTGGTGCTGCATGGTTTTGCTGATGTCCTTGTAGTCTGGTTCATACGTGGTGAGGTTGAGCACTTTGCGGGTGCTTTGAGATGACAGCAAATGCATCAATATGTATACAAGGTTGATATTTATTCAATATCCTTTATAATGGCTGGACTTTGGGAACATTTTAATGATGGTGTTTTACCAGTCAGTTTAGTTGAACTTAAAGGATCTTTGTTGGACTTCAATGAGGGGAGGTTATGACTGGTTCACTGGTTATGACTGATAATGATATATATAAAAAATAAAAGTATCAAAGGTGTTTAGTCATTTCTCAGCAGGTACAACATTTAAAGAAAAATGCTAATGCAGTGCTTAACAATAATTATAGGCCTATTAAATTGACATGGTGTCATTTTTCCTAAAGGTAGCCTATATAAACAATTTAATAACTTCATATTCTTCATATTTAAATATGTCTGAAAGTTTCATCCTACCTGTGTCAGTTTGGACTATTTCATCTAGCCACTCATGTTTGAACGTTAGGCAGACCTTTTTCTGGGGCGCCTGCTATGCCTTTCTTTTCGCCATGGAGGCCTATAGCTGCTGGAGCAGGGCCCGCCAAGAGGAGCCTCAACAGCGCCGGCCCGAGCTCATGTGGCGCTCTAGGCGAGCTTCGCTCCTGGCGCCAGGAGGAGAACAGCGGGGGTTGAGGGTGCTAACGGAGGCAGATCGCTAGCAGAGGTACAGAGAGCGCATGTCGAGAAACGGGACGCTGATTGGCCAAGAAGACTCAACACGTCACATCAAAGATCTTATTATTGTGAAGATTGCTCACTCCTATCTAAGAAACACTGGCGCAAAAAATATTTTTAACTCCTGAAAAAAAATCGTTTGTGAGGTCTGAAAAATGTACGCGGTCTGAAAAATCTGTTGCGCGGCCCCTTCGACTGGCCTGCGTGGCCGCGCACGCACACAGCTTAGAGGGAACACTCATTGGGACCCGTGAAATTTATCTTCAAAACTAGTATTTTAAAATCAGTTCCAAACTGATTTTTTTTTTCAACTCAAAATTGTCTGGGAGCCATATGCCGTCACCGGAAGAGCCATATATGGCTCGCGAGCCATAGGTTCCCGACCGCTGGTCTAAGGCATAGGCATTTCTTTATTGCCTCAAAGAGTTGCTCTTTCAGTGTTTCGCCTAAATAGCTTCATTAGAGCTGAAAAGATTGGTCGATTAATTGATTAGTCAATCAGAGAAGAAGCTTTTTTTTTTTACTATTTTGATAATTGATCAATCGTTTTAGTAATTTTCAAGCAAAAATAGCAAAACCTCTCCAACATTGGCCTATTCCGGCGTCTCGAGTGAGAAGAAGCTTTTCTTTGTCATATGTTCGTGGAAGATCAATGCTTTTTGGGGTATTTGGACTTTGGGTCCAACAAAACCAGACACTTGAAGATGTCTGGTTCTTGTGAAGTTGTGATCAAGTTGCCTCAATTGGAAAAGATAATTGTCAGATTAATAGATGATGAAAATAATCACTAGTTGCAGCCTGAACTCAGTCCAGCACGAATTTAATGACACTGTTGCTTTTGCTTAATTCAATGTGAACGGACTTTAAAAACTAGTAGGTTCAGTTTAACTGAATCCACAGAGAGTGTGGCTTTATACTCGTATAAATATGTGGACACTCACAGAAATGTCCGTGTAGTTTTGGTCTGCGGCTGGTTTTCAACGGTTGGGTTCGGCCCCTTAGCTCCAAATCTTAATGCTCTACAATGTCAAATCAAGTCGTTATCTTTTTACTTATATAGCCCAAAATGACAAATCTGCCTCAAGGGGCTTGTATATGTAATATGGCTAACATATGACACCCGCGGTCCTGAGACTTCGTCCTTTAATCACAGATAGTTGATCTCAAACCCATCCAGCAACTTAACTTTTAGGATTAACTGGAACAAAGACTTTGAGCCAAAGTCTAATCCCCCAACATTCCTGTTATAACCCACGGGTGCTAAACTGTTCATTTCCCAACAGGCTCTGCAGAACTGAATGAGGTGCAGCTTCCTGCCAGTGCTGTTTCATACGTGCTGCTGCTGCTGCCAGGATGGGCCAGCAGCTCTCAGGTCAGGCGGTGATGACCCGTCTGCCTGAGAAGCTGGTGAAACACGCCGGACTGGTGCGTGACAGCGGCTACCTGACCTACGAGGAGTTTCTGGCGAGGGTGTCCGAACTTAACGACGTGTAAGTCGCAGTCTGTCCCGGCGTTGATGTTCAGTCGATGTTCAGTTGTGCAAACGTACGGCGGCTTTCCAGTTGCTTTAATGTTGTGGAGGGACGGTGGAATGAAGAGGTTTACTTTGGAGCAAAACGGTTTCAAGCAAACGGTGTTGACTTTTTTTCACAAAGAATACTTGAATGCTTTGGATTTTTAGGTGATTTTCTTTTCGGTTTTGTTGGTAGACTCTACTGACTGAGCACTAAACTCTGCACAGCTAGTGCTATTCCACCATCCAGGATCTTGTTCCTCAGGCATAAAGCTCTGCTTCTGCTCATTTAATTTCAGCTTCCTCGCTATCAGAGGTCGTAACTGAGAGGCACAGCTAAAGTGAGTTATTCACAGTCAGTTGTTACAAAGGAAACCTAGAGTGTAGCATATCATTTTGGATCAATCAAACAATAATTTATACGGTATAGTTTAAGTGGTTATGCAGTAAATCATCACTTAGGAATATCCAGTATTCATCTGCCAGTTAGGGATCTGAACCGATCCATATTTGGATGGATCTCTAGTGTCTAGAAAGCTGAGTTGATTGTGTGAGCAGTAACTAACTGTAGAGTGCACAAAGTAAACAACACACGGCGGTTTTGGTCAAAAAACTAACAGCTAAATGTAGCAATGTTTCCAAACATCGGTCATTCCTTTGTGTGCGTGTTTGCATGTGGAGCTGCGTTCATAGCAAAAAGCAGTGAAAACGATGCAGAATGTTTTATCGAGCTAAACGAACCCTCTGATCTCTCTCAGTACGGCCAAGCTAGCTACTGGACAGCAGAAGCACCTGCTGTTTGAGGTGCAGCCAGGATCCGATGCCACGGCCTTGTGGAAGGTGGCCGTCAGGGTCCTCTGCACCAAGGTGAGACCCAACAACCTGCTGGCACGCACCACGAGCCAACAGCGGCATCTGTCCACACCTTTTCATTTAGTGGAAGAGAGGGAGAGAAGGACAGCTGACCTTTCTTTTCCAGTTTCAATGACATCATTTTTATTTCCTGTAGTTGTATTTTTATATATATATTTCTGAAAAATGGTTTGAACAAGGAATCTATAAAATAATCTATAAAAGAAAGTATAGATGTGGAAGTACTAAAACTAAAAGATAAGCAGCTTTATCTCATACTTTCACTCTGTCTCTGTGACTTGTGAGTCAGTATTTTTCATCATGGAGCACAAGAGGGTGTTTGAAGTTATTGCACGTAGAGATATTACATATTTCCCCCAATATTCCAGCTGTACTCGTTGTGGTTGAGTCCTTTTTAATTTAAAAGGAACACACAGTTGAGTTTGTGCCGCACTTGAGTGATAATTTGCTTGCCAGCTCTAACTGAACCTAAACTGTATCAAATAGAACTAAAACTGAGCTTTGCATTATCTTCCACTCTTAATTAATACTTCTGATTTCATTGACTGTGCTTTGAGTAAAGTCAGAAGCCCCGTGTAGGATTGTGACTGCATGTGTACCGACATAAACACACACAATGCTATACCAGTGTGTCGTGAGTGAGTGAGTGAGTCATGTGATCGCCTCTGCCTCCCCCAGATCAACAAAGAGCTCGGCACGATGGAAGCGTCGCGCATCATGAACCTGTACCAGTTCATCCAGCTGTACCGGGACATCACCAGCCAGGCGGCTGAGGTGCTGTCAGCAGAGGGCGCCACCGAGGGCCCGTCTGCCCAGCTGCCCTCCACCGACTCCTGCCAGGCCAGCATGTGGATGGGCAGGTGGGTGCTCATGCAGTGGTCAAAGACCCTGAGACTGTTTGTATGTTTTTAACATTAAAAGGAGAGGTATTGTTGGAGGTTAACTGTTTAATAAGCATCCGTATTACATATAACATCTCCAACTCTCTCTCCTGCTGTTGGGGTTCACACTACTCCTAAAGCTGAACCTGGACGTGTCAGTATTTAATGTGGCAAACCTAATGATAATAATCACAAACTCATAGTTTTTTAATTTTAGCTGATTACTTTGGGTTTTCCAGCTGTTTTCAGAGAAAAGTTAAGATAAACTGCTGCATAAAGTTGGCATTGAGCAGATTAACACAGTGGAGCATTTAGCAGCTGAAGAGCCAGATATGTCAAATATATTTGGTACAAATTAAAAAGCTGCATTAGTTTTATACACATTGCTTTACAATGTCCTTCTCATTCCCTCCATTGAACACACCGATGGCAGCGAGCCACCTTGCTAATGCTCGCTGGCCATCGGGAGCAATTTGGGGGTCAGTGTCTCGCCCGAGGACACTTTGACTTACGGAGAGGAGGAGCTGCTGATTAATGGCTGCCATGTTTCCATCAGGAGTCCGTAGAGACTAAAAACAGAGCGAAAAAGGAGAATCAATATTGACTAATGGTCATCAGGTGGAAACACAACTCCACGTGAATTCTAATGTTGCGCCATCTCTGCTGGACACATTCTCTATAACGACTTCATAGGCGTCATAATATGTGAATGTTGTGTTTTTAACTCTTGGAAAGAACAGAAATATATTAATGCAGTTTTTAATTATTTATTTTTCCCTACTTGCTGGAGCTGGACAACAGTAAAAGGGTTTTTAAATGTCCCACGGGAAACTCAAATGATGGATTGAACAAGTTATTTTGCAGCAGAATGAGCTGGTGGAGGACGAGGGGATCATTTTCACATTTCCATGCATTTTTATTACACAGACATGTATTTTTCTCAGACAAATCCTTTTAAAATAAGCCATTACGATTCATCCAACATGAGGCATTTCATTCCAAAAAGCGACGCTTTCCTCTTGAGAAAATAATTCAAACTTGTACCTCTTCTCTGTTTGTGCAGAGTGAAGCAGCTGACCGACGAGGAGGAGTGCTGCATCTGCATGGACGGAAAGGCCGACCTCATTCTGCCCTGCGCTCACAGCTTCTGCCAGAAGTGCATCGATAAATGGTGAGATGATGATGATGATGATGATGATGATGGGATCGAAGCTTGACTTAATTTCAGTAATTTTTTCATTGCTTTGCTCCGACACGTTTAAGTCACACGATAACGGTAACGAATACAAACTCTCTCTCTCGTTTCTGCAGGAGCGGGCAGAGCCGGAACTGTCCCATCTGCCGCCTGCAAGTGACCGCTGCCAATGAATCGTGGGTAATGTCTGATTTCCCCACGGAGGACGACATAGCTGGCTACATCCTCAACCTGGCGGACGAGGCGGGGCACCCACACAGGCCTTAACGCACACGGAGCACACTGAGCCCATTACGTGACCGGAGGAGGCGAACCGCACCAAGTAGACTTGACATGTTGCAACACAAAATGCCACAAAAAGAAGCTTACAATGCTCCTTTGTCTCTCTTGAGTCCTTAAAAACTAAACAAAAACCCTAAGAGGCTCTTTGTAACCCAAGTATTGTAGATGTGGTGCTTTGTGGGAAATGTGTGTGATAATGCGTTGTCTGTATTTGTAGTATGTTATTATAATAATAAATCATAATCTATTCATTTAACACACAGATTAACCAAAAGTACAGGTTTTACAGTAATTTCTGGGTTAAACTAACTTGACGTGTGTTGGGAATAAGGCACTTTATGATATGAACCTTTCATGTGACGGGACAAAGGAGAGGGTCGGTGGGTTTGACTCAGATATTCAAATAAATAGTTTGATATCTGTTGTGCTTACTCACTTTCTTTGGGACCGTTGGATGTGAAGATTGTTGGAAGTGGCATCAATCGTCTCATCGAACTCTCCGGCAGAAAGGGAATTTGCTCCCCTAAAATTTAGAAGTTTTGCAAATCAGAGTTTCCGGTCCGACTTTATTGTCCACGCGTGAAGCCGTTCTGTGGTCTGCAGCGTCGCCCTGCATGTTTATATCACACATGACATACGGCTGTTATGAACCGGATCCAGTTCAGGAACTAACATGGAGGCTGATTCTGGTCTCTTGTGTGTGAGGAACGAAATAATTTTATATGATTTTTAAATGACTCTGCTTGCTGCGGGCTCTTTTTCGCTGATGGAAATAACCACTATTTTTCATCTATGCTTTTCTCATCTTTTTTTCTTTATATCTATTTTATATATACCATTGTTTTATTATGATTATTTTAATCTGGTTGCTGTAGAAGTACTGTAGTTTACATAACCCAGTCTTTGCTTTGCTCTGTCATCGAAGAAAACTGAATTATTGAGTATTGCTCACCTGGTTTCATGTCATCAAATCATATGCAGCACCTTTTAGCTAAGATTAAGAGAACGGTGTTTCAGAAAATGTGAAGATGTATTAGCCTTCAATTGCATTAAAATGTTTATATTTGACTGAAACTTAAATGCATTTATAGTTACGCTAATTTAGCATTTTGTTGTGTGACGTTCAGCAAGTTGATCAGTTTCACGTTTGACCGTATTTAGCTAATTTAAAATGTTTTTTCCAAATATGAGACGATAACCTAAAATATTCAACACTGAGGTGGTATAAGCTTTTTCAATTTGCAGAGTAGGCATTTCCTTAATGAGATAATGCTCAACTTCCATAGTAGATTACTGTAAAACATTTGATCCTACAGACATGCATTGTATGTGAATTTGCTGAATGGAGGGAGGTGTATTTAAATTTAATTTGTACTGTATTGTATTATCCTTAATAAAGAGATACTCACTTTTTGCACTTTATGACTTTGTTACGTTGGATTGAAAGAAGGATGTCTCATCTCTTGAATTGATTTGCTTTTTATTCATCTAATAATATTAATAGTGTCACAGAGCCAATATATAGTAAACAAATTAAAACATAATTAAAACAAACTATAATAAAAATAAATAGCTGACAGTGATTTAACAGTCAAAAACGCTTTCCCAAATAAAAAAGTTTTATCTAATTAAAATAAAACATACAAAGAGAATATTGTACTAGATATTTAAATTTTTATTTCATACATCATGTTTCCATTGTAACAATATGTTTGCTACTGATTTAGAGTCAATCAATACATGGAAGCTATTGGACTTTAAAAAAATATATTATTAATATATATATATAATTATTATATATGTTATATAATATATGCTCTATTAATGATATAATTACAATATTGATGTTTTATTTATATATATATATATATATATATATATATATATATATTAACCACGAGGCTTGGTAGGTGGGCCAACTGGTCATCACATGAAGCTGCAATGTTAAGTTCAATTCGTCAGTTGAGGAGGAAGAGACGCCATCTTTGCTAACAGTAACTTTAGTCTTTAGTCTTTTCACCTCTTCATGGGTCGCTGAGAAGTCCCTCCGCCCCGGTAACACGTGAGTAACTCACTGAGCCATGTCGCAGTACCAGGGCTAACCGAACGGCTTGTTGTCATCATGGCGGGATTGGCATCTTCCTAGCTACTAATGCTAGTTAGCTAATGCTAGCTGATGTCCTGCCCCATGTGTGAGAGACCTTTACTACCACCAATATCTCTAAACACTAATGTTAGCAAACTAACTTGGTGTTTAAACAATGTTTAGTTTTTTTAGAAGAATTTATATAGATTAGCTCTTACTTCTGTCTTCCATTCATGTGCACTGCAACAGGAATTAACCTATCTTCAATGTTAACTATGTGAGATGGTCGATAAACAATACTGAATGGCATGTGGTAATTAAGTATGGGGGATATATTTATCTTTTATATTCATATATATTTATATTTATTAAGTGTCCGTGACACATTCATTACAGGTGGCCAATGGACATAAAGTGTATTTGTTGTATGAGTCATTCATTAGTATCTGATATTTATTTATTTGAGGAGTTTCTGCTGCTTGCACTTACTGACCAACGTAACAGTAAGTTAGGATTGGCTGGTTACCTTTCTTAATTATAATAAAATACCAACTAGGATTCAATTATTTAAAAAAAAACTTAGCATATTGGTTCAAAGAGGAAATTTGTGGAAGGAGTTTGAATGTCTCTTATTATAAGTTGGCAGCAGATATTTACTCTATATTTTTTAGAAGTCTCATTTTATATGTAACCTTGTATAGATGCACAAGTAAAAAAATAAAACACTGCGGCAACACTATGGACTGTTTTGCAGCCTTTATTTACATATCAAAATTTATGAGAAATGACAATCATAAAAAAAGATTAATAATTACAAGGTAGTATTTTCACAGTTGTGAGTATACAATCCGTTTTAAAGCTTACTCACTTTTTTCTACATTTCATTTCGGACCTATAGTCCAGATAAAGACCTTCGTTACAAAAAAACATTCACCAATTATAAGAACTCTGTTTCAGTAAAAATCATTTCAGCTTCTGAATAAATGTGTCAGAAAATCAAGTAACACAACGTCACATAAAATAAAAAGAACCCTCTTTTGTCAAATCTGGGTCCAAAAGTTTCATAAGAATATGTAAAACAAAATGCATGTGTCGCCTAACAGTTGATTCTTTATCCCTGAGGATGCATTCAGGCGTAGTTTGTGCTCGCATCACTCGGGTATGCTGCCGTTCACGTCCGTCTTCTCTGCGTCCACGAGGAAGCTGAGCTCGTTGCACAGGGTCTCGTGGCGGTAGGCCATGCGGATTTGTGCCACGTTTGTCCGCCGAATGTCGTTGCCCTGCGGCCCGTCCTGTAGGTAGTTTGAACCAATGAAGTGTTTCTTCTCCTGTAGGGTGAAAAAGTAATAAATATATATATATATAGAGCAGAACATCTTTTTCAGTAGGTGGTTGGCTTTTCTTGTCCAGAGCAGGTAGCCGTTCAGTGACCTCAACATGAACATGTGTATGTGCAGATAGTGTGGTTTAACTGTTCAACTTCCTGTTTAGCTTAATAAAGGATTTCATAATGGAGTATCTTATCTTATCTTACACGGTGACTGAATGATGTTCCTCTGTATTATGACACAATAGCAAGGATTATAGCTCCAGGACAAGGTTTAATTCATGGCCCGTTCCATAAGCAGTTTGGTTTATTAAAGTGACGTAGCAAGACTTTTATGGACCTTTGGATAACTGAGGCAGGGATTGTTCAAAAGAGGAAGTGCTCCTCATTATATTGCAACTTGGGCAAATATTATCTACTGTTTGACCAGTAATTTGCTAATTTAAGGAAAGATTTTAAGGGATCCCAACTGTTAAATTTGAATGTGTCAATATTCGCTTATCACAGATAAAACTTTTATTCACAAGAGAAGAAACCTGTAATGCCAGAAATAGATTTGAGGAGAAACGGTGTCAACACTACATAGTAGTTTGTCCACCAGAGAGCACTGACACGTTTATTTTAAACTGTAGAACGTCTCTCAGCTTTTTAAATTCTCAAACGTGTACTGGAATGATTATTGTTTACTAACTCAGGGACAAATAGTTCAGAATAATAGCTTTATTAAACAGCCAAAAGGGTCAAATTCTTCAAGTGAATCTCGAGTCAAGCCCCCAATTGGAACCTTATTGCGGAGAATTTGATTATTTTATTGGCAGCCTGCGAAGTTTTATGAAGGCCTGTAAACTGTGATGTAAAAAAGCACGAGGGTGATGGAGAAATATGTAGTAAGGAGGGCAACAAGTTCTCAAAAGTCCTAAAAGCCAGTATTGAAACTGAAGGAAAAGATTGACGTTACCTGATGCGAGAGTCCGCTCTGCAACACACTGTTTCTGGCTATCTCGCACAAATCACAGGTGCTCAGCTTCCACAGCTGGCCTGCGATGGCATACTCCTCCATCAGTGCCTCCTGAAAGGGTTAAAAGGAACATTTTGTTTATTAATTTTGCTCATAATCATTTCATACGCTGATACGTTTATTTATTTTATGTTTTTTTAAATACTGAAACAGTTTCTTTACTGTGGTTTCTAGCTGCTCAAATGAGAGGATTTGCTGCTTCTCTGTTATAGTAAACCAAATATCTTTGGGTTTTGGACTCAAAATAAGACATTTACCATTTGCTCTGGTACATTTTTATAATATAATAGTTAGTTGCAGCTCTTCCCGCAACGTATTTATTTATGTTTCATCAAGTAAAGTCCTTGTGACTCCTCCACCACATCCAGTATTGTGCATTAAACGGATGCTGATAACTTCTTTAGCTGCCCAGATGTTTCCAGACTTGTGTCACCAAAACACAATGATTGTGAGGAACTTTAAGAAGTCATGTGATCCATACAGGTCCTGGTGGTTCTGACCTTGGTGTAATGGAACTGCAGGGGGTCGTCAGTGGACAGAGACACACACAGGCCTTTCTGCAGGAACTCTCGGAGCGGGTTCTTGGCGTACTGCAGGAACAGGCTGTTGTTGCTCAGCGGGGACATGGCGATCGGGACCTGGGCCAGGTAGTACAGGTACTGCAGCACGGGACTCTGAGGGTGGAGACGCCAAAGCGATGTGAGTTAAGTCACTGTGGCGATTTCACCAACGGAAGGGAAAGGGAGGGAGCAACAAATTGTTTGACCTTGAGCATCAAACCCTAGTATGTATTCAGGACGGCACCTTCTTAAGGTTGAGTCCATGGGAGATGTTGTCCGCCGTGAGGAAGGCGGAGACCAGGTGGGTGATGGAGCCGGCCTCGCCACAGTGGGGACGAAACTGGAAGGTGTTCAGTCCTCGCTCCCTGAAGAGGGACAAATGATGAGACCGTATACCTAAGCAGTGGCTCAAAGCTAGCAGTCTCAGTTACAGACCATACTTAACTAATACTTAACTAACCAGTAGTAACTACTTGTTTTGTTTATGCTTTGTAAGGCATAAATAGACTACACTTTAGATTAGGTCACAGAACGTGCTTAACTAATACTTAACGAACGAGTAGTAACTACTGAATTCATCATGAATTGCAGCATTGTTTTTATCATTTACTAACACTTTACAAATGATCTTATTAATCATCTATAAGTCCTGAATACTTTGTTTACAAATGGGGAATCCATCATTTATAAAGTATGAAACCCAAGCTTATTAATCAAGAATGAAACATTTATAACTGTGTTTATGTTACTAATGAGTATTCATGTTGGAATAATGCTTTATAAATGATGAATTCAGTGTTTATTCATGCTTTACTAATGCTAAAAAGTGTGTAGTTATAATAAAGTGCTACCGAATTGTGACTAAATAATCAGTGTGAACATGCTTGTAACACAAGGTGTTAATCGCACTTTCTTTTCGATGTCGTAAAACCACTCTTTTGACGTACTTGCGCAGGTTGTTGAGCACCATGATGTTGGCGTACATGTGGAACAAGTAGTAGGTGTAGGGCGGGTTGTCGTCCGTGGTCCACGCCTCCGGCTTCGGGCTTTTGTAAGAGAACATGTGGTCGCTGTGTTTGGACTCGTCGTCCACGCTGTCGAATCCCGTCACCTGCAGGACAACGACGTCGATGTCAGCGGCACATTTGTGAAGCAAATATGACACAATCGTGCACGTTTGACCATCAGTAGCTGGCGGTAGATGTGCGTCACTCACCAGCCCAACAAAACAATGTCGATCTCTAATGAGTGGCTGGTAAAGTTTGCTGTTTTCCAAAGAAGTGTCACTAAAAATCAGACAGATATTGGCTGCTATTTCACTTTAAAAGTTTCCTGTCACAGATTCCCCCCTTTATAGAAATACTTACGTATTTTAAGAAAACATGAGTCGCTTTGTGCTTGCGGGGATTAACTGTAGCCTCGAAGAGTGGGAGGAAAATGTTCTCCAGCATCTTGGCGAAGTTTGGTATTAATTTCTTTGACTTGAAAATGTCGCTGCAAGACAAAAGAAATCATATTAACTCATCTTTCCATACAAGAAAACAGATTTTTAGCATTTGTTTGCTTATTCAGAACAAATCAAATTGTTCCTAACCTGATTGTGAATTGGGTGAGTTTACGAGTTTAGAGCCAAAGTTTTGTCAAATCTGACGTTACAATTTATTTGCTCAGGATTTCTTAATCTATGATTTAAAACAATGCATCTTGGTATCAAATCAAAAATGCTAATTATGGAATTATACTGGTACTAACTCAAATATCTGGACCGAGTATCAGTGACAATTTGGCCGATCTACCTAATTAAATGCTGTGTTTATATACAAAATACATTATATACTGGCACTATAATTCCTGTATACGTTTTGATCGATTTGTTGCTGCAATAAAAGGGCTTTCACCTGATTTTTAATTCCTGTTAATGATTTTTTTACCAATTTTCTGGTGTACGATTTATTATTTTAATAATGAATAACAATTCAGAAAATTAATATTTATGTAATATTTCATATTATTTAAGTTTGCTATGTTTATGTCAAGCCTGATGTTGCCACACACATAAACGAAGAATCCAAGTGTCTTCCACACAGTGAGGGATGCATCGTTTTACTGGTGTGTGATCGGTACCCAAAGCCCAGGTATCGATACTGGAACTGGAAAAAAGTCAGGTTGGTGGGTCCCTAGTGGTCATCCTAAATAAACTACCTGAATGTCATCAATCATTATTTAAAAGAGGAAATAATATAACAATTGTGAAGCTGAGGAACCTGATACATATGGCTTATTCTCACATTTAAATGTACTTACTAGATCCTGGGAACTTGGATCATCCATCTCATGTTGGGGGAGTGGATCTTGTGCTGGATGAACCAGGTTGCAAGGCTCTCCCACTCGCTGGCAGCGCGGCCGTAGATGGACAGGCGGGGCTCGGCATGCTGGTACTTGCTCTCCTCCAGGTCTTTGGACACTTCCTGAAACGAGACAGCAAACCACAGGCTGTTGGTGATGCTTCGTGAGAAAGCAGAAGCGATTGTTTGGCAATTGTTTTACGCAACAGATAACTCTATTGCATGTGCGGTATTTCTAAATACCGGTAAAGAAACTTCATGTACTCTCGTCTCATTTCAGTTGTCCGCCACCAGTGGGTGCAAGGCTTTTACAACCAAAGTCTGTGGTATAAAAATACACACAAAATACACTGAAGATAAGACACATTTACACAAAGAAACACTTCTTTTAAAGAGGAGAAACATATATTATACTTTACATAAAATGCATAAAGGCAAAGGCCCAAACACGTTGCCGTGAAGAGGTTGTCTATTAATAATAATAATAATAATAATAATAATAAAATCAGTTTTATAATGCCCCCATGCACTATTGCTTTTTAATATCTTGAGGAATTTGTTGTTTTTGGTACTCTGATCCAGTTAAACTATTTAATCTCAGCCTTTAAAAAAATAAAATAAAGATTAAGTAACAATTGAATTAAGTTGAACTTCAACTGGTTACATGCAGATCAGTATTTAAAAATAATACCACATGTAAAACAAGTATTTTGTCTATTAGTCCTTTGGCAGTGAGCCGGCATGCACAAGGCCCTGAAGCTAAATGGAACTCAGCCATCATTAATGTCATTAATTACACGTGTGCTTTGTAAAAATGTCTTCCGTTACTCTTTTAAAGATTGCACTTCTTCGATATCTCGCTGACTCTCATTAATCATTCTTATTTGATTCATGGGAGTTGTTGACTTTTCATAATTCCACCTTGAGCAGAAATCTAATGAGATACGTGAAAACGCCATTGTGCAGTGATATTAGTACTTAAACTCATACTTCACCTTGATGAGACGTGCGAAGTAGTCTCCTTCGATGTAGTTGTCTGATTTCAAGTATATCTCTCGCAGCTCGTTGGCTCCCACCGGGTTGTATTTGGAGTTGAACTTGTCGAAGCGATGAAATGTTTGTCTTCCCTAGGAGAGTGATTCGTGAGAGAGGGGGAATCTTGTGATCACATTCTCCATCCAACAAAGTGACTGTCTTGATTATTGTCAGATTACACATTAAGTGGACCTCGCATGGAACGTAAAAATGATTGCGTAACACCACGTGAAACGCATGAACGCCCATAATTGCATCCTTGTGTCAGTAAGCACATGTTAGTGAAAACTTCTCTCGTTATTTGAACGCGACAAATTAAACCTTGGCGGGCGCATTGTAGTTATTATCTGATTACTCGATCTATTTGCCTCGAGGACGTTTTCTTTTCAGATAAATTACACAAAGCGAACCGGATGTATGACCGCATGGCAGAAATGTGACTGGAATTGATTCGGTTTGACAGTTGTTCTTACGGCGTGCACGTCCAGAGAGTCCACGGTGAGGTCATAGGGGTCCATGTTGAGGTTGTGGAAGACTTCCTTCAGCGTGAACTTCTGATCTCCCCTCTCCAAGACCACGCGATCGGCCTCCGTCTGGTATGTGGTCTTTATGAATTTCAGCAGATGCTTCTGGTTCATGCAAGCAGCAGCGTGGATGTGTGTGTCCACCTGCGTCGGACATAAAGCAGACGATGTGCATGACTACATAGATAGTTATATATAGATATGACTTCTGCCGTGAAGAGACGGCCAGAGGAATTTGATTACATCTTTTTTAATACCACGTTTTTGATTATTCGCATGCGGGGCTCGATGTAAACAAATACCAACCTTTCTGACGTTGTAGAAGTCTCTGTGTGGAACACATTTCAGCTCTTTTAGCTCTGCCATTTCATTCATCATCTCATGGAGGTAGAATTTAGAGGCCAAGAAGTTCAACCGTCTGTGGCAGTAGGTTTTCCTGTGAGGCATGCAGGAAAATGTAAGATATGTCACTAATCTTTTGCCCCCGTTTCGTGAAATTCAACTTAAAGTCTGCGTAAAAGTGTCCCTTTTATCCTTTCGTTGAGAATATGTAAAACGTCGGCGTACTCACGTCGGGCCGTCCGCTATCATTGCGAGGACGTGGCTCAGGTCTATGGCGAAGGTCTCCAGGTCGGGGTAAGGGAGGTTGTGGGGCCGCTGTTGCTTCAGGGCCTCGGCGTCGTCGTAAACATTAATTATGCCGTCCTTCATCTGCAGCTCGTAGTTCAGGTCCTCAGGAATACCCTCCATGGAGTACGGGTCCACTCCTTCTCGAGGGCAAGGCCAGATGTCTACAGACAATGGGAGTAAATACACAAAAATGAGGAGCTATATTCAGTTATGTATAGTTTTGTATTGCATTAGGGCAGCTATGGAATGAACTCAGCCCAAATGTCTCTAACAGTATGTGACACATGCTCTGTAAACAGGACTTTAATGCCCAAAATAATCTGTGAGACAGTATTTTTTAGATTTTGTTGGTGTTTTTGCCACCGAGGCAAGATTACAATGGAGGTCAGCAGTAAAATACCATGTTTCTTGAAGTTTCTGTTGCTGAAATCTGACTGAATGTTGACCACCCGGTCGTCTGTTTATTCTACACAAACGTACGTACTTAAACTTTAGCAGTTCCTCTTATAATGTTTTTGTAAATTGTTTATTTTAACCCTTTAAAAACTATGAACCTTCTCTATTCAGCTCCCACTTTTTCTTCACCCTAGTCAAAGTCTGGTGTAGTCCAGTGCACTCGATGGACAGGTTGCAGTACACGTTGGTACATATATCCATATATGTATCCATGAAGGATAGCTTTCCACAATCTGCAGTCAGGAATTGTTCGACGACTCACACACTCTTCACAATAAACACAGAGAGTATAGAATAGTTTTGTCCATCAATACCACCCAACTAAACGTAAACGGCACATATTGTTCCTAACCTTTGACATCAAATCAATGTTGCAGTAGTTGTTCCAACAACTTTTCTTCTTACTATTCTCCCAAGGACACCTCATTGCATTGACTCGATTGTGGGGAAATAGCATGCTTATACGCGTCTCTTGAGTCATCGCTGCTTCTTTGTTTTGCTAACCTTGGATGTGAGAGATGCTGTAGTCGCGGCTTAACACGGCTCGCTGACAGCAAAAACAAGATGTCACCCATTTTATCACAGGACCCAAACAGTTTTACAGTTTTTTACTGTGTTATGTTGGTTGTGCTGCAGAAACGGTTTTACTCGCATAAGGGTACATAGTAGTGGCTGTTTTTCCCCCCTATTCTATATTCCTTAATACTATTTAAAGAAACAGTGTGTAGAATTTAGGTGGTGGGGAGGGGTATTCCCAATATAGCTCCGCCCATGTCGCAACTGGTTGTGTGTGCAAGTCTGGACAAGAAAGTCGGAGTATTAACTTAATGCGTTTTTACAATGAGTAAAACAGGAAGTTCACTACCTGGCATGATCTCATCCTCCTCACGCCACTTCTCATTTTTGGCGTTGCGGAGGAATCGGGCCGCGGTCCTGGGGAAGGTGTGGTAGGCCAGTCTGGAGTACTTCTCTCTGATGAACAACGCCCCCAGGATGCTTTTGGCGGCCTGCTCATAATCCTCAACTGTGATCTGGAAACGTCATGAAAAAGTTATTTCAGTTAGTTTTCTTATCAAGAATTTTTTTTAAAATCCTCTCTTAGAGTTGTAATAATGACTTGAAGCTACGGTGCACAGCTAAATGCATCCTCTTCCTGGTGGTGCCTTACGTCACCTTAAAGCAAGGCAACACCTGGCGGCCATATTGGAAGTCCTCAGCTATTGTGCAACACTGGCAGATGGCATTTCAACCACCACACAATTGGCAAGCTCAGCAATATTGACTTTATTCAATTCTGTCCTCTTTTATGTTACTGACCTGTTTAACCATTTTTGTATTTAGATATTAATTGGCAACGTTTAGATTTGGGTAAAAAGAAGACTTTCCCTCGTTTTGGCCCAACTTTGCGTCTACAAATACTTCATCCATTTAGTTTTCTGGTGTGAAATGACCACTGCAGCCTCACCCAGTTCCTCTTTGAGTCTAGCTTACCCCTGCACAGTAATCTCCACTGATGGTTACTCTCTGGAAGTCTGGGAAGTCGTCTCCAGGACAAGGTACTGGCGTGGTCGGGTCGAGCACCGGGGACAACACAGACCGGGCCGAGTCGGCGTCGTCGGGTATCTGCGAAGACACCGACTGCGAACGCTTCAACTTGAAACTCTTCTTCCTGGTGACGCACGTGAGAGAGGACAGGCATTACTCGCCCACGTCGCAACACGGAGGCCGCACAGAAAGAGAGGCACATTTGACCCGAACACGTTTCCCTACTTCTTAGCAGACTCCTGAGACTGCTGGGACGCCATCTCCCTCTGCAGCGCCCGCTCCCTGTCCTCGTGCAGGCCGATGGGACAGTCCTCCGGCACGTTGAACAGGGACAGGGCGTCCTTGGTGTCCTCCTCTTTCAGGGCAGAGGCGTACACCTTCTCCGCTCGCAGGCGGACCCGCTCGTCCACCTCGCTCATCGACAGCCTTTGGAAGAACCGTGGCATTTCTGAGGGAGTCCAGAAAGATTTGAGTTTTAGTTATTTTTTAAAATGTTGTATCTTACCAAGCGAGGTTTTTAATCACAATTTATAATGATGTAAATGTTGGACTGGTTCGGGGCAGGGTGCTTTATATTTGGCTAAATCGAAATGACATTTTACCCGTCACATGTCATAATGTTTGGTGGGCAGAGAGAAAAACCACAAACTCTGTTTCACTGGTGTTGGATAAAGATAAATTGACAGAAATGACTTAACGGGCGACCTAATAGCCAGGTTTTTAAAGCACACGTCACAGCTAGCCCCCGGTTCGATTCCCCGGCAGGCTTAACTCTTTGCTGCATGTCGATCCCCTACTCTCTTTTCCCAAATGTTTTTTCTCTTTATCACAATTACAAAATGCATACAATGCTCTTGTTAAAAGACGAATTTATAGGCTTGCTCTATTTTAATATTGTAGAGCAAGAGTGACTACTGGGGAATGCGTACGTAATTACTACTCACACCACTGAAGTAGTTACAGTTTGACAGAGAGACATATTGCATTATGTTAGTGGTGGCAGTAAATACAAATATCAGCAAGATAAACATGAGAGCTCTGAGTTGGCCGTCGGATGTGGCGGGGCCAAGACATTAACTTGGCATGCTTTGCAATGCTTCATCGTAACTCATCCCAGTAAACATGTCTTAAGTGGCTTCATGTCCTGCCAACGCCTCGGATAAGTTACAGTAAACACAGCTGATCGCTGTCCCAGCTGTCCTAGGGTGGCAGTGTGACCTCTTAAGGTCCCAGGTCAGCCTCTATGTGAACACACGGCACTGGGAATGGTATGCAACACACTGAAAACTGAAAACAAGACGACAAACGTTCACAGTCTGTGTTATCTGTCTGCTGGTGCGTCACTGTGTTTAGTTTCAATGACGTGAGACGTTGTGCAGCGATTTTTACGTCTTTTGAATCCAATAGCAGGACGTTATCATGCAGTTTAGGTCTGATCTGCATTCAGGTGGAGAATCCTAAGATGAGTACACGTGAACGAACGACTTTGCATTGATGCGGCGGCAGCTTGTAATCTAAAAAAACTGTGCGTGCGGTCTGAAATTCAACGGTGGTGGTGTTGAAGCTGTCAGGAGACGCAGAGATTAAGCCAAGCGAGAGCTGCGGGCAGCTAGAGGCTATACACTAACCCCTACAGTGTAAAGGCCATATGCACTCAGTGCCCCGCCTGAGAGCTGTTCTCTGAAAGCTTGTTTGTGTAATTCACTGCACAAGGATCTATGTGTATGGACATGTACAGCCATGTGCAGTAATATAGAAGATTGTGGCTGAAATACATCAATAAGCATTTGTCTATTATTGACAGTTTGGATTTGACTTTTAGAAGTTTGATTGACAGTTAGTCATTGTGCTTTTCATTGTTTGTTGCTTTTAAGTCAGTCAAATTTATCGTTTTCTCGACATCTCAATTGATAACTTATCTTTTTGTGATGCTTTAAAACCAGATCAGCGTCTAGGAACAGCTACATAAGTCAACATTCTCAGAATCTGCAGTGAAGTATCCGGATAATTCAGCGTTGACTGTAAATGGAAAAGGAATGTCTGCCTCTTTGTTGTTAGAAGGGCACTTATTAGCATGCCTTGGTTTTTGTTCTCGTGACCCTTTGGTTGGAAGGTCATGTTTATTTGTATTGACCGGATTCTCTTACATGGCACGATGAACCAGGCTCCTATTTTTAAACTTGAGAGCCTGTGAATTCATATGTCGAGTAGCGCTGCAGAGTTAAAAAAAAAAGCTTTGGCAGCCGACTGACTCCCCGTGGTGTGAACACTACTGTTGCTATCCAACACCCTTCAGGAGTGGAGCTGTTTAGTTGTTCTGATTAGTGGAGTAATGGACCGTTACACAGTGTGACCTTAACCATCACAGTGGGAAATAAAGTTCTACTGACGATCGTTATTCAGGACAATATGCGATCACAACATCGGCATTAAATATTTTTTTTAATTTCCTAATCATTTAAATTCTGTGTTTTTATCAGGATTCAAATAGAAAGAAAATACCATGACAAAGTAAAATGATAACATTTCAAATGATTGGTAGTTTACAGACTTCAGAGCGGATGAAATCATTTCTAGGACGGTGGCAAAAAAATAATAAAATAATTTGGAGCCTTGTAGACCAGCTGCTATAGTCAAAAAAGAAAGGGATCTGAATCTGCCAATATGGATCATCAATGATCGGCAATTAGTATCGGCAGCAAAAAACACGTGATATGGGATCTCTAAAAGTTCTTTTGTGCGGATCCGATCCGTGACCCTGATCCTGACTCACGTCATAATTAATTCTGATCACCCATGTCATCACCGATGCTATTAATATAGAAGAACTGAGCCCGTTCCAGCCTCAATCTCCCTGTGGAGGTATTTTAATCAACAGGAAATGCAGCACCGTTATGTCACATAGCAAACTCCTCCACATGCAACTCAATCCGTCTGACAACTCCAAACGATCTTAGCGCCTCGCACGTGACATTGGCACAATTCCTTCTGCCTTTTCCTCGACTCGCATATTTGGGAAGCCGGCATTTCTGAACGAGCCTCCCGACATGTGTACGCTCTACTGGGACAGCTGAGCAGCCTCTTGGATGACCTTGACCCACATCCCTCGTTAGAGAAACGAAAAAGCAGTCTTTTGACATTATGTAAGAACATTCAAATAAATATGCACATCTGTGTTTTTGGAAAAAACTGACCTTTACGTATCCTACAATATATTTAATTAAAGCCCTTCAGTAAAAAAATACTCCCTTTTACTTGTGTATTTACCCCTTTTTGTTTCAGCTGTCACTATTGGCTCAAAGCTGGGTTTCCTATCTACACAAACACAACTTCTTAATGTCGTTCCAGAGCTCCAGGCTCTCTGTGTCGCTTACCTTCCGATGTGGTTCTGGCCATGTTTGGGCTCTCAGTCTCTGCCTGGTGACTCAAGTATTTCAGCTTTTATGTGTCTGCTTCGGTCTCTTTTAAGTAACTGAGCTGCCGTGTCTCGGGAGAACACTTTTAAAATGTTGCCGACACCCTCGGTTCTGCTGCCTGTATCTCTCTCGGCTCTACGATGCTTCTCTCTTGGCTTTTTCACGCCGACTGCCTCGGTCAAGCTCAAGCTCCTCTGTGTAAGTGGTCCGGGTGCCCGTGTGTGTGTGTATAATGCACCTGCTAGTTGTTGTTGCCTTGAGTGTCCCTCTCTACCTCTATTTTAGGATAGTATCATGGCAACAGGGGCAGCTAATCTAAGCCGGTATGTCACAACTGGCTGCTAACATGTGAGCGGCTATGAGGATGAGGAGGGAGAGAAACGCTGCGGCTCAAAGGTGATATTAAAGTCATGGGAAAATACATTTGGAAAATCTTAATTTCTCCCAGATGAGACGATTAAATATAGCTTCAGCCACTGACGGTGGATTTAAGGACCATAAAGGCCTTTTATGGAATGTAAACTGTTTTTATTGAGGCCATTTAAAGAATCCATTGTTTACCTAAAGCAAACAGTCCCAGCTAATTTCCATGGTTGAGGGTCCACGCTTCTACAGTCAACGGTTTAACTGCAGAAAGTCATGTCAACAAATGTATTTAACGAGAAATATTATTTATGAGAGTGTACATTAAATGCTTTACTGTATTTCTAATGTCGATGATTTATTATTCCATGTTCAAGGCTCTGCAAAGAGAAAAACCTAAACCGAATTGTCCCAAAAATCATGTGTTCAAAAAGCTTTTCCAGGCTTTTCTTGCAGTTCTTTTCCCACTTTCTACTTTCGTTCTCGCCTACAAGCCAAAATCCAGTTCAGTTTTATTCTGGAATGAAATATAATAATACATCTGGCCTCAGATTACCCTACATATCACTTTGATTTACACTGGAAAAACATTTAGCTTTTATTATGCTAATGAAAAACTCCACACAGTCATTGTAGCTCTTGGTGTTGCCAACGGATGAAACGCGAACTGTTTCCTGCTCAGGATTTAGTACGACGAGAAGCCAAGAATGTTAAGTGTGGCTGTCCTGTTTTCTCCTGGTCCCAAACCAACGATGGAGGAGACTCTGATTGAGCAACACTGTCAACAGATCGCATGGTGGAAGTGAGAGTTACTTTAGTTAGACCATTGGTAGTTTCTTATAATAGGTGTATGTGTACACTGTTCACTGGACTGGAGTTTCTCTGGGTTCTTGGAGGGCCTAGACCAGTGGTTCTCAAACAGTGGGGTTCTCTAGTGGGGTGCGGAGGTATTACAGGTGGGGGGGATGCAGATTTAAAGAAATATCATTTATTAATCCCACAGTGGGGAAATGATTCTCTGCATTGTACTAATGCTGATACAACGCGATGGCTCACAGATATCTGCACTCATTCTGTTTTGTTTGGTTGCATGTTATTGTTATTATTAAAAAGATATTCAGTGCAAAACAGGTTGATTGCAGCCACAATAAGCAATGTTTTTGCCAAATATTAGTTGTTTTTTGCACAGATATAATTTTATTTGCATTGTTCTAACAAAGTGATTGCACATGTTATTTGTTTTTGTCTGATGGAGCAATCCGGTTTACTTGAAAGGGATTTCAATTCTCTTTATTCTATTATTTGAAAAAGCACAGATGGAGGAGTCACAAAAAGTTTGTTGGGGCATGAACATTTTTCTTCCTCCAAAGTGGCGTGACAAAAATAGTTTGAGAACCACTGGACTAGACACGGTCTCATGTCTTTGACTTAAAAATATACAATTTCACATAATTTTTTGACCAATTTTAGATGACGCCCAAAAAGCTTAAAAACTAAACTTTCTATAGTTGAATAATTATTTTAGAATTTACACTTATCACAGCCCAACATTTTAATTATTCTGAAAAATGTAAAATTATATTCTGTATTCTTTTAAATAATATTTTACCCATTATATTTATTCACGAATTAAAAGAAAAATGTCAACCAATTCACACACAAAAATAAATAAATATATTATTCATGGTTTATTTGTTACGGACAGATACAAAATAGATTATAGTTTGCCTCACCCGTCCCGAGAGAACAGTGAGGTAAAAAGGTGAGACACATTAAAAACTATTTAAAAGCTCGACATGAGTTCAGGTTTGTTGCTGAATGAACCAGGATGTTGTAACTCTCTTAAAAGTTTAAAACTTAAAAGTTTTTCTGGCCTGAGGCGTGTAATGCAGGTAAAGCCCTGCTGGAGGACATGCTCACCTTTCCCAAAGCATGGTGTAGACTGCTGCTTGCAAAGGGGCGTGTCCCTTCTCTTCATCGTGATCTGTATTGAGAGGAACAAAAGCGTCATGAACAGACTGATCCAGAGTTTAGTGGTGTAATCACTCAGATGTGACTTCTGAGTGAACTCGTAGAGTTTCGAGTCTTCAGAACCAGATTAAGGTAAATATGCGGCTCCAAAGTGGCACAATATATGCTGACTTGACATTTCAAGAGTGTGTACAGGGGGTCAAAGGTCCTGCACCTCTTCAGGGTAAACTTCCACTTCATTTGCTTTTGTTTGTCAATGCATTTCGCCATAGAGGAGTCCTTTCATCTCTGTATCTGAAAAGCTAAAACACTACAGCATTGAGGTTTTGATGGTGTGCAAATGGCCAAGACTGATGTTAGCTGTAGTCGTTGAATGCTAATAAATAATATTTGTTCGATTTTGGCTGGAAAAGTACGAGGTTTTCATATTTATTCATATTTAGTAGGATTATTACGACTATTATTATTATATTTGTTCCTATTATTTATTTGTATTCATTAATATTGCAGTTCCTTCATCATCATCACATCATTATACTGCCTTGTGCAGTCGTAGATAAATACTGAGCTTTGCATATTTCTATAAAACTGGAGTTCCATGTTCTCTCAGAAGGAGAATAAACCACCGAGGGAGCGAGACATGGTCTCTCTGACTTCAGATCAGCTTCAAAAAGGTGCAATAATACTCCGCTCCATATCGAGGTCAGGTTTGGCAGGTGCTCATGTTGTGAGAAGATTCGCATTGAGAAAAAGAAAAAGGAACTATAAAACAGGATCAGCGCGCAGCCAAAGTGTTGTAAGAATAACATTTTGATTCCGTGCAGGTGGAAAGTGCGAGTGAGAAATGTTTAGCGTTGCCAAAATACCAACTTAACTGCCTCGATTCTGCGGCCTTAACGCAGCTCTTGCCCAGCAGCATGTGTTTGTGATGATGGAGCTGCTGGGGGGTCCAGGTTGGCTTAAAGGAGATTAAAGTGCAATTCAGGTATCCACACGACAACGCACTCAAAAACAGGAGCAGGAGTTCATTTCTGTGTGTATTTCACAGCACAGAGGAATATATTTTTTTTCAAAATAGTTATTCGCCCCTTATATTTAGTTTGCAGATCTCGATTCATAATGGAACTTTGCATTTATTGAATTATTCCGATGCAATGAGATAAATCCAGAAAGTTATTGCAGAATTACATTGAGAGCAAAACCCCCCAAAAAAGTGCTTTTACTTCACTTGAAATGGGAATTTAACTGTTGGTCAAATTGGTAAAAAAAAAGAGATTTTAAGACTCAAGATTATTTAACTATTTTATTTTAGGACACAGGGTGGACCAAAACCGCTATCAATGCACCTTTTGTCAATTTATATAAATTGTGTATATTTTCAGTCCTCTACACTGTAAAAGAGTAAAACAATAACAATTTATAAAGTTCATTTACCCATATAGACTCAAAGCCTATATAGTCTTGGTCACTTTAATCACTTTAACTGGTGCACTATAAATACATTTCAAATACTTTTTATTCCGTCTGTATATATAATATTGCTATTGTGGATTATTTTCTTCTTTACTGTTTTTATTAGTGTTTTTACTGTTTATTTATATTACTTGTTTCTTATTTTACTATGTGTCTCTTGTGTGCACTGCTACTGTAATCCTGCAATTTCCCCGCTGCGGGACTAATAAAGGATTATCTTATCTTATCTTATTTTATAGCCAATTCCCAATAAGACCCTGAGGGCGAAAGTTTAAATTTCTCCTTTGCAAACCTGTTTTTTAAAAACCTGCTCTGTGCATAATTCTTGTAATGCTGCAGATTTAGTTTTAGGGGATGTTACCCACAACCCCCTGCATTGCTTTAACTTCCTAACGTAAAAAAACAAACAGGAATAACAGGAAAAGAGCTGATAAAATAATGGGTGAATAGCAGGAAGCACTGGTTCTTTCTTCTACGACGGCATGACTGTGTTGTGGCCGTTATTCAGAAAGCGAGTTGTGTTGACCTCGATAGGAAACGTTCGCCTTGCATCCACTTCTCTAGAGGCAGATGCTCGTTGTCTGATCGAGTGCACAGCTTTGAGGGGACCGACACTTGTGAGAGTAAAAGAAGTAGAACAGAGAAACCGAGGTTGGCAGTTGGTTGAGATGCTCTGCTGGTTTTGGAATTTCCTGTTTTGTTTTTTCGCCCCCCTGTCAGAGGGCTTATGTACACACGGCCAGACATTGCAGCGCTGAGCCACAACACTTGAGTCACGCCATTGCATCTGTGAAGGCTCTGCAGTATCACTGCGCTCGCAACAGTCAAATTGTCATAAAAGTTACGTAAGACTTGCTGCAGCGGCTGCTGAGTGTTTGGGTAGAATGAGCCGCTATCTCCTGATGTGGAGAATAGAGCCTTGAAGTGAGTCGTATCTCACCACAAGTAAACATGGAGATAAAGGCAGCGCAGCTTTGACCAGTTTCTGTGAGAACTTCTCCGCCCAGTGAGGCACACTCATGCAACTGGTCTCAGGCCACTCCTTGTGTACAGCAGGACTTATCTTTAAAATGCATGTTGAAGCTTGTTGCATTTCTGGGCAGGTTCTGCCCTGGATACTGGAATCCACTGTGTTTTGGACATGCACAATGTAAAATATAACAAATATAACCAAACGTTTATAAGGAAATCTAAATCATGGCCGAGTGTTTTTGTGAATGTTAAGGATTGTACTGAGTATTTGTATTAATCTTGAGCTGAACTGTTGTGAGTGTTGCCACTGAGATAAGTGACATAGCTGTTTTCAGATGCTTCCTTGTTTTTTAAAGTGTTTAAAAGAAAGTGTGGTCACACAGGAGGCTACTGTTGCAAGATTGGTGGTTAAAAATGATCATTACCCTAGTAATCAAGTTTAATCAGTTTAATTTTGCATTTCTTATTAAATCTTTAGTTTAATTTGAATCACCTCTTAAAGTTGAAGGAGGATAAAATATTGATCAGTTTACTTTTTTTTTTTATTAGTCCCGCAGTGGGGAAATAGCAGGATTACAGCAGCAGGTTAAGTGCACAAAAGAGACACATAGTAAAATAAAGTAAAAATTAAAACAAGTAACATAAATATAAAAAAACAGTGATTAAAAAACACGAAATAATCCACAATAGCAGTATCCCTATTGCCATAGGGAAGTTAATGTTAAACCGTTTAACCGTTAACCGACAGTACGAATTCTGATAAGAAATATAAAAAATGCTATTGGTTGAAGCTGTGACTTTCCAAATTGAAGTTCCCCAAAGTTGAACTCGTAAAAAAACCTTGAACCTTGAAACCTTGAATGAGAAGTGAATATATACGTCAATGTTAATTTCGCACATTTGTGACTGCTTCCTTATTCTTTGTAATTCCTTGAAAATAACATTATAAACGGCCCCCAAACAAACCAAAAGACAAATAGTTTTTTATGTTGCAACAAGCAGTTAAAGACAAGCATAGGATTGTGCCATTAAAGGGATAGTTGGGTGTTTTTAAAGTGGGGTTATAGGAGCTACTTATCCATACAGTACAGTAGATGGCGGTCAAAGCAATAACTGTATTTTAGCCACCTAAAGATCTGTTTAAGCATTTGCTATATTTAGAACATTTCCACGGCTTTATCTGGCCATCAGACCGCTCTTTCCGACGGAGTAAGTGAATCTTATCTTTGCTCTCTTCAAAGCTTCAGACTCCGTTGACAAAAACTGATGAGTTTCACTCTCGGTTCAGTTCCATGGTGGGAAAATATTCTAAATATTCCGTATGCTTCAGATATTGATTTCTTAGTTTTTAGGTGGCTAAAATACATTTTCCTGCTTCCCCCCCCTCCACAGCAGTACATTAGTTTGCCGGTACTCTTGTGCTCATAAAACACCCAAACTATCCCTTTAATAAGTGAATAGATGAGTAAATATTAGCCTACAAGGCTCATGCTAGGATAGTTACTGTGAATTCAAAGTACTTTTTTGACAATAACAACAGTTTTTCTTTGTTAGCCAACAAGTAAAATGTTGTAAGTTGGCTGCACCTCACAGCTGATAGACTCTCACATTCACACCTATAGTCTTAAATCTACCTGCGCTGGCTTGTCTTTGCACTGTGTGGAAACTATTATGCAATATTACATCTGCAGAAACACGAGTAGAATGTATTGTACAAACTCCACAGAGAAAGGACTGAGAAAAAAGCTTTCATGTCAATTTTTTGTTCATGAAATTAAACGACTTTATTCTATTTCCTCTATTCTTAAACATTGTGAATGCGATCTGAAAAAATGAAGAAATGTGCATCTTTACTCTCAGCATATTATCCTCAAAGTACAGCTAAAAGGTATTTCAGCCACCAGATACCAGACACAGAAGCGCAAAAGCTTGAAAAGAACACAAGAGTGATGGAAATAATAAGATGTGACTATTGATAGAAGGCCGAAAGAAGAGAAGTTTAAAAACTGGGGTGGAAAAGAATCGTTGTTAACTTGTTAATGATAACAGTTGTGGCAGCAGGGTACCGGTACTTACTGCTTGCAGGGTTGTGCTCAATGCCAGCGCCTCTCCAGACTGTAGAGACCCTTATTAGGCTTCAGGGGACACCAGACCAGTCTTGTCAGAGCGGCCTCCTCTAGCATGCAGACACACAGCTGACTCTCACTGCCAGTCTGCACAGTTTGGAAAGTGAACAGTGTTAACGCTTTAAAAGGTTCAGCGCTCAGAATGAGGAAGTGAATCGTTTTTTTCTCTCGGCGCAGTAAAGGAAGGGCTGGAGGAAGCTTCAAGCTTGTATTTGCACCAGCGCTGGGCGCCAATGGACACTATTTATAGATCACACCCATCTCTGTTTATTTAGGATGAATGCCAAGATGCAGTTCATTGTGAAGTTGCACAAAAACAAATGTAAAGGACCTTTTATGGGATACTGTTTACAGATAGATAGTACGTTTCGTCTCAATGTAAGGTTGAGCTAATGATCTCCTAAGAAGTAAGGGTTGACAATCGCAGGACAGGAAGTTAAATTCCTCAAAGTTGTGACACAGGTCAGAGTGTGAGTCACCCCGACTGGGTCGACTGGTCAAGGGAGTCCGAGGTTGAAAGATCCAAAACATGATGAACAACATGTGCCACGTCCTCTTTATTGTGTAGTCATCGTACCTTATCAGAACCATGCAGTCGTGTTGAGAAAGGAGATCTCGTCTCGGGTCTCAATTACCTTTTTTCATTCTCATAAGTTAAATTATACTGGTGTTTTTCATTTAGACATGCAGGATCTATATTAAAGGAGGGAAAAGGTTTTCAGAATTTAGTTTTGACAAAGTTAAATGAATGCTACTGAGCATCAGTGGTACATTCGTACGCGGAAGATACAAGATATGCTATCTCATGCAAATTGGGCTGATATGGATTCAGAGTGGTGGAGTGAAGCACCGTCACTCTGGAGAGAAGAGGACAATCTTCTGTTTGTGAAGTTCCCTCTCGTTGCCCCTGGACGGCCGGATCAGAATTTATATTCTCTGTTCTTAATGTTTCTTGAATCATAGTATTTTTCATCACAATGTTTCCTGTTGCTTTTTACAATTTAATTAAACTGTTATCAGTGTACCACTTGGTTTCTCCTCCATCGAAGGGTCCATTTTATAAGTAATAGTAGAGCTTTTAAAGTAATAGAGCCACTAAAAAATCACAGCAGGGATTTCCTCTGGGCCTCCATCAGTCGTGCAGACGTTACACATAAGCAGACCACTGGAGGAAAAAAAAACTATTTTAGTTTATTTATTTTAGGCCAATACTGATATGGATGTTTGAAAGCTAAAGTAAATATCATTAAAACTTCATTAACAAACTATTTCGTCATGGATGTCTTTGGTGGAAAAGTTGAGTATCTGTTATATTTTTTGGAGACCAAGATACTCAGCAGGACATTTTGCAGTTTAATAAAACAAACCTGTCAGCGCCCTCTGGTGGACAAACAATCTAATGACGACATTTCCAAAAATACCTCAAACGTAGTTTGGCTTCTCTGCAATGTAATTTCCTGTTGCATATCTTTATATCAACCGACATATATCGTCATGGCAGATTTAGCAGCCTGCTAGTAATTATGAGTGATGGATATCCGGGATTTTTAAGAATCGAAATACCTCGCACTTGGCAGAAAGAACTAATAAAGAGTTATTGTATTATTCGGTGCCTGTAGATTGTAAAGTATGCGTATGGTCAATTGTTCTGAAGAAAGCTGCATTCATGTTTTAGTTACTGCGGAGGACTTTTTTTTTTTAAGGAAATGACATAAAAGAAGTGATTTTATGGATGGACTTTGCAAAGAGATGAAAGCTATCACAGAAAAACATGAACACTAATTGGCAAACGCATTAATTATCATTATAATTATTATTATTATCATTTGAAGCTTCATTCATCGAAACTTACATTCCTCGCGAAAGATAATTAATTCGTCGAAATGCCGCAATTACGCAATTTGAGGAACTTGCTGGCCCGAGACAAATTTAGTTTCAGTCCTCGTGTTTCTTTGAGTTTGTGCGGCTGATGAACCATGTGTTGTTTTTAGAATGGAATGCACACCCCTGTGGATTTAATCATATTTTACTACACATACCGTCATAAAATGACGAAGCACATAAACTCTACTTTGCCTTCTAACACACTAGTCACACGCACACACTTGAGCAGAATATTATGATATTAGGTCATCAAATAACAGACAAGTGGCTTCTTTTCATTATTGCCTTCATTCATTTATTTAAAAAACAAGGACACTGCATCCATCTGAAAACCATTACACTTCCTGCCACGTTCCACCACAACAAGTCCATAAATCATGTTGCCTAATAGCATGTCAAGTAAGTTCTGCGGACCTATGAGTAAACTAGGATCTATAACATTCAAAAAAAGGAGCAGATACAGTTCAAAGCCGAGGCTTTTTAAAACAAAGCATTTAGCGTATAGCCACAGGAAGTGCATTGTTGGGCCTGCATTTGTTCTGCGTATCCTCCTGTGAAGCTAGATGGCAGCACAGCACTTCATGAGCTCCCCATCACTCTCCATGGCATCCAAAACCTTAAAATACCACTTTGCAGTTGTTACGTAAGACTTTCACCATCCAAACAAATGTCTTTAAAGCATCTCTAATATGATTACTTTCCAATAATGTATAATCATCACAACAATGTTACAAAAAAACAACAGATAACTCAATGAAAAGGGACTAAATTCACATGAAGAATACAGGACACGTTAAGATACATACTTCATTGAAGTTAAAAATAAAAAAAGAGACATGTTTAATATGTATTTTGGCTGTATAAAAATATAGTTGTATTGTGTGCTTAAATATAAGGTAGCTTTATATTTCCTTATTATATACAAGCTGGTAATTATATATTTTTGATATAGTACATATTGTTTAATTTGCACTTCACAAGCAGTTCACACCATCCGGTTCACTCGTGAAAGGATCCTGCTTGTGGCAGTTTGGGTTGCAGTAATGTCAGTTTCTTGAAGAGAAAAAAAAAAAGCAATCCTCCTTCCTCTGGCACGGCTTCGGTTCCTCTTCAGTCCACCGGTTCTTTCACAGAAGATCTGCAGGAATTCTCTTGTATCTCAGCTGCCAAGCTCACTTTGGAAGCTGAAGAAGAGACAGACATTCTTGTCAAGTTGCGCAGGTCTGACTCGAGTTCATCCATAAATCACACGCTTAATGCGGACACACTGAAGCCTGCGCCTAAGCATGCACGAATCTAAATCTTGCTTTCATCCGGAGTGACCTGAGAAAAATGTTCCTCTGATGTTGCAGCTGTTCTTTTTGGCATATCTAGTTGTAAATCTGCGGAATTAAAACCTCTGAGGGGACTTATCTTGATCTGTGAGCAAATAAGCCCAACAAGGATTCTCCTTGGCCCTTCCATGCCTGTCTTTTAGGCCACTGTGCGTGTGCTTTTGTGTCTGCGGACTCGCTGACCAGCTTCGGGGCTCCGTCTTGGTCTTCCTGTCCGGAGGGCGAGCGGAGCGGCGGCGTCCAGGAGCGAGCGGCGGCGGCGACGGCGTCCGTAGCCTGTTGGCAGCATCTTGTGATCGGGGACGTTGGATTTCAGCACGTTGTTCTGGTGCAGCCGGTCCAGCAGGTCGCTGTACACGCACGTGACTAACTTGCAGCCGGATGATTTGGTCGACCTCCTGGATCTGATAAGTAGCCCACAGCTGGGAAAAAAGACAACAAAAACATATGCTGTATTCTCAGACTGCTTTCCAGGGTTGTTAAATCTGAACTTGCAACACATCAAATGTTGACGGGGTTTAAACACAAGTTTAAATCATCCACATTCTTCAGTTATCTTTGTCAAACGAGAGCAAATACACCATCAAAATGCAGCTTTTCTTGTTACCTTGATGTAGGCGAGACACTTTTTGCATTCTCATCCTGCTGCGGTTCAACATGGACGTCAGAGTGCTGCTCATTGGCCGTCACTAAGCAGTTGCACAGGTCCCTCTTCACACGGTTCTGCAGCCAGACTTTAAACCTGCCACAGAGAGCGGAAGAGGTGTTGATGGACGAAAGCTAACCAGCACACATTTTAAGACACAGACATAAAGTGATAATATCAGTACGACGCAGCATTCCAAGATACAAGATGATTTCACTTGATGCCAATAGAGATTTGGAGGCTTTTCTTGGGTCAGTTAGCTTTGAGCGTGGAAAAATTGCACGACCGATAAATCAACCAGGGGGACATATCGGCCAATGTTAAGCTTATTGGCATACACCTCCACTGGGAAGCAAGAAATTGCAGTACAGAATGGACATAAATGTTTAAGGGAGTATCAAGACTAAGGTTGTCACGATACCAAAATTATGACTTCGATACGATACCTGCCATAAATATCACGATACCCGATACTTACGATACGATACCAGAATTCAATGCAATACGATACTGCTATATTCATCTATAATAGTAATAAATAAAACATCTCTATGGTTCCCTCTTGTTCCTGCCCAACTTTTTGAACACTTAACAAATGGCATTAATATTAGTATTAGCCTACAGCAAGATATTAATGAAAACTACATGGTGCCATGAGACAGTGTCTCAATTTACATTGTTTGTCCACTGGGGGCACGGCTTATGTTTCAATTATGAAATGCCTTGATACGACATGTGTTGATCACTGTTCTGCAGTCTTCATCAAACACAGTTTGGTCCAGCCTCTAAAATCCATCATCTGTCGAGCTCTTGCAGAACTAAAATTCTCTGACTTTTACTGTGATATTTTCTGCACTTGTTCTCATTTACTAACAAACATAACTTGATATGAATATATCTTGTTTTATCAAGGGCGAGCAGCTGATTTAAATGTTAAAGGACCAAATGAGGCTTCTTTTCTTTCTTCAGATGAACACAATGTTCTCTCAGTGCTGGTTGATCAGGCAGCTCACCTTTTTTTCAGACTGGTGTTGAGCTCCCCCGCGGTGCCGTTCACCAGTGGCAGGACAGTGGTGAAAACACAGCAGCAGATGACGGTGTGCAGAGCTAACCTCATTTTGGCCCGGAGCTGTCGGAAGAAAAGATAAAGAAATTATGTTTCGGTGGTTAAACTGCTGCCACAAATGGTGATTGGTAAATTTGAGACACGGTTGGCTCTGTGAGCTGCACAACCGAGTTGGTTCAGAGTCAGTCTGTTGGCTTGTCAATCACAAATCAATGCTAATGTTTTCAGGTTATTTCAGAAACATCTGTTCATCAGCACTCCCAAAAACCACTGATTTAAAAACTCCCTGTATCCCAAATTTTAAATTAGTGATTTCAAAATTTCAGTTTGTATTATCAAATTCCCGAAGAACTCTTTAGCAATCTCTTGAAAATAATCATAAACTTTAATTAAAATTGTGGGAAAAGTCACTTACCTCTGAGCTTGTAGCTTAATGTAGAGAATGTATGATGCACATCCAAGTGTGCTGTGTACCTTTTTCTTTTTTTTCTGCAGTTGGAGTAAGTATTTTTTTTCTCAGGTTGTAAAGAGTTTACCATGAGTTGTAGTCTGAAGTTTACACTGCTAACATGAGAGGCTTTATAGAAGGAGGGAGGGAGCTGTACCTGAATGCCAGAGCCAGTGGGAGGGACTGTGGGACAGTTCATGTCAACCCCGTCCACCCCACATGTAGACAGTCAAACCCAAAACACGCAGGCATTATAATCGAGTCAGCAAACCCTAAAAGGAAGTGACTGATGCTTATGAGTTTGTGTGAAGCTTAATTCTGATTCAATGCACCGCTTCTGAGGAAGTGTGAAATAATTGGTTTTGTGCAATAGAGGGATTTTTAAATTGAACAAATATAATTTTTTCCTCCCTCAAAGTTTATTTATGGATTTGCAAATGGCGTCTTATGTCCACCAAGGCTATTTGCATATTTTTTGTCTTTACATTGCTTTTATTTGTCTTTAAACTGGTTATTTTTGGAGTCGTATGGGTGCGTTCATTGGCTGTTCGTGCTTTAAAGCAGTTAAGTTGGCTGTAATTGTTGTTAATGGCTCAATCAATTCTAAAGGAGATGTGTGTTTGGATTGCTCTTGTTCAGTCCGAGTCAACCATCTGTGATTTTAAATGGCTCCAAAATGTTAAGTATATCTAAATTAGCAGTGTTGTTGTGGCAACTGCATGCCCTGTGAAAGGCCAACGGCAGTTACCTCCAAGCATGATAAAGAGTGTGTTTAACACGCATTAATCCTTTACGTCTTCCTTGTTGGCTACAGCAATATGAGATTCTTTTATTTTTTTCATGTAAAGTTGTAATATTACACTGCAAAATCGACAGAACATTGTGTCCAACGTACCTCCAAACCTTTAATGATTAAAAAAAAATCCGTCATTTGGCCACGAAAGTCATCTCAAGAGTCAAAGTTGACCGCGACTCAACCGAGTGAGCAGAGTTTACTGGCAGTAAACTCTGCCAGTAAACCGAGTGAGCAGAGTTTACTGAGCCCTGCCACATTAAGAACCACAGCATCTGGTCTGTATTGCATTGTGATTTTGTTCTACTGGAAGTTAATGCTAATGTTGCACTCTTTGCTGAATGTTCCTGATAAATATCCAAAAGGAATTTGTTTTCTGCTGGAGTGAAAGCAGTTTGACACGTCTCCTCATTCAGCCATGTTTTCTTATTTAAAAAAGTCTTGACGTATGATTCACGGCCAATTAGTCCTCTTTAAAGGGATACCTCACCTACAAAATGCCCAATCATATTTCTACTACTCGCCTCGTGTTGCCTTGAATTCTAAAGAAGGTGGACGAAGAATCCGATAACAAAGCATTCGAAAAAAGAATACCCAAAATGTAAAAGTCAGTGCTGAAAACTAAAATATATGAAATCAAATTGTGGCCTTAAAAATCCAAAATCAAATCGTGGATTCAGAGAATCCTGACACCCCTAACGCCCACTTTATGCTAATTCCACACAGTTTGGGGTAAAAACCATGCAGTTTTTTGCATGCAACACAAAAGTGTATTTTGTAATGACATTTTTGCCCATTCTAAAATATATCTTAAGTTCATGAATTGAACTACAGGTGTGATACAACCAAATAACTTGTTTGAACATTACGCAATTAGCGTCCTGGCCTTTTGACAGTTGGCAGAGTAAAAAGTACTGGTTGTCCTTGACAGTTTGCTATAAATCTTTTCCCTCCAACTTGTGTTGACCTGCATTCAGCTGATGCAATCCCAGCCCACATTACATCCTCCACCAACCCTCATCCTCACCATGTCCGTAGGCTACAGTTCTATCAGCGGCTGTGCCAATGTCTCTTTTGCCATGACTTTACGAAACACAGTGGCACAGGAAGCTTCGATGGGTCAAGAGAAGCCCATGAGCAATGCATTTGGATGCTTTGGCAACAACACGGCACCCTTCAAGGGCCAATAAAGATGATTCAGTGATCTGTGTTTTAACATGATCCTTTCCCGCTCTTAAATTAGATGTGATGTGTTGCAGAATTGTATTATTCCAAAACAGATGATCTATCAAGCCATAGGTGGTCACTATGGCTTTGATAAATGTTGTTTGTGTCCATATCAGTAAGCCAAGATCTTTTTTTCTTCTTGACTTGTTGCTGCAAGAATAACTTTTGCATTACATACAACAAATGAAGACAATATGGTGTTTGGTTAGTGGACGGATGAAGCTGCGATTGATTTCCACAGTCAGGGGTCAGTGAAACACGAAGTGAGCTAAACATTGGCAGGCTCCCATTATGATAATATTAGATATGCAGTGTCTATTTATAGTTGCATATTTCATCCTGTGTTTTTATGACTACTGAGATGGAAATGCAGGAATTATAGGGATTTTATTAACTCTACTCTTCATCGGTCCGAAAGAGAATCCTCCCTGGAAATGCACCGCGTGACACCCACTACTCTTAAAGTGAGGCCCAAACATTCCCCTGACCTCCTTCCCAAACAACGGAAAATCACAGTATGCGTTGTTTTGTTCGGAAAAATACAGGATGTGATATTTACCAATTACAGGTGGAACTATCAATTTGCCCAAGGGGAAGGCAATGTTCCATGTATTAATGACCGATGTGTTCGGAGAGAAATAACAGAGCGATCCGAACTAGTTAAGGTTAAATATATATATATATATATGTATGTATGAAGAGTGCAATACAAATATACTTTATTATTGTTATTTTATACACATGTAGCACATGCCTGGACAAGTTAAGCTTGCAGATGACATTGCAGTGTCAACAAAATTAAAATTCGCCAATTAAATAAATAAACATTACAAAAATCTAACATCAACTTCAAAGGGTGAGGAATGTGTGACAAGCATGCATGGCAGCTCTGATTGGCCCAGTTTGAAAATCTAGCCAGCAACACAACATAATTAACTTCTTCATAATCTTCTACATTACATATTTTATATTTTACAATCTAGGAGCCCATCGTTGATAAGTTTGATGACGATAAGCCACTGGTGGCAATGGCCAATATTTCTGGGGTGCCGATGTAGTGGATACCATAGTGGGGGATAACTGGGAGATGAAACGTGAATGGATTTTGGAGTTGAGAGATGACATCACCTCGAGCCATTTTGGCTTTTTGCAACCAGTGACCATGGAACACCGAGGAGACCGTATTTGGATTGCGGAGGAGTGACGTAGAGATGCTGTATACCAAGGTGTCCAATACGTCGATCAAAGGTAGTGCGGGTAGATCGCACCCCTGTGTAGTTCTTACACACTGATGTGAGATGGCTTAGTCGGGGGAAATTCCTGCAGAGATTTCGAGACCTATGGTAGATATTGAGGTTGATTCATGGACAGTTTTGGAACTTACTCACAGAGGAAAAGTCCCCAAACATGAGGAATAGTGCTGCCTTCTTGACTGCATTATTCGGCTCTACTTATTCATGCGAGTCAGCCTTTTCACACATGAATAACATTAAGTCCAAATACCGCTCCATCATGACTGATGATGATTTGGAAGTGTGCTTGAGGCTGGCTACCAGCAGCTACTATCCGGAAAAAAATGCAACCCTGGCTGATTCCATGCAGTGCAAGTCATCAGAGTACGGTAATGACCAAGGATATACTTAATTGTATTGTGCTATAAGGGTTCATGCCGTTATGCAAGGTATGCCAACATATTGTTAATATAATATATTCTCAGTAGAGTACTTCAAACTTGAGATTGAGACCATAAACTCATGTTTACAATGTCTACTGAGGGAATAAATCAAGAGAGAAGTAGCGTCATTTTCTCATAGACTTCTATACAACCAAAGGAGTCGCCCCCTGATGGCCAGTAGAAAGAATGAAGGTTCAAGACACTTCCACATTGGCTTCGTTATTTAGAACGGGAGGTTTCCGCCTGGTCAATAAGTCCCAGCAATACCGTAAAGGTAAAAAAATATTCTGAGGATGTAAAGTTGTCCGTCCGATGCATAAGGAAAAGTATCTTTGTACCAAAACTAGTACTTCGGGTGCGAATAATTGTGACTGAATCATGAGATTTACAAAGACTCACACCCCCAAAAGTTGATCATCTCAAGATCTTATCTTTTCCTGCCCATTTTGAGGGCACGTCTTATGACTAAGTTTCAGATTTACACCATGTGGGACCTGACAGTATGAGTGCAATGTCTCAACAGCTTCCCGTAGAGACTAGTCCTTCAGAGCCCGATGAGGCACTGCAGAACCTTTCTTCAGGATATAAACTAAATCTTCTATCATCTAAAGTTATGTAGACTACAATTTTCTCTTCCAGTATTGTTCAAGAGAAAGATATCACTTTGGCACAGGAATCAAGGTCTTGATCCTTCCATCCACGACCCCACAGGACATATGTGTGTATTTTTTTGTAATTGGGAAGATGACAGGAAATACCCAAAATGTATTGTGTCTTGTTCGTTTTATTATTCAGTAAATCCAGTGTCATTAACTGGCTTCATCTCATCGATGGATTTGGGGATTTTTTTTAATTGGAGTTTAAGTGTTTGCAGATCACATGGCTTTACGAGATTGGATTTTATCATCTCACTGGCAGTGTTTCCATTCATGTATTTTTATGTGCATTTTCGAAGAATTGTTTTCAGAAAGCTGGATGGAAACTGCAAAATTCTATCAAACTTTGGGAATTTCTTTATAAGTTTAGTTTTTATGTCTGATGGAAACACCCTTGCCAAATCAATTCTCCCTAGCCCTACTTCTTCTATTGGGTTTACTGGTTGATGACAGCCATGCGTAGCCTATAGCGTGCCAACTTCTGCCGAATATACCCTGTAGCCTAGTTTATTTACACCAAACCAGGTGATTGAAACATGCATTATTCACCTTTTTTTTTTTTTTTTTTTACTTATTCTGAAAGCCTACTGCCAGCAGATACATTTAAATAAATATAAATCTGATTGATTGGGGTGATGACGCACTTAAAATAGCCGATACATTTCCCCAACACTTACGCATTTAACTTGTTTGATATTTTGCCATATTTTGGCCTCACAGCGGTGACGGTGTTAAGCTGCGTTCACACCAAAAGCGTTGCGAATATTTGCAACACTTTTGGTGTGAACGCAGCTTTAGACTTTGCCATGATTAAGGTCTTGACTTCCTCATATGCGTTCATGATCATCTCCTGTGTCTCGTCCTTTGAGTTTATTTGTCACTGTAGCGTTTGAAGATCATGGATTCAGTGATCGACTATTTCCCCTTTTGAAGCAGACAGGCACGCGCAATTATCCAGATGACTGACGTCTGGTTAGAATTAACGAGACTGTTTGAGCACGGATCAGCCTTTGAGAAACCGTTTAGCCTGACGTCAATCATCAGGGTAATTTAAGCTGGATAATAGGACATTTGATCGACTTAGTTGAACCACGTACGAGGAATGGGGCCCAGGTGATAGAAACATGGTTTATTCACGTTTTATTTTTTTGCGAAACGTTTGCTCAAAATTGGCTATGGAAACACAGCTACTGATACCTGAAACATCACGCACGCTTATTGCGTTTCTTTCTTAAATGTGGGGCTGTTTTCCGTCTGAACGCCCAATAGCACGTACATTCATGTACACAAAAATAATACTGGTAAAGGCATAATGATGGCGAGAGAGACTCCATGACTTTTGGTAATCCATCAGTCTTGTTAAATTGTGTCTGTAAATCAAACGTGTGATTTATTCCAGTTACTTACTGCCATTTGGCCTCTTAATGCCAAGTGTATACATCCTGTGGCGCCCATCAGGTCTCGCAGCCTTTCATAGGTGAATCTCCACAAGACGACATTCAGATGCTGTGTGAGAGCCGACCGTTTTATACGTTTGACCACTGAGATCATTCAAGGTCAAGATGATTTGCTAGTAGCTCCATCGTAGCACGGTTTTCCATTATTAGGCAGTCAAAAATGTGGGTATCGTGTCAGAATGTCAGCGGGGGTGGGGTGGGGGACACTGTGTTCCAAAACAATACAGATAGTTACTTTTGAGGTTCCAGAAACACATATGCAAGCCACAGATGTTAATCACGTATTTTGACCATTTTGTAGCAGGCTTTAATATGTCTCACTTAAAAGCACTGTCAATATTTCCCAAAAAAGTGGCGTCTCCTACGTGATTCACAAATTACACAGAAATCAACACAGATGAGAAGTGGTTCTAATTTCAGTGCGTTTCACTGTACCAGCGGTTTCATACTTTTTGACTTAATCACACACCAGATGTTCAGATTGGATTCACATTTCTTCTTAAAAAGTCAAAGGGGGTTTTACCATTATTGTTGCATTAGGAGTCGCTGTAGAGAATGTCATGGCAAACTATCAAATATTTGTTGAGATATTTTGGTGAGAGACAACATTGTCAATCCCATGGTGGTGCTAGAGTAAAGGGGATATAGAGAATCACCCGAGCCTCCTCTGGGGACCGTGTTTTATGTGTGCAAAATGCTCAAGGCAGTCCATCCAAAAGGTGACGCAATATTTCTTTATGGACCAAAGTGGTAGACGGAATTGACCATTGCCATTTATTGAGCCTTGTTGCTAGTTATCATTTGCATTTTTTTTAATAATTTCCATGTTGTCTGGGTGCTCATCACCCAAGCATGCTTATTGATATAACTTAAAAACCCAAATATATTAAGTTTACCATCATGGAAGATTGAGAAAGAGCAGCAAATATTTTCATTTGAGAAGCTGCACTACTTTTTTTGTTATCCTTGTTTAAAAAACGTGACTATTACATTTGATTGATTCAATGATTACAGGTATTTTTTGGGGGGGATTAGTCCACAAATTTAGTTAGTATTAATTGCAAACAAAAGTGAAGTGAAATGCGTCGCCGCTGAAAGCAAAGAACGAGAGCAAACTCGTTTTATATGGCGATATTTACTAATGATGAACAAATTAAGTATCTCCGACAGCGCGTTGTTTGTCATTAGCGATGTTCATGGAGCTCAAACTGGTTTCTTGAACATGACAGTCACCAGATCTCAATCCAACATGGCACCTTTGGGACGTGATGGAACGGGAGATTTGCGTCGTGGAAGCTCCGCCCACAGATCTGCAGCGAGCTGCGTGAGGCTTCCGTGTCAATCTGGACCCAAAAATGTCTGAGGAATGTTTCCAGCACCTTGTTGAATCTACGCCACAAATCATTTAGACCAAATGTACTTCTGGACCCCCAGCTGACACACGTTTGCATTTTTTATAGCTGTCATGTCGGGCGATTTTGATTTCTGACTCTCACTTTTTATTGTTGCGTTGAAAGTGCAAATATGGACTCTGAGAGTCTTGACATTCCAGTGGGTGGGGTGCAGGATGGGAAATTAATATTGAAAGCCAAAGATGTCAGCACCCGGCAGAGATGTTAACGATATCGACAACAACAACACTGTCCACGGCTATATAGTTCGTTTGGTACTGTTTGTCAAGAAGATTATTCATTATTCCTAGAAATCTACTGGTACAACCTTTTCTTTTGACTTTTTTATTAAGCCAATTCGTTGAAAATTGTCTGTTTTTTCAGAAGTCAAGCGAGTCTGTTGTTTACCAGCGACGCCCCGCTTCACATTCAACCTGTTCAGCTGCCCAGTAAAACCAGTACGCTAAGGATGACCACTGCATATTTGGGGAGGGTAGATGGTGTGTCAGCATTAATTATTCAATTTCTCTTCTCTTCTCTTCAGTGTTTTTCTACTCGTGTGGAAATTTTAATTTGCCACATGTGTTTTGTTTCTATTCTAAATTTAAACCGTTTCTAGCTCTGTGTGTTGTGTGTTGCGTGTGTGTGTGCGTACGTGTGTGTGTGTGTGTGTGTGTGTGTGTGTGTGTGTGAGAGCATCTAAGAGTAATAGCTTTCTTGTCTCTAGCCAATTAAACCCAACAATAGTCACGGACATAAACACGAGAGCTGGAAGGATACTCCATTGCTGTCTACAAGTGTTCCTCCTTTTTATTTATGCACTAAACCAACAAGCAGAGCAAATGTAGATTACATTTTCAAGATGTTTTGGGGGGGTTTAATTCCACGTCGTCTCCTCCAATTCCAGCAGATGGACGTCCCACAAGTGGCCCATAAACGGTGTTTCGAAAATAGCATGTTGACTATTGTTATCCCCGTGAAGTTAACAGTGTAGTTGCGAGCGATGTCTCCGCCTCCGTCGCATTCTGCTGCCGTGAGTCATCGCATGCTGATCGGTCACCGTCTTCGTCCCGACGAGGGATCCAGACCCTTCAAATGTGACTCTGGCTCTCTCGTGAGCTCAGTGACACTTCGTTAGAGTCGGAGAGTTTATCGCCACTTTATTTATTTATTTTTGAGCCAAAGGATTAATGTCACATTGTCCTCATTAGGACTCTGTGGTTCAAGGCATGTTTCATTACAATCAAGTGGAGAGACGACTTGAGTAATGGGTTAGGAATCTATTTACTTTTCTTTACTTTAAGACCTAAAGTGGGGGCTTTCTTTCACTCTGACATGTTTTTCAATTACGTAAATGTTCCTCAGACATGACGGGGTATTTACAGAATGAGCTTCAATGTGTGTATATTTGGCAACTGGATGAGACGGAGCGACGTTGGTGGATTTTAAAGTTTTGATGTAAAATAACTTATTTTATCATTGAAGACTTGGGAATACTCGTCCCTGCTTCTCTTAATAGCACTTTAAATCAATTAGTTGCTTTCATCTGCCTCTTTTATAATATCCACAATAAGGCTGCTACTAAATCATTTAATCTGCTGTTTGTTATTGCGTTGCCCAAATGATTTTAACAAGCACAAAATAACTACAATTTCTCAGAAAATCTGAATATGTTGCACTTAAATGAATTATAAATAATTAAGTTCCTGCTAATAGAGGATTTCGGCCTCTAATAATACACTATAAACTGCTCCCAAATGCGAACAATGGACTTAAAAGTGATTCATTCACACTGCTGTTTTGGAAAAGTGATTAAGGCACCGATCTCAACAAAATTTCACTGTTGGTGTGTCTCTTTCCTAAAATGTACATTAGTCACATTAACTCAGAGGGATGATCAAGACTTTGACGAAGCCAACGAGGGAGGGTGAGGAGGGACGGACTGACAGTTAAGATGAGCTGCCATCCTCCCCTGTGTGTGTGTTGATGATACAGGAGTGTGCAGGTAATTCTACCCTCGGTAAAGAAGAGCTCCGCCGACTCGTTCACCTGCTTCCCTTTAGGCCCGCTGCACTCTGGGTATTTTTAGCACGGTTTTCATACACTCTTTGCAATTAAGTAGGATGCTGATAAACATTGCTCTGGTAGGAGACCAGCTCCAAATTTGGCTCAGCCATGAAAAGTCAGACGGTTTCAACTGCAAAAAAAAGAAGAAGAAGAAGAAGAAGAAGAATAGCTTCATGTGCTGGCAGCAATGCAGAGCAGTCCATGGGGGTTGCAGGATTTTCACAGAAACACTTGTGTTTTATATTTGCGCCTTGCCACACATTCTTTTGTGTTCGTGGAGGAGGAGGAAGAGGATGAGAAGTTGACTTTTGAAGTCTCTCTATCTTGTCACGTAAAGCATTCCTCTCAGATGGAGTAGGATTATTCAGACAGCCAGTCACCTCACTGCTGCCTTATTACAGTTTATGTAAGAAAACGTCCGTGCATCTGTCCTTTGTCTGCTAAACTTTTATGTTGCACTTTTAGTTGTGTGCCTTGCTGCTTTTTTTGTCTTTTAGGGTGCGTGAATGTGCACGTGCAGCATGCTCACATCGCATCCAGGTGTGGACACTAAGCATGCATGGAGATGTGCGTATTTGAGGGTGCATTTGTTTGCATATGACTTTCAGTAGGAAAGTGTGCGTGTGCAGTAACCTCTAACCTGTGAGGGTAAAACATTCAAATGGGAGGTCAGAGTGGCACACGGCTCACTCGCAGCTTGGCTCTTTGTATTGTCAAAATATATTTATATCTGGATTGAACAATTTGGAAAGATGGGTTTGATTTCCCCGCTTTGGCCCCCGGGCTCGGGCCTTCCTGTGGGTGCAGAGTCAACCTCAGTCAGATGCGCTGATTGGAGCCAGATCCTTTGTCCCAAATTCCGTCTCCTTGCACCCTTGAACCTCACGAAATCTCTAAACTAAAACCTGCAGTCATTGGTGTAAGTCCCACATTACACGAATCCAACTCTAATTTGATGTTGTGAAATATCAAGATGCGGAGAAGAAACATGTGCCGACGGACGTCATGCAGGTGAAATAAGGTTGAAGTCGAAATTCCACCGGCGAGGCCGAGCAGCAATAGTGTGCGTTGTTGGTGTGAAGAGGAATGCTGCTGTTGATTTCTAACTCTCTGCATGGACCCACTTTTTTTTTTCTGTGTTTTTCACTTTTATGAGGCGCAGGGAGGACATCTGTTTGCGTCGTTTGGCCCTTGCAAGGAATTTTCTGGGGACCTTTTAATCTTCCGTAGAATCTATAATGTTGAGATGCAGCGATGTGCTATTTTTGTCTACTCTCTCGCCAGATGCTTCGCTGAACTCTTAATACGCCGGTATCACACCCCTGGGGTCCATGAATTGTCATATGCGATACTGTGAAGGAAGGTAAATGTTCTGCAGGCGTTTTATTTTACTGTCCCAGGAGTACCGCCGCTGATCCATAAACCTCTGCAGGCCCCGGGGCTCCAGAGAACCCCATTCGCTGTAAATACCCCAAATTCCTAAAGCTTTCAAACCCTATATATTTTGAATTCCTCAGACGTCTTCAAACTCTTTGTATCTCAGATGCTCTGGTACTCAAGGGGGCAGTGAGACCCCTTAACCCCGCCTTATCCTTCTTTTCCGACCCCCCCCCCCCCCCCCCCACTGCCCTCCTCTCTCCTCACACACACACACACACACACACCCCCTGCGATGGATTCCAGATCGGGGAATTTAATGCATTTCTGTTTCGCATCACCTCCCAGGAATGCAGCACGCGTGCCACAAGCCTCATAACCTCGGGCTGATGAGTGTAAGGATGTTTAAAAGAGAGGAATGATGGGATACAGACGCTGCTGGGGGTTACGGGGGGCTGTGGAGGGATGAGAGGAGGACGGAGGAGGGGGGGGTTTGACAGAGCGCGGCACTCGGCGTTAATGACCATCTTGTTGCATAAAGAAATGTTAGTGCAGCTGTGGTATGTGCCGGGCGCATCTGGACAGCAGATTTTTGGGAACGTATTTTGTGTGTGTTTGTTTGGTCTCTCCCGTCTCAAATTAACGACTGTTGCACGATACGGAGGGAGGATGGAGTGAATTAACTTAGTTGGGGATCTTTTGGAGGCAGAGGCAGAGGTCTGTTTTGCATAACGCTGAGATACTGTTGCTCTATTCTGGCAGCGTCGAGACATTCAGGCATATCGAACCGCGTCAGGAGCGTTGTCGAGCCGCTGGGAGGGGTGGAAAGGTTCCTGTTCTGCAGATCAACTACAGTGAAGCACCGGGTGATGTTCAACCTGCATGGAGCGCATTCGTTAAGCGGCTTCATGACGTACCTGCGTAGTTCCTCAATTGTTTGTTATTTATAGTCTCAGTTGCTCTGAGGATTTTCATTTCCAGTTCTCTGGGCAGTAAGAAATCCAGTTCATGGTTCCAGGTCAGGTAGAACTTGACAATATAGATGAAATCAACATTATGTGGTCAAGATTTTTCCAGTATTGATGTAAAACGATATATATCTAGACATTAAAACACAAACATAGGTGTTGTCAGAAATGTATCTGTACAATCCAGTATTTAAAGGCTCCATCAAGTGTGGCTAGATTTGTAATCTTATGAATACCTGCAACTCAATCAAACCATTTAAAAACAGAATATAATTAAGATTACACTATAAAACACTCAGTGACGTCTTCACATCGCTTGTTATGTTCAAAACCTCAACGTTTCCCTTTGGCTTGATAACTGATTTAAACAATTGATCGGTTATAAAACTTGCATATAAACTTTGTCATCTTTAATTGACCGCTCGTTTCTCTCGTTAACATAATCATCATCAGATAGCTGCGGGTTGAAATAAACACTTTTTTCCATTTACGAGGTTTAGAATTTCAGCATCTTAATGAATGAAAAAAGGCGTTTTGAAAAGAAAAACATTTATAAAAAACAAAAGAATATCATTCTTAGTTTGATAATGAAGTGTGTTCGACCCAAGTGTATTTCAATATTAACACTTGCAGTGTTCAAATGTGATTGGCAGGTTTCGTTCTGTACCATGTACTTCAGTACCATGTGCAGTTCTATAATCGTAACGCGTCTGTCATACATCGGCTTTATTTTGGACAATAGAAGGTCTAGACAGTGAAGTCATGGAAATAAAGTCACCATTTTGTCCCCAGATGAGCCACAACTGAACATTTACTACACTTTGACAGAAAGTTTAGCTCCATCAGGCTTCTGTTGCCTTCAGCCATCAGAAATGCTGAACTTCTCCAACCGGCGTTTGTGGCTCTCGAGCGCCACCTGGTGGACGCCTGAGGGGAACGCAACAGTGTGGGTCTGTGCAGGAATGTGTAGTACCGTTTGTGTAACGTCTTAATATTCTGCCGTAGTGTTAATAATATTAATTTACACAAAGACAAAATACAGTAAGCCAGTTATTCAAGACGTGTTTTACTCCATAGTTCAGTCTTTAGATTTTTACATATATAGAAAAACATAATACAGAAATCACAATGTTTACTCATGACAGTGTATAAAGGCATTGGTGGTTACAGAACTACAACAACAACAACAACAACAACAACACAGGACAAATGTTGTGCCGTTAGCATTCTGGTTTGTGGGAGAGATTTTGGCCAAATATCTTATTTCTGACTATATTTACAAGCAGGAAATGTTTAAGAGTTCTTTTGGACAGATATAAATCTAGGTCGAACAAACAAAAAACAAAAAAAACACCTTCATGATAATAAGAAAGTGTTTAGTGAATCGAACATATAAGCGGTATTTTAATTTGTTAGACAACATGGACTCTACATTACACGTCATCCTCAGGTGTTACTGATGCTGCCCGCATGCAGCTTAACTTTAGTAAGGAAAGCAAGAAAAGCTCGTTAATGTATGTACAAAAATCCCTTTTATTTATATGTTCACGTCCCAACGTTTTGCCCAAGTAGCAGTTTGTTGAGCCTAAAACATGCTCAACTGGCGTTGAACTCTGGTTAAAAAGTAGTGCATTTCATAGATATATACGAAATCTACAAAATGATGAAAGGTAGTGGTGTGCACTCTTTTCCACGCATGACTCGTAGTAACCTGCAGATGTGATTTAAATGTAAGTTGATGGAGTCGTCTTTTCAAAATTCACCCTGTATGTTTTTATTGTCCCGTCATATTGGGACTGGTGTATCGTTAGTACTTGGTAAACGTTGGATTAATGCCTCACTTTTGAGAAATTCAGATTGCCTGCTCAGTGGCCTAAAAACACTTTACCCGTGGTGGTTGATGGATCAATATTAATGACCCGACTTCTCCCAGTGAGCTCTTTTTACCTCCATAACTAGTGTTACGTTCTGTACACCATTTTGGAAAAGAGGACTTCCCCCATCACACGACTTACAAACATTTTTAGCGTCTCAATCATAAAAGACCAAGCGACCAAGCTTTTATTATTCCAGCTGTTGTCTTGGTTCTTCACTTGGTATTTGTGTTAATCTAAAATTAGTGAACTTGATCGTCGTATTGTGAAAATGTGACTTGAGTTTCGGTTCTGCTCCTTTTTAATCTATGGTGGTCTACAAAAGGGATACAAGTTATTAATTATTGAATGCCCCCTGATTATTAAATGCCTCATATTATCCTGTTAAATTTAGAATTTGGCGTTCCCAGAGACCTCCTTCCAGCGGCCCGTTCAGGTTCAGGTCTAACTGAGGCTCTGCTGGGCCTGGGCGGCCTGGCTCTTCTCCTCCTGCCACTTCTTCTGCCGCAGATTGAATTCTGCATCAGAAAAGGCTGCAGGACCCCAATTGGTGATCAGCTGCTGTCCCTTGGAACCTGGAGTGGGGAAATACATAAATCAAGAGATTATTCTCCACAGAGGTATGATGAATATTTCAAGTATTTGTCAATAAAAATGCTTCGTAAACGGCAAGTCAAAGCAACAATCCTAAAGGGACATTCAACATTTTAAAAGTGGTTCAACACCTGGTTGGAAGGTAGTTTCATCTGTCAGAAGTTTGCTCTGTTCTATTCATTTGTGTGTTGCATTGTGCAGCATGTTGTTTTTGACTTGTACTAATTTCAGAAAGTCATTGTTTCTATTGTTTTGGGGTATTGTGCATTTTTGATCACCACTTTAATGGGAACATTTTAATCCAAAATGCTCCAGTTTCTGGACCAGGCTGTTAATCATTAACCCAGATGTAAACGTACAAATATGTCTTATTATGTAGACAAACTATCCGTTGTCTTTTAATTTTTCCAGTCTTCCTGGGATCCTCGAGGCGTTCCCAGGCCAGACCAGATACATAATCCCTCCAGCGTGTTCTGGGTCGACTTGTTACCAGGTGGATGTGCCCGTAAAACCTCTATAAGGAGGCATCCATCCTGATCAGATGCCTGAATCCCCTCAGCAGAAAGGAGCCCTCTGGATGTCTGATCAGATGCTCTCTGAACTGTGTGCAGACACTTTGAATTACTAAACCTTCTCTCACCAAAAGTATGTGGACCAATATGGATGTTTTGTCTATTAAAGTCGTTTTACTTATGTAGTAAACAACATTCTTAATGTGAAGCATCCAGCCAAAAATATCTGCGGGGTTTAGATATCTCGATGTTGTGTTTTCAACCTCGAGCCTCCTCACATGTTTGTTTGGGTGTTGGGGAGCAGACGGTCCAGAGCCGAGCTGTTCCTCCTCTAACACAGTCACTAATGAACTCTATTGGGAAATTAGTTAGATGAATATTACATTTATTCATGGCAGGAGTTTGTAGCTTTAGGGAATTAATTCTAGCAGATATATATATATATATAGATATATATCTATATATCTATATATATATATATATATCTAGCCAGTTGCTCTGAAACTCTCAGACAAAATGCGCTTCACAAATTAATCTTTAATAGTAAAGCTTTTTAGTCATTTATCCAGTATTTTATTTATTTTCTAGGTTTTAAAAAGGGTCGTAAGAGTCAGATAATGGCTCTCGTGCTTCGAGGTTCTCCATTTCTGTTACTTACAGTTTTAACAGTCACTTAGCGAGCCACTGTCACAGTTCACTAGTTCCCCTGCTCTCAGTAAAACATTTAAAAAGGAGCTCCTCCTCTTTTTGTAAAGGCCGAGGAAGTAGTCTCATCTGATGTGTAAAGCTGACTTTGTGCATAATGATTGAGACGATATGTTTATTACAGCGATCTTAAACGGTGGGACAAGATGCATTTAATCTCTTTCTGGACATATTTAACATGTGTGGAAATGGTTTTTGGTCCTTTTTTATTAACGTGGCCGTTGTCACTTACTCAGGTGCATATTCAGATAGTTTTTTTCACATCTACTAAAGAGGTGCATGTCTGAAAAGGGCTATCAAATGACAAATATACAGTATATTGCTGAAATAATATTGGCCAAAATTGGGTTTGATACAATGAAAATCTTAAGAATTATAACTTCAATGTAAACCTAATTCTAACCCTAACCCTAAAATCAAGTCTCGGTCCTCAAACAGTACTTTGAACACAGGAAACAGCCCCGTAGTCGGTGGTGAGTGAGTGAGTCGGTACCTGGTTCAATCTGCCGTAACATTCCCTCGTGCTCAGCCACCTTGTGCTTCCAGGTCTTGGTGTTGTTGGCGGCGTCTTCCAGCTTCTTCATCACCGTCTGTTCACACAAGAAAACACAGAGAGAGTTTTTACGTTTGGAAACCTCATTTATGATTTAACAATGGAGCTTTTTGAAGTACTCTATTTACTGGAATAAAAGGTAAAAAACACAAAAAGCACTTTAATCACTCCAACCTGTGCAATATAAATACACTGTGGAAAATAGTTATATTTATTCTGCCTATATATATACATATATATATATATATATATAGATATATTATAATAATATTCGGTTATTGTAGATTCTTTACCGTTTTTGTTTTACTGTTTATTATTGATATGCCTTGTTTTTAAATTGTTTTACTGTGTCTCTTGTGTGCACATTAACTCTTTGCTGCTGTAATCCTGCAAATTTCCCCACTGCGGGACTAATAAAGGATTATTTTATTTCATCTTAAATAGCTGCCTTCCATCCAGCAGTCAAACAGTGACACCATGTGGTAAAGAAAGGTACTACTTTACATTACATTACATTTAACTGACGCTTTTATCCAAAGCGACTTACAATAAGTGCATTCAACCGTGAGTACAAACTCGGAACAACAAGAATCAAGAAAGTACAATTTCATCAAGAAAGCCAAACTACAAAGTGCCATTTAAGTGCTACTAAAGTGCTACTTTTTCTATTCAAGGTATTTGGTACTACTTTACAGGTGTTCTTAAGTACTGCAAAAACACTGAAAACATCCTTAACACAGTTCGGGACTGAAGGGTGGGTGATCGCAGTGTAGAGCGGCCGGCGAGCGTGAACGGTCACGTGCACGAAAAGTCACGTGCACAGCCGGCTATTTAAACAAAACTCTATCTCTACGTTAGCAAATAGTTGTTTGAAAAATAGTGCATGTGGGAAAATCAGTTTTATACATTTGGCATTTCTTTTCTTCCTGCAATGTTTGTACCATGGAAACTTTGAGATCTGGTGGCGATAATCTGGGAGCGCTCCTTTCACCAACAATGGGCCTTTCTTATCATTTTATACACTCGATGGCTTTGTCTTTTTTTGAATAAATAATAGATGGGGCGGTAACTAATGTCCATCGTTTTTCTTCCTGCAGGTTCCAACTGAGCCGCACTGTAAATGCAGTTTACTGTAAATTGATTTAAAAAACAACCACATTGCTCTTGTGGACCTGCTGGCGCCTCCTCCTCCTCCTCCTCCTCTTCCTCCTCCTCTTCCTCCTCCTCCTCACCTGGTACTGCTCCAGCGCCCCCTGCCTCTCCTGTTCCAGCTGCTCCAGTTGTTTCATGGCGGCCTGCAGGGCGCTCTCCTTGGCCCGACGCTCCTTCTCCAGCTCCTGTTTCTCAGCCTCCGTCTCCGAGATGGCGCGCTGCTGCCGCAGGTGGAACTCCTCTAGCTCCGCCCTCTTTGTGGCCTCCTCCTCCAGTAACCTGCTCACACACACACAGATGTGACAGACACGGGTCAGTACAAACATATGTAGCTGGTCTGAGCCTTCATTACAGTGTCACATGAAACAATGTCTAAAAAAGGAGGGAAATGAACGTATGTAGGTTATTAAATGCCTCATCATAGACTAACAAGAAATCAAACATGTTGGTTAAGCTTCTGCACAATCCCAACATTTTAGCTATTTCCACCACCAACAAAACCTGTCTGTATATACACATACATACCCACATATATACACGAATATATACGTGTGTATATATATATAATTTTGAAAACGTTACAGCCTAAAACGTTAGGCTGTAAAAGTTTAATGTCAGGAATGCATCAAATGTCAACCCTCATATCTAAATCAAACCGGTGTGAAAGAGTTAATCAGTCTGTGTAATAAAGTTGTAAAGTTAAACTACTAATGTGTGTTTCCACAATAAGGTGGAGGTTGTAATGCGTCAGCGAGTCAGCAGGTGGTGCTGTAGTGCAACTATGGACTTTGTTTTTAAGCTTGTGGTTCAAGTAAAAGTCAATTGTGGATTAAAGTCATGCGCATTGTTAATATTATGAATGAACACTTTCTATAGAAAGGCAGCCAGTCATTTAAATATAAGTGTAAGACTGTTGCGTACTTTAATGGATGTTTTGGGTTTTTGACTGCATTCATCTTGCATCAGATAAACTGACAAAAATATTGAGCAAGCCCATTGGCACACAGCACACAGGCTGCTGCTGATGAAAGGCACCTCACTGGGAAATACATGTTTCTCGTCACACGTGTGACTCTAATCAGCCCTTTGCATGTCCTCAAACATAAAAAAAAATGTTTTTGGAGGAAAGCATCCAGTAAATGGCTTTCATTATCTAACGATAATGGACTGGTCGCTGTCCTTTTAACACGGACCCTGTGCAGTACGTCAGTCAAACTTTAGGTAGAAAGTAACCGTCAGCAGAGAGGAAGGAAACGTGGTGGAGAGGGGGAAGTAGAAGTTGAGTGTCTGGACAGACTCGACCCACGTGCCCGTTTACATGTGGTTACGCGACAAAGTAGACGTCAAATAATTCATATCGGACGTGGACAGCGCGAAATGTTATATTTATCATGCATGCGTGTTTTTGCTTGTGTGCTTTTAACACACTTTTAAAGAGGGATATGATGCGTCTTCTGGTGGCCATAGTGGCAGTCTACCGTCAGCCTGGGTCTCTATGAGGACGCGGTTTGATGCTGTGTGAAACATTGCTGGCATTTCTTTGTCTTTATTGATTCCCACGCTGTAGGGTTTTCATGGTATTTTGTCATCTTGGGTGCATAATCATCGTGTGCAATTTTGCAGTGTTGAAAAGGAGGGAAACCCACGACTCAAACTGGCACCGCCCTCGTCGGTTTTTGCAGTAAGATAATAATGGGTCAAATTAAATAAAAGGTCAAACAATAGCCGCTAACATTGAGGAGTTAGTTTGCTTTGTCACTAGTATTTACTTATTCACATTATTATTTACTTTGGTCTATTAACCTGCTGCTTTCTGGAAAGCCAACAACCACATAAAAACAATCCTTCTTTGACTTTCCTCAAGCTCCTCCTCTGTGCGTCCAAAGTAGAGGTGAATACTGATTTTGCACCAAAGTAACCCTCATTTCTTTCCTCCGTTGGTGAATATGTTGGTGCACATCTCATACATACAGTTCTCCCTCCTCCGCTCTTTATCAACTGACCGGGCCTGCAGCCGGCGGACGACCTCCTCTTCCTGTCTGGCGCGCTTCTCGTCGTCCAGAGCGTCCTCCAGCTGGCGGTACATGTCCTCCAGCTCCCGGACGCGCTGCAGGTACTGCTCCAGCTCAGTGGACTTCTGGGCCACCTGCTCCTCCATCTGCTTCCGAACCTGTTGAAGCGGGAAGATACGGAGAAATACTCTATTTTATAATGTTCTCTGTACTAAACCCTCTCTAACTTTGTTCTGCTTCACTTTATCAAAGTCAACCTTTGCAGAGAGAATGCTTTTTTTTCCGAGGCGAACCCAAAACTTTTTCATTTTTGCTGTGTGTCATCTTCATTTACTCTTAACCAGTAACATATGACTGATATTTACACATCTGAACAAAATCTCACATGTGTACATTTTATTATAACACCAACATTATTCAAATAGCCCTAGTGGTTGCAGAGATACACCCTTTTTAGTTTGGGTATGCAAATTTCGAGCAGAGGCCTAAAAATAGGTCTGTTTTATAAAAGGTTAAGAGTGAAGATTTACAGTTTATTTTTATTTTATTTCACTGTAAATTGAATTATCTTATGTGATATGATTGTAATGTGTACTTTTCACAATTTACTTCCCAAATAATGAACTTATTAAAACGGAATTAGGGAATGAATCCCTGGTGAAATGATAACGGGTTTCAGCTCGATGGTGAATGATGTGTTTGTGTACATTTAACATTTAAAATACACATTTAATACAACATTTAAAATGCACATTTAATACAACATTTAAAATGCACAGTGTGTTTCACCCTGTCGAAGTTCGATAGTATGCAGAGATATGTGGTTTAGATGCTGTGCTGCGGCTCGGTTGTATTGTAATGTTTCACACTAAACTCTCTTGAATGTTGAGCCATGAAGTCACTGGCTGTGCACTGAGCATGCCTAGATGTCATCACCGGTGTTTTTGGTGGTTATATTTACCAAGTAGAATCGAGCAGCGAAGCCGGTCAATATTAAGCTACGTAGAAACGTCTCGATCACAGACTGAATTATTAAATGTGCTTAAAATAACTCGTCTGCTGTTTCAGCGTCACTGTGAGCTGCAGTCTTAACTTTAAGTCTGATTCAAGTTGTGTCTTTTTCACATTTAATTTAATCTGAAACCTGTTCAATGTTCAATGTAAAATATTGTACTTCACTACTAATCAAATAAATAAAAAGCCCTTGCGTGTATCTAAAAGTATTCAGGTTGCTTGTTCTGACAGGATGAGGAGGAGCGTCGTACCATCTGCTCTCTCTCCAGGTCCGTCCTGTAGCGGTCCTGCAGCTCAGTCTGGGTCTGAAGGCGCCTTTGTTCTTCTTCTGCTGCATTAGTCGCCGCCTCCTCCAGAGCCTGGAACAAAGAGGAGCGAAGGTCAGATACTCCAAGTAGATACAAGCACCTTTTTACTTTCTGTTAACAGGTGATCCCCCTTAAATTCATGTGAAATATTAAATAAAAAGAAGGATAAACCTCTGAACTGATGGTACAGTAGAGGGCAATTCCCTCCATTTAAACTCAAACTTTAACAAACAGCGCAGTGTAATAAAGGCCAAGAAGGCCAAGGTAATACTTTTATTTAGTGAAGAAATATATGCAAACTCTAAAGAGGAATGCAGAGTGAACATAAGTCACTCTTATGTCACTGCTAAAATATTTCTTGCGAAGAAATGCTGATTTAATTTAGAAAAAACTGAAATTCAAACAAACTGCTGACTATGAACTATAATGCAACCAGCGTAGCTTGTTTTAATCTCAATAAGATGACGACAGATCGTAACGAATGTAAGAAATCGCTGACCGAGCTCTCCTCCCCCGACCTTCACTTTCATACACAACTCAAACATTTACGCTGACGACGTCGACTGTTTTATAAAACAAGGGTTGCTACTGATAGGCGTGGTCGCTTTTTAAATGTATAAAAAATAGGAACAGCAAATTGTGCACCCCAATAAAGAGATAAAGTGAGTTTAAATGTTGCCGCTCCACGTGCACAATGGAGAAGTACACTTAGTTGTTTTTACTGCGGTGTGAAAAGTTCAGCTCAGGCGTCAACATCACAAACAAATGTGAGAAAAACAGAAAGGAAATCTGTGAAGAATCGCAGCATCTTCGAGCTGAACGGCACACAACTCGTCACATGTTCATGACTAACTGACGTAGAACTGCAAAGCAGACAAGTCACTCAAAATAATTCATAAAAAAGGTGACATTTCAAAATAGTAAAGTGTGAGGAAATTCAGTTTAAGCAGAACTTTGTGGTCTCAGAGTGCCTCTCTGTTCAACATCTTTTCTATTTCACAAATAAAAAATGAAACTTGTCTCCGTTGTTTTGTACATGGAAGGAAAGTTAATCATTAAGTTAAGTTTTACGAGTGGCTGAGCTGTAACCTCACGTTGACTCGTCTGTGTCACCCGACTGTGAACCGTCTTAAGACTGAGACAGTCTACTATACACACACACACACACACACACACACACACACACACACACACACATATATATATATATATATATATATATATATATATATATATATATATATATATATATATATATATATATATATATATATATATATATATATATATATATACACACACATTTACATATAGCAGCATAGTGTGAGAGCCAGGCTGCCTAGTGTGTGCATCTCTCTCTCTGTGAGGCCATGTGTGTGTGTGTGTGTGTGTGTGTTCATTGTGCATTCATGCAACCATCTATGTGAGACTTTCACCTCAATGGCAGATTGTTGTGCGTTCATCAGAGAGACAAAGACAAACTAAGTTACACAACTACCACGTGAACTAGTTGGACTCTGCAACATGCCGAGTGCTGCACACGACTTAAACTTAAAACAATTACGGTAATTGTGCTTTTGTGGTTACGTTTAGGAATAGTATTCTTTGAGATTTATTGAGAAATATTCGTTAATGCTTTAAACGCTTCATTCAAGCGCTCAATAATTGCGGGATTGTCTTTGGCAATTTAAATCTTAGATCTCAGGCTCCCTGCGCCAACAACGATGAAATATGTCTAAAAGGAAAATTGCGCAAATACAAAGTAACAAAGCAATAACAAAAAAAACATCTAGGAAGTTGATTTAACTAGTTATTACTTTCCAATAGTTCCTAGATTAGACATGTCAGCTGTGAAAACACCAGTGACAACGGTGAGGATACTGGAAGTCCAGGGGCCAGATGTGTAAAGGACACACACACACACACACACACACACACACACACACAAACACATTTCCCCACTCATCAACTGTTATTTATAAAAGCAGAACATGCAGCGAGAGAGAGCACACACACCTCGGACGATGAGGAAAATAAAAGAGACAGAATCTAAACAATGCACTTTATTGAAGATTATTAACCCTTTCTGTCCTGTTCCACTGCTCTTTGTATCCTTCATTGGGAAGCGGTGTAAAGTTTGTTGTGTGTATCTCGCATGTAGAAGGAGGATCGAGATATAACTGCCAGCGATGGTTCAGAGGAACATGTGAGGAATTCATAATAATGGTGCTATAAATATTCACATGAGGCAAAACTGAGCTTCCTCTTTGCCGTTCTTTCTAATGACCGGTCTAAAGACTACAGGAGTGCAGCGGGCAGAAGTACTGATATGGAGAGGAGTCATTTAGGGCGTCTGTATCTTTTTACGATAACTGTGGAGCGTAGATGAGGCCTGTGTTTGTCTCGTGCTTCACAAAACAGAACCATGCGTATGTCCAGCTTTATGTTTTAGTCCACAGTTTTATGAATCTGGCCTCAAGAGTCCATCGTTCTCTACCTCATAGACTCTGATATATTGTTAATGCAGTCAGTGGTAAATTTATTAGGTACACCTGGACAATCTAATGAGGCAGATCTGTTGTATTGGATTTCATTAAAGTGTAAATGTGTATCTAGTAAAGGGAGGGATTCAACCCAAAATGTAATTTACACCTGTATCAGTTTACTAAAAAAGCAAACAACTTATCTGTTGAAGTTAAAAACAAGATTAACTATGTTTAAAACCATCCTTTCAACCGTCACACGAAATGTTTGCACTCATGTCCCTCGAGGACAAACGTGTCAAAAACTGCCGTAAAACTATACACACACACTGTTTCTATCCCGTGTCATTGTTTTAGGTTTGACCCCTCGCGAGGCTGAAGGGTTAACCTCACAGTGGGAACAGGAAGCGGCCGTTCCTCACCGGTATCCACATCATCACAGCCAATCAGACGCAGCGTCATCAGACTGGAGCGTGAATCAGGTTCAGGGAGATTTACTGGAAAAACATGTTTAACGTCGCCGCCCCGCCTCGTCCTTCAATACACATTCCTCTGTTTGTGTGTGTGTGTGTGTGTGTGTCATTTAAAAGATCTCCACAGATAATACACACTATTCTTAGTTTGTTGTGTTGAAGGTGTGACGATACCGCTGAGGATTGTTGTTGAATCGGCTTCAAGGCTTTTGTTGTGATGACATCAGCAGAACTCATTGTAACTGCAGCGATGATGATAATACTGACTGAGAGATATATATATATATCCATGAACAAACATTTTGTGAAATCAGTGTAAACAGTAAAAAGTGAGTAAATGTAGTATTTAAACTAACAATGAGGATACAAAGCATACAGTAAACCTTAAATGACACAAATGAATGAGACAATAGTTTGATTAAAAGAATAAACATGTATATAGATGCCTGTATGTATGCCTGCTTATATTTTGAGCGTCTTTCTTTTAAAAGCATATTCATTATTTCAAACTCAGCATAAATGAACGACATGAACACATGAATATAACAAAATTCCATGACTTTTCCAGGTTTTCCATGACCGTCAGAACCCTGTTTATCTTGATTCAAGAGATATTGGTGAACATGTTTTTCCTCCTCCAGGTCCCTTTAAGATTAATCCTGGACTACTTCCTGTTTCTAAACTTGTCCGTGTGGCTTTAAGAACAGTAATTATCTTTTCTTTTTTATCTTATAGGTGTAGAAACTGCCTCGGGGGGGAAATCCCCCAAACTCCAGTAACCACCCTTTCTGTTTTTTTCCTCCTTCTGATGGCCTCTGTAGATTACGCTGTCGGTGTAACTTTCCAGGTAACATGTTGTTTTTCCATCCCATGTCCCCAGTTTATTTGACTGAACATGGCTGTTGTTTCTTTCTCAATCCAACTGTCCGTTTGGTTTTATTTGTGATGCAGTGAGATGTTTTATGGAGCCTTTATGTTTGTATATTTGATTGAATCTCTGAAGTCAGTGTTTTTCCTCTTACATAATATGTATTTTACATTTTAATAATGGAAAACAACCTTCACGACTGATGCTCATTCTGTTTTTTTGGCCTAAAGGAAAAATAACCAACATGTAGAAGTTGTGATTTCTGAAACCCGTGTTTAACACACACGCCTTGTTTGCTCTGCAGGTTGAATCTTTGACCAGATGATGTCATCAGGACAACTCCTCCCTTCTCAAGTCTATTTATAATTCAGGATACTACAAAAAGGAACTGATCTGACACCCGACTGCTGCTAAAATACAGACTGAGAGTTTTCTTCATATATATATGTTGTCTAAATGTTCTTTTTTTTACCTATTTGCACTTTATTATTATGATTATTATTATCTGTATTGACTTTATGTTGGACAGGAGAAGATTTCAAATCTTCTGTATGTTTGCACATGTGGAAGAATTGACATTAAAGCTGACTTTGACTTTCCTGAGCAGACGGGATCCGCAGAGGGAACATTTAATGTGTTGTTGTTGTTGTTGTTCTCTCCTCACCTTCCTCATGTTCTCCAGCTCCAGCTGTTTCGCCTCGTTGGCCAGCTGCAGCTCTCTCATCCTCAGCTCCAGCTCGTCGTGCTCGGCCTGCTGCTTCCGCCGCAGCTCGCGCCGCTTCTGCCGAGCCTCGCGGTGCGGCGCCGGCCGGCCCTGACGCAGCAGGCTCACGCAGGTCTGGATGGCTGAGAGGGAACAGGAAGGTCCAGAGAATCAGTGAAAGGCTGCGACCGTTTTGAGTTAATAATGCATCAAAAACAACGACAAAATGTGATTTAAATCAACATGAAACGCTTTAAGAGGAATGGTGTTTGAAGTGGCGCCACAACTCACCCAGAATCCACTCGTGCTTCTTCTTCTTGTCCGACGCGCTGATTTCAAAGCTTTTATGTGACGACTTGATGAGGAACAGACACTTCTTTGCGTCTTTATCTTGTAGCGGCTGCAGAGAACAACAACAAGAAGGATTATACCACTTTATGAAAACACAGACAAAAGTCCAACAATCAGCTTTGTGTCTTTCTTCATCAGCTGGAGAGGCGATGAAATTACTGAAAAAAACTGATCCCAAGGTCAAGAATGCTCAAATAACAAATATTATATTTTCATCCTAGAGACGTTTCTCTGTTATTAACTAAACTTCTCACCATAACTGATAAAAGATTACATGGGAATCGACCCCCAAATCTACAAAAATGTGATTTATTGATAGCCAGTTAATCATTATATCTGCATAGCTAACATCACTGGACTGTGTAGAGCACAAGTGATTTGATTTACTCGAGATGCAGGTGATATTCCTCAATTATTACATTTTGTTACGGGCCAGAATGTGATGAAAATAGGAACAAGATTAACATTACTGTCAGTAAATTAATAATAAAAGATCTTTCTTTTAATTAAAGGTGGTGGGAGGGCTGTAATGTTGTAAACACTCATTATTAGAGGTTGAGCGGGCTCTGAGAGTTTCGGTTCTTGCCTCCGCACTGCAGTTTCCGTTCAGTAAGATGTCTCCTTTCTTCTCTGCCAGATCCTCTCCGACGAAGTAAGAGATGCAGTTTGGCTTCAGCACGAACCAGCGCTCCGTCCAGTTCTTCCTCCGGTGACCTTTCTTCATGATGTAGCCCTGCAGAGAGAGAGGGAGGAGGAAGGAGGACATGGATCAGGTCATTTCAACACCTCTCCAAACATTACATCCTGTAGTTTCCCTGTGTGATTTACAGACGAATAAAGCAGAACTGATGAGGACGCAAAACCTATTTTAGCCTCCTAAAAGTAAGACCTACCTAACATCAGTTTAAGTGTACGGGTTATATATACATTATCTATGCTGTCGTCTACGCTCTCTTTAAAGCCACTAGACTCCATCGACAAAAACAGTAATTTCACACAGGAGTTGCCGGTCTTGTTATTGCGTGAAAAGAAAGTAGACTGAAATATCAGCGCGGGGAAAGAGCTGTGGTAAAGTGGCGAAAATATTCTAAATATAGCGTACACTAAACCTGGTGTACTTTTTTTTTTAGGTGGGTCAAAGTACCTTATGGAATGGGAACGCCACTTCAAATAATCCAAACTACCCTAAACCTTTGTTTTCTTACAATAATTAATGTTTTCTTGTTTTAGTCTCTACATGACCCCGGTAACACGTTCACTCAAAAGCAACAGACCTGCCACACACGACCACAAACTCTTAGTTCCTCATTTCATATAATATACAGTACAGTTTTAGCTCGGATTTCTTCCGTTGACATTTAGTGTCCGTTTGTCTTGAAGTTTTAACCCTTTAAAAACAGTGTGTGAAAACCCCGGTGTGCCTATTAGCAGACAAAATACAACAACATATTGTGTTAACCTTCCTAGAACCACGTCATACAGCAAGTGTGGAAGGAGACGGACATTTTAAATCCCAGCATGCCCCATTCAGACGTTTTCCATTTTTGAACCGAACGACACCGTTTTTTGACTGAAACTCCTTTAAACACCCAAATGCTGTGTTTCTTTAGGTTCTAATCTTTCCAAAAATGTGTCTTACTAGTATGTGGGCATTTTTGGGAAATCTTGCTCATATCGTGCTGGATGTTCATAGTTATGATCAAAATATCTTTTAGAAGTGATGTTTTTGCAGATATACATATTTTTCCCAAGACTTTGCTGAACAAATACATACAATAAACACAAGCAATGGAATTAATTTGGGGGTTCCTACGACAACTCAAACACAGGGAAAGACTCTAGAGGTCTAGAGCCAAATTTGGTTCCAGGGTTGTGTTATATATTTATTATTTTACATTTTCGCGGTTAACGGTCAGTGACGAGCCGGTGTGCCGCCCACCTGCTTGAGCACGTCCATGATGAGCTCCTGGTAGACCTCGTTGATGCCCATGGAGAGCGTCTGGCGGTCCATGCCCTTGCTGAAGTGGCCCGACCCCACCAGGCCGACGAGCTCCCAGGCGCCCAGACTCTGCTGCTTGGCGTTCAGCTGCAGCTTGTAGTCCTCGAAGCGCTCCTCCACCCAGCTGCCGCCCATCGCCTCCGTCAGCTTACGCAGGAGGTACTCGATCTGTGTTCAACGCGAGTAACACACACACACACAAGCAAAATAATTAGATTTTATACTTTTTTATTAAAGTGGTTTATTTCCATTGAAGACGTCCAGTATTTTTCCTGCTACTCATCTCTACACGGGCCGGTCGGAGCACATACATCTACTTTTCTTCCGGTGATTCAGCTCTGACGTTGGCTGCACCCAACAATAAATCCTACGGTGTTTTGTAAAAGAACAGGAAGCTGGAAACTTCCTTTTCTGCTCTTGAGCAACAGGCGTTTTTTCAACACTGGACTAAACAGAGCAACTAAACTCCAGCTCTCAGTTGGTGATCTTTAAATGAACAAACGCTCATTTGGGCGCGTAGTGAGAGGACTGGGAAGTTACTGCAGATAAATGTTGGCTAATTGGATTCCACTTCACACATTTACATTAATAACTTCCCCCACTGGAAGTGCAGAAGTTAGTCAACACGTGATAAAGGATGAATTAGGACCCTTAGATCCACCTAACATCTGCTTTCCTGCTGCATTGAAAAACTTAAGTAAAAGTATTTAAGTTTAATGAGGAAAACACACTTAAATTGAATTTTAAGTTAAAAAAATTAAATAGATTTCAATAACTAAAAAGGAAAAGCAGCAAATCACCACATGAAAACATAAACTTCATTATTTTTGCACTAAAAAGTACTTAAAAAACTGTTTCAAAATAGTTAACCAACATTTATATTGCCAATCGACTAATTGATTAATTGACTAACTGTTTCAGCTGTACTTATATTACCTATTGGGCAGTTAGATTTTTAACAAAATGTATTTATTTAGAAGCTCAATGTATGTTTTGTGTGCAGAAATCATAACTAGGACTCACAATGGTCAGATAAATGTTAAAAGTAAAAAGTAAAATATTTCCCTCTGAGATGTTTGTAGGGTAGAAGTATAAAATACTTCAAGGGAAATGAACAGTGAAGTGAGGTACTTGAGTAAAGGCGCTTGGTCCCGGTGACAGTGAACGCCTCACCTCCTCAGTGACGACGATCAGCGGGTACTGGTCCTCGGACAGGAAGTTGAAGATGCACCAGATCTTGAAGGCGTCGTCGTCGGAGATGAGCAGCTGGCTCTGATCCAGATTCTTCCTGGAGCTCAACGTCCAGCACATCCTGTTGAAGTCCTGAAGGTCAAAGTTGCCCGTCGCCTGAACGACAACGACAACAACAACAACAACAACAACAACTTTAGGTGAGAAGGGCAGCGGTTCAGTCTGTGACGAGTCGGAGTGAAGCGCACAAGTTTCATATTTCTAGAAGTTGGAGCGATTCTTTGAGTCTGCCTTTATTTCGCCCACTTGAAAGGTTTTTAAAAGAGACCTGCAACACTGTTCAGTGTTTAATGATTAAAAAACAAAAAAGCAAAGAAGTCTGTTGTCAGGTAAAAACAACAATAAACTATTTAACCTGAGGCCCCTTAAAAAAAAGGCTGTGACCCTCATTTTGGGCCTCACTGCTGCCGGTAGAGGAGCGTAAAGAAAAATAAACACTTTCGAATGAGTCCCCTTTCATGAAGGGTTTATAAGTTGCCAGGTTGGTAAAATCCCCCTTACTGACTGAACTGTTCCATTAAATGGCTTCAGATTGATCTGGACCAGCATCCTTTTATTGATCATTTATAGAAGTTAGTGATGTATTAATAAATGTATAATAAAAGTATTATTACCAAATAGAAGCGATTTTTCACAACCGTATTCCAATATTTATTTTAAACCCTGAATAAAGTGTAGTAAAATGAGGTGAGATAGAACTTAATTAATCCTGAAGAGATTCTTGTATTAGAAACAGGTACCAACGAGATATACTTAGAGTATTGAGGAAGTCTCAAAAAAACTTCCTCAATACAAGAAGAGTTCAAATTCCAGAGCAAAGTGGGAGGAACGCTCTAGGAAGAAGAAAAAGATACAATTGTTGCTTCGGAGCTGAAATGTTCTCCTTGAGCCGGTGAACAGGAGCGTCTCCATGGAGACGCCTGGCATCGTGTGGATGAGAAGCACATCCAGTCCGGTTGGCAGTCGTCCCTCAAACAAGCCACCAGCAAAACAACAACAACAACAACAACAACTCCCAGCCGTCCGATACTCACTAAGCGGCACATTGTAAAAACCCACGACTAGAAAAGACACTGCGGTCGTAGCGCCGGTGGTTTGAGCCCCAGTGATGCCGAGCCTGGTTTCACACCTCGACCTGCTCTACTCCTCATGAACACATTAAAGAACATGAAAGTATCTTATAGAACAAATGAGTCAAGTATGAGAGCAGCAATAATATCAATCAGGGATAAATCGTCTAGATTTGCTCTTTTATCTTTTATAATAAACAACTTTCTGTCTCTGTTTATTAGAATTAAAGCTAAGAAAGTGGTTAATTATTGTTGTTGTCTTTATTGTTGTTACTACAACAAGAACCCGGTATTCCACACATTACATTTCAATGAGTTTCTAACTCGTTTTAACTGAAATCTCAGGAAGAAAAAAAAACTAAATATTTAAAAAAAAGGTGTGAGGAAATGATCTCACTTTATAACTGGAAATAGAAAATAGTTTATTTAACGTGTAAGTCTCCATGAAGCACATTGATGAGTTTGGCGTCATGAATACAAGAACACTCAAGGTCATTTTGTCCTTTTCTAAAACCTTAAAGCTCTAATGTTGATTCTATGAAGTAAAAAGTATTCTGATAATTACACGGTGTTTATAGTGTGTTACTTATCTTTGTCAACTATAAATGAACGTACGGCTGAATCAGTGGATTATTGTTGTTTTCACAATGAACCCAAATATCCTGAATTCTCTCACGGCCGTCTGATTGTTTTGGTTTCTCTGCGTCTGAGAGAAGAAAAACATTCAGCTCAAGCGAACCAACTGCAGTTGGAGTGAACTTGTTCTCAAAGCTGCACAGGATCTGATGTAACTCTCTATTGTGTTAACTTAAGGGCGAGCGCCTGTGTGGAAACCTGGTGAGGATCTTTTTTTAAAGGGATTTTCCACCCAAAACTCTCCCAAACAACTCAACTACCTAAAAAAACACTTTTGTAGTTTAGTCCTTCAATTATTAAACATCTTCCCAGAAGAAAACCTGTGGTTCAGTTTGAATGGACATATACTGTACAATACTTCTATATACTCCCAGAATACAGGTACACACAGTGTACAATGTGGCTGAGATGTGCATCCAGACATATTTTGGTTCTCAATGAGGGTCGAATAAATATTATAAACGGCACCACAAACTACGGCCTCTAAAATCAGTTTCCAGATAAACATTATGACCTTCCTGGGAGTAGGATTGATAAGAAGTGTGTGCTATTAGACGGGATCAGGTTTAGCTAATGAACTCAAAGTTAACTTGAGACCGGGACTCGTACCAGACTTAAGACATAAAAATAAGGATTTATTGCTTTGACACTTTGAAAGCACAATGAAAAAGTTGGCTCCTCCTCCTCGGCTCAACAAGGTGACGCCGCTCGCTGGCCGCTGAAAGCCAAACTCAGGTTCCGTCTCGTTTTGGAACGAGCTTTGTCCGCTCGGTGCTTCGCTAGCTAGCACCTAGTAGCACCTTAGTAGCACCTAGTAGCACATTGGTAGCACCTAGTAGCACCTTAGTAGCACCTTAGTATCATCTAGTAGCACCTTAGTAGCACCTAGTAGCAAATTGGTAGCACCTAGTAGCACCTTAGTAGCACCTAGTAGCACCTTAGTAGCACCTTAGTAGCACCTTGGTAGTACCTAGTAGCACCTTAGTAGCACCTTAGTAGTACGTAGTAGCACCTTAGTAGCACCTTAGTAGGACCTTAGTAGTACCTATTAGCACCTAGTAGCACATTGGTAGCACCTAGTAGCACCTTAGTAGCACCTAGTAGCACCTTAGTAGCACCTTAGTAGCACCTGGTAGCACCTGGTAGCACCTTAGTAGCACCTATTAGCACCTTAGTAGCACCTTGGTAGTACCTAGTAGCACCTTAGTAGTACGTAGTAGCACCTTAGTAGCACCTTAGTCGCACCTTAGTAGTACGTAGTAGCACCTTAGTAGCACCTTAGTAGCACCTAGTAGCACCTGAGTAGTACCTAGTAACACCTTAGTAGCACCTAGTAGCACCTTAGTAGCACCTTAGTAGTACGTAGTAGCACCTTAGTAGTACCTAGTAGCACCTTAGTAGTACCTAGTAGCACCTTAGTAGCACCTTAGTAGTACCTAGTAGTACCTAGTAGCACCTTAGTAGCACCTAGTAGCACCTTAGTAGTACCTTAGTCGCACCTAGTCGCACCTTAGTAGTACGTAGTAGCACCTTAGTAGCACCTTAGTAACACCTTATTAGTACCTAGTATCACCTTAGTAGCACCTTAGTAGCACCTTATTAGTACCTAGTATCACCTTAGTAGTACCTAGTAGCACCTTAGTAGTACCTAGTAGCACCTAGTAGCATCTTAGTAGCACCTTGGTAGCACTTACTTATAGCACTTTGTATTTTAACTTTGTACTCTCTTGATTCTTGTTGTTCTGAGTTTGTACTCTTGGTTGAATGCACTTATTGTAAGTCGCTTTGGATAAAAGCATCAGCTAAATTAAATGTAATGTAACATGTAATGAGCAAAAACTTTGTAGAGCAAAGTAAAAACTTGCTCACAAGTCTTCAAGTTTTGACTTAGAATAAAATACAAATAATGCAGTTATTGACGGGCAGGAAATAAAGTTTCTTCACTTTAAAAGTAGCACGTTCAAGTGTAGTTTCACTCAGAAACCTGCAGGTTTCTTATGAAGACTTCAGACTTCACACATTCTGAAGTTCAGGCCTTCATTGCACCGCAGGAGTTAAGAAGTTTCTCGAGAGGTTTCGACTCTTTTAGTCTGACGTGAAAAACTGTCAGCATGGAAATCCGTCGTTAGCAGAAACTTTATTCAAGCTGAACACAGCTGCTGTTTTACACTCCTCTGAATCTACAGGTGGGAGGAAGAAGAGGAGGAGGAGGAGGAGGAGGAGGAGGAGGAGGAGGAGGAGGAGGAGGAGGAGGACTTGCTGGTTTGAATGGGTCGGTGCAGACGCTGGCAGGATGACAGTGACGTTTGTTCTTCGGCTAACGTCGCTGTGTCATGCTCGTCTTGTTTGCCTTTGTGGCTCGCTGGCTCTCTCTCTCTTCCTCTCTCTCTCTTCCTCTCTCTCTCTCCCTCTCCTCTGGAACAATGAGAGCCTTGTCAGCGCTGCCTCCCTTCTTCTCCAAAGCCACATGGTCATTAGGATTCAGGCTCCGGCTTTATCTCCTGCAACCTGCAGAAGCATTTACAACTCGCTCAGAAACTAAAACTAAAAAAAGGAGACAAAGACGTTCGGTCGGAAATGAACTGCAAGACAATTCAAAAGAAGGGCTGTTTTATCACTGGAACAGGATTATTAGCTGTCATATCAAAAGGGTTTGTTGCTAATTAAATATTCACCTGCAGCGATGACCACAGGCGGATGACCAGAAATGAAAGTCATTGTTTAAAATAAATTTAGAAAAGAAGAAACGAGTAAAGATGTTTGAATCGCTCCAAAGCACAAAATGACCAAGACAAGCTGCAGCTGCTGGTTGTTGATTTAGAGTCATTCACCCTAAAATAAACTGTAGTTGAAATCTGTAGTGAAACAGGCGTCTCTTACTTCTCTTTTTTAGGAAAAACTGGAGGATTATTTCTTATGTTACATAAACATTAGAAATCACACTGGCTTATCTCATGAAGAGGTTTTCTGAAGCTGAAAACAAGGCGGTTTTTCTTACCTCATGAATAGTTAACATTGTGCAGATCCATAACTATATTTTCCTCACTTAACTAGTGCTAGATAAAGCAGTTAGTCTTTGAGATTTTCTGCTTTCATCCCAATAAAATATAACAACCACAACATCATCTACTTATAGAATCACTTGTTTAGATAAACACCACATTTTACAGTTCATTTCTGAAGGAGCCACACTGGATTTCTCATTATTAGACTTTAAAAAGTCAAAGTTATTGTCATCTATGTAAAAACGTCATTACCCCAGCTGTGAAAAGTCAAATGTTTGGGTAAGACTTGTATCTTGCAATCGAGATTGAAGTCGCCAGTTCCCCCAAACTTCGCCACAATTTTGAAGATTAAAAAAAAGAGGAGGATAGAAATATACAGATTTCAAGTCGCACAGAAAATACAATCGGAGCACAACAGCGTGACCTTTGGGTGAAGCGAGTCTGCAGCTGGTCATTGTGACGAGAGATCGTTGGTATTTCAGGGTCACAGAGGATCACTTGTTTCAACGCTTCAGCAAACCACAAAGTGCTGAGTCGTCAGCTTTTACTCCGCTGCGGCCAAACCAGCAGCCTTCCATGTCTCTCGTCACCGAGCGCCACACTGACGCTTCTGTGTCCTCAGATTAGGTAAAATATCAGTGCCGTGCTTTTTATTTTCTGCTGCGTTGCTACAGACACACACACACACAGGATCCTTTACTTATCTACAAGTAGCAATACCAAACAGGAAATACTCCACTATTTATCCTGCAGCAATGCATCATATTTTTATAGAGTAGAAAGTACAACAGAAGTATGAAGCCGCATAACGTGGAAATAGTCAAGTAAAGTAGAAGTACCTCAAAGTTGTACTTTTGTACAGTATATTCTATGAGTGACATTCCACCACTGCTTACACACACACACACACGCACGCACGCACACACACACACACACACACACACACACACACACACACACACACACACACACACACACACACACACACACACACACACACACACACACACACACACACAAGGTTTCAGTATTTTTCCAACACCCTCAACTCCATTCAGGTGTAAAATAAGACTCCTGTTGTTCTGCCTCTTGGGTATCTGGTGCATCACACACACACACACACACACACACACATATATATATGTACACACACACACACACACACACACACTTTCCTTGTGTGACCGGGTGGAGTTTCCTCAGGAGTGAGGGCAGTTGAATACACTGACCGACGCCCTCCTCTCTCTCCAGGGCCGGTCACCTCCACGCCAATGGGTGGGACAGTTGTGCTCAAGTGTGTATGGAAAAGTACACTCAAAAGTGTGTGTTGGGGTTTTTTTGGGGGGGAAGGAGGAGATTGACGTCGGCCCATGATGTCCTGAGCCTAAATCCAGGATTTACACTTCCTTAAAGGGAAGCGGAGAGTGGAGTTTAACCCCACTTTGATGTCAACAACACACCAGTGGGTCACCATCATGTAGCAGCCATACATGTAGAGAAACCATGACAACTAAAGGGTTAAATACAGACACACAGACACAAGTGACGTCGTTGCTAGTGAAACAGGTCAGACAGCTTTCTTTGAATCCACAGACATGAAAGTCTTAAAAGTCAGAACAAGAAACTAATGAGGCAACTTTAGAAATACAAAAATAATTAGATCATAATTAGAATAATTGCTGAGTCCGGAATGAAAAAAAGCCAGATGAATCATTTGTGGTTAAAAAGCTTCACCATTGACTATGAGAATGTTTGACGTTAACAAAATCCAGAAGGGGAATTGATACTTTTCCCTCAGAGAGATCTTTTAAGATCGATTTAAGATCTCTCTGAGGGAAAAGCCTCATTGTGGAGCAGAAATATCACAAAAACTGAGACGGAACTAAACCGTGACGTCACGATCCCTTTAAAACGTCAAGAAAATATAAACTCTTTGGTGTCGTCTAAACTTGAGACTACCTGATTAAATAAAAGGTTGTACACAACCGACACTTTAAAAAGTACCACAAGGAACAACACAGCAAAAGAAAATGAAATGACGTCCACAGCGTTTAAAATAATGAGCCAGTAGGTGACGATGAAGTCAACGATGCATCGAATAGCAGAGAAGAGTTTACTTTCATACAAAGTAAAGATGGAAAGTAACCGTTAGACCAAACAAGGCGTACACATGTCGTTTATTACACAATGCAACAACAGGCATGTACGAAGTGAGGATATATGACATCATCATGTCCCAAACCTTCTGTTTAAAGGGCCCAAGCGGTCAGAAAAGACGTGTAAGAATCAGGTCAACGTCATGACATCATGAGACAAGAATTCCAGGAATTCAACCCCCAACTCGTTTCGATTCCCGGCCGAACGCTCACCATTCACACAATGACCCCAATAATGACATCATCAGAGGCCAATGAGCGACTCAGCGTTCAGTAACTGGTTCCCTGTGGTCGTCTCAGCTCAGCACAAAGAGCGACGGAGACAGTGGAGGTCGTCACCGGCTCGATAAACTACACGCTACGCGTCCATCAATGGACTTCTGTTGTCTAATAGAAACTGTTCCTCACCAGCGTCTTGCATGGAGATTTGCTGCGTCAGGACATTTAAACAGGATTAACATGTAAAGCACACGTGCAGCCAATCTGGTATTCAGATGAACTGCATTCATGAATTACTTTAGAAGACACAGGTCTGATACTTAACTTAAAATGGTTTTAAAGTTAAAAAAAAATGTTTTAAAAGGAGTGAACCTGTCACTAAAAGAATACATACTTTTTTTATTTCCAAAAACAAACGTAGCTGCTTTTTTTCCACCTCGAATATAGTGTTTGCAGAAAATCCTCTCATCCTGGTGGAAATGATGCCGCTACACACACACACACACACACACACACACACACACACACACGCGCGCACACAGCGTTAAATCCTGCTGTGAAGTTTCCGTTTCTGTTCCCCTGATAATGTCTCATTCTCCTCATGAAGAGTCACAGAGCGCTGACTCACTTTGCCTGAAGGAAACCTCGCATGTCAAAACCATAAACCGATATTGGTTCTCTACTATCGGAGAAATCAGCTGTTTGTGTCTAGCCTCATATCTCAATTTATGCTTTACTGCTTTATGTATCTGGGTAAATCTGTCCACTGCATTTTGAGCCCTTGTGAAATAAAGATATAGAGTCCAACGGGAAGCGGAGAGGAAGACCTCTGACAGAAGAAGAGGAAGACCTCTGACAGAAGAAGAGGAAGACCTCTGACAGGTACCTTGTCCAGGATGAACTTGTTCAGGTACAGCATGTAGCCCTGGTTGGACACGGGACCCTCGTCGTCGTCTTTAAAGTGTTCCTCCAGCGCCACCGGGTCGTGTGGGATCTTCATCACGGTGCACAAGTTGTGGGACAGAACCTGGAACGATGAATTATAATCTGTCAATTACTTACTAATTACTAATTTATGAATCGTTTCATTACATTACATTTAGCTGACGCTTTTATCCAAAGCGACTTACAATAAGTTTATTCAACCGCGAGTACAAACTCAGAACCACAAGAATCAAGAAAGTACAATTTCATCAAGAAAGCAAAACTACTATGGAAAAATGTAATGGCTTTTATAACAAATTAGAGGAGTGGACAAGTACTCGTGGGCGGGGTTTGTGTGTTCAGGAAATAAATGCAGGTATAAATGCAGGTATGTATGCAAATTTACATATAAGAGATAATTTAAAGGGTGACACCCCTTTAATGATCTTTTACATGTAAATTTGCATAAACAGTCCTGACTGTGATTGTATTTTTGGTTTTGTTTTGCTGCTGTTTTTTTTGTACTTTATTATTGTCTGACAAACCTAATTTTTGCATTTATGTTTAATGTTAATATATCTAAATGAATAAAAATGGAAGTGACCAGAAAAATTATTATTTATTTAGTCCAGAAAAGATGTGTTTTTAGTTTCATCTAAAAAACAGGGAAAAATACCAACTTCAAATATCAGCAAAATGTCGCTGGAGCCAGAAGACGTTTGACTGCAATGATCAATATCAACGTGTTATAACTTTGTTATGATACGAAGCTGAACGAGCTCCTCTGTGAAGTTTTACTCTTCAACCTACAACCTAAATATTTGAAGAGACTTGACAATAACACAACTGTTGTTTTCAGGAACTGATTCCAGGAAAAGGAGGATGAGGAAGACCTTGAAGAAGAACTCCAGCATTCTCCCGTTGGAGCAACAGCCGAGCTAGCCGCCTCTAAGGTTCAAGCTCACATTTCCCATGATGCAACTCAACAGCAGCGCGCGTTGAACCCGCCCCGCCGAGTCCGACGCTCACGTCACGCTCAGACCGACAAGTCGGTGACGCACGTTTCCTGTTTTCTGTTTTCTCACACTTCATTTTATATTCGTCTGAAGATGATTTTCTCTATAAATAGAATATAAAATTAAATAGAAAACTAAAAGCTGACGCCTTGTTCTGTCCAACCAACAGAAGAAAAAGACCAAAAAAATCAGTTTACCATCATAGAAAGACAAATAAAAGCTCATCTTTAAGAAACTGGAACGAATGTTTTTTGTAAGTATTGCTTGATGAATTAATAATTAACGTATTATTTTAACACTTATTAGGTTACAAAAACAAAAAGGACTTAATGTCTTATCTGAGCAGAAAGTTCGCCTGAGACCAAAAGTGAATGTTTCTGCTTCAACGAGTGCAAAACTAAATCATTTCCCTTTTCCAAAATGCAGGTGTTGGTGTGATGTCATCGAGGTTCATGACCTCATCGTGCCAACAGCTGTTCATCCTCTGCAGCTTTTGTTTCCTGTCGTTATGGCCAAATTACATTAAATCAACGTTATTTTAAAAAGACAATATTGGATGTTTTGTTCAGAGTTCAGCACACGTCAGGAAATACTTTGTGTACTTTGTATACTTTGTCCATCGTTGACGCACTTTGTGTATTTCCTGTATTTCCTAGAGGGACAACAGGTCGGAGGAGTTTCTGCTCTTTCGTCACACTTTCTGTCTGTTTGGTAAAAACTGGTCCAGTGTGGAGAAATAATCTGCTAAAGAACCGTTGCTCTTTAGATTCAGAGGCGGCTGACCTTTACTGACGATTTATTATTATGTTTAAAGAACAACAAGTAATGAACAACGTCTGACTGACACACGGCCGGAAATATGTGGGTGTGTCGGGTTGTTCACAGAGAGGTTTACTCTGGTTTTACTCGCTTTACTCCTCGTGAACTACCCGTTTTCCCGCTAAAAGGTTAAATTATCTTTTAGTCAAAGTCAAAGTCAGCTTTGAAAAACCGTTCCTCTCCTGCCCAACATAACGTGAATACAGATAATAATAATAAAGTGCAAAATAGATTTAAAATATTTAGACAACATATACAGTATATTAAGAAAACTAGTCAACTAGAGAACTAGAAAAATAGTGTCTGACATGGAGGATTATGATTGTGTTTGTATCACTTTAAGGGGCGGGTCCTCCATGTTAGTGATGGAATGTGTCTTGTACATTTACTCAAGTACTCAGGTACTGATTCGTGGTACTTCTGATGCTTTTCTACTACAGAATATTCCACTCCACTACATTTATTTAAAACAAGCTTTACTCAAGATTTTTAGCACACAAAACATGAACACGACGAGGTGATGGATTAATCGGTCGACAGATCTTTCACTGTTTACATGATAGTTATTCGTTACATTTTGTGGCTCAGCTTCACAAATGTGAGGATTTTGCTACTTTTCCTGTCATTTATTAGTAATAATGTTGAGATCTGGACCGTTTGTTGGACACAAAGAGCTTCGTGGAGGAGCCTCTTTGGGCTCAGAGAACTTGTGACGAGCATCTTTCACCATTTTCAAAATGTTCACAAAACAATCAATTGATTTATCCGTAATAAACAGTAAAATCCTGCTTTTCCATAAATAAATATAATCTAAAGATATAATAAACAATAGTTTGAGAGTCACAGGGACAAGTACTTTTATTCGTAACATTGTTAAGTACATATTCCTGATTGTTGTTTTATTAAGTAACATTTTCAATGCAGGACTTTTACATTGTGGAGTTCCTGCTTTTACTAAAGTCAAAGATCTGACTCTTCATCACTTCTCATCCCATCACGTGGTTATAAATCCTATAAAGAAACTGTATCACGACTTTAGCCGACTTTAAGTTTTTTGTATTATGTCTGTCATCGCTTTAACTCTCCTGGGGCTGATTTATTGTGCCTTATAGTGTGATGTTTGCTCGTTTTAACGTCAAACAGAGACACAATAACGTCATATTGACCATAAACTCCAACTGCAATATCCCTCCGCTCATTTATTGTGCACTACTTGTTTCATCGCATCCAGAAGCAGGTGCGTCTCCGCTGCACAAACAGAAGCTCCGTGCGTAAAACCCGAGCTGTGATTTTTTAATGTAGTCTACAAAAACAACAACAACAACAACAACAACAACAACAAAAATATCCCAAACATGAACTTCCTTCTCGGCCCGCCGCCAGCTCGGACTCCCAGAGCTCGGACTCCCAGAGACGCGCGCGCAGTGAAGCGACGTTACCTTGAGCTGAGATTTGGAGACCTTCCCGCTCTGGTCCGTGTCCAGAGCCGTGAACGCGTGCCAGATGGACCGCAGCAGCTCGTCCCGCAGAGCCATGGCGGTGCGGGAGGGTCCACGCGTGTCTTCTCTTCCAAGACTTCTTCTCCTTCTTCTCCTTCTCCTCCTCTTCCTCCTCTCTTCCGAGTCTGAAGTGAACTCTCCGTCGGACACTAGCTGGGAGATGTCACGTGACGCTCCGTGTGCAGCGGGTTGACTTTTTTATTTTTTTTATTATTGCGTGATTGTGATTGAAGAGCTGCAGCACCGCTCAGCGAGGGAACACACACACACACACACACACACACACACACACACACACACACACACACACACACACACACACACATACACATGGGTGCTGTTTTATTTGGTGTTTTTTTATGTGAGTTCATGCTGAGAATTTAGATTTGTGTTTGCAGGAGAAGTCTTACTGAGATTAAACTGTTTAGTAACTATTCAATCTGCATTTACTCAAATACTGTCGGCTACTTAACTTCAGTTGATGCACTACTAATAATCAATATGCCAGTTGAAAGAAAACATATTTCATATATATATTTTGAAATATATATACAATACAAACAAAAATATTTATTTATATATAAATAAAAATATATTTATTTATATATATATGCATACAAAACATTTTATTTATGTATTTTTTAAATATATATATACATGTATTTATTTATATATATAGTATATATATATGTATTTGTGTGTATATATATATATATTTTAATATATATATATATATTTGTATATATATATATTAATGTAACATGAGTACATTTACCTGTAACCAAGTGTTTTTACACTGTGATATTAGTAATTGTACATAAAGGATCTGAATATACAGTATATAGTCCACTACTATACTGTCATAAGTGTCATAGTATGTCATGACATTTAATTTATTTTTTAATTATAGTATAGGCTGTCATAATAAATGCTATAAAAAGTCAAATATAGAGTGTCATAAAATGTTTTGGTATTTTGTCCAAAAAAAGTCATAATATTGTCAAAAAAGTCATGTGATAGTTTGACATGAAAAATCTCAAAAATTGCCATTTTTAAGGAATAAAAAAATCATAGTATGTAATAAGTTATCATAAAATGTTAAGTCAATCTGTAGTTTGACATACTATACATGTTGTTTCTTTGTTATGACATGCTATGGTATTTTCACAACACATTTCCTAACATGCTGACATTTGTACGACAAAGCATACCATGTCCTACTTTCACATTTGAATGACGACATTTTTTCCGACAACTATTCTATTTATCTCTACAATAGCATGTTTATAAACACGCGTTTTGAATGTCACAGTATTGTAAATAGTATAGTAGACATAGTATGTCAATAAAAAGTATAGTATATGATATTAAAAAGTCTGTTTACAATGACATACCATACTATGACTGTTTAACATTTTTAATCACATACTCTGACTATTTCCCGACATGTCATTTTTGCCTTTGGCTGCACTTTCACAACACATGCATCCAGTAAAGATTTGATCCTCCAACACATCACAGTGGACAGAACAAAGTGTAGACGGTAAGAATTTATTAAAAGAACATATGTACAAGGTTACCAACAGAAAGGCTTTGTGTTAAAAGATTACAAGAAAAAATGAAAGATGAGGAAAACGTTTTTCTAACCAGTAATTGAAGAGGAGCTTTGTGGGAAAAAATAATAACAGAACACACGAGAACCTAAAGAACAGGACGATGATTGTTCTAATGCTACAGGCAGGGTTGGCAGCACCTATCAACAGGGGACATTAAAACACTACGGATCACTTCTAACCTCACAGATAATGAGTGAGCTCACTGGTTATGGTACTTCAAAATAAAAATGGATGATTTTTGCTCAAATGGCATGATCCATTCTCCATCCAACCAGAAGAATAAACATTAAATGGGGCGGGAAACAGACTCCTGCTACTTGAAAATAAGAGCCAATGACCTCTAGAACGATCCAACCTGAAATGGGCCAAACCCCGATACACACAAAACATCAATAGCAGCAGGTTTTTTTTAATTCTCTTTAAAAAAAAAAAAAAAAAAAAAAAAAAAAGTGGCAAGTTCCAGTCGTTGCCTCCAAAGTGCTCCAATACAAACACGGAAATTGTCAGTTCTCAGACCCTCTGGTACCCAGCATCAGGCATTTGACAGGCAGTAAGGTGCGCTCGGCAAGTACATTCACACTGAAGAGAGCGTCGATCCGCTGCCAACAGGCTTCGGCTTTGTCGAAGGGGAAGTGCAAGGACAGAAACGGTGACAGAGCCTGACGTTAATGCAAACTTAAGGAATGACAGTGTTGAAAGGTAAAGTAACTACCTTTCGGGAATGACAAAGTTTATTTTTTTTTTTTTTTAAAAAGGGCTGAACCATGTTGGCAATGAGAGGCTAAGGAGATGAGTTCAAGTTCAGTTTTCTTCCACCACGACTGACGGCGTTCACGTCGAAAAGACAAACTTAAAGAGACCGATTCCGTCTGAAATGGGTTTTTGATTAAATAGGTCCATGAGCCTTCGTGTTTCACTTCCTGTCTGGGTGGATCGAAGGATTAGTAGATGGTGAGGCTGACCGACCGGTTCATCTTCTTGCCGATGAGTCTGGAGGTTCTGGGATTCGACTGAACCGTGGAGCGGGTCAGGACCCTGTCGGTGGACAAAACCTTCTCCTCTGCTGCCGCTCGAGCCTGCTGGGCCTTCTTCAGCTCCCTGAGGGCGAGAAAAGGGTTCACTTATTACTACTGAGGCCTGAAGGCTACAGTCGCTTTTAATTGACTCAATTAAACCAAGGATTATTTTCATCATGCAACATTCTGTCGATTATTTTTTCAATAAAAAGTCAGAAACTAAAAAGGAAAACATTCGTCCAAGTCGGCGTATTTAAATGTCTTGTTTTGTCCGGAAACAGCAAATAAATTCTGTTTACTATGGTAGAAGAGATTGGGTTGTGTGCCGGCAATCATGGAATGGACGATTGTCAGAGCGATCAATAATATTCATGGTTTATGCAAAAATCAACATTTTGACTTGTTCTCCCATTAATGTATTTAATTATATTATATGTATTTATTACTGTTTACTTATATGTATTACTTGCTTCTTATTGTACTATTATCTCTTGCTGCTGTAATGCTGCAATGTCCCCACTGCAGGACTAATAAAGGATTATCTTATCTTGATTATTTATATAACATAAAATTAGGCTAAACTTAATTTGCCCGTCATGTTTTCACAGCGTCATATAACACATCTAATGAACAGTGTCCAATGAGTAACAATGAGTTAAATTGTTTCGTCTCCGTTGTCGAGTACTTACTTCTGCAGCAGGGCGTTCTTGAACTTCTCCGCGTTGAGCTCGACTCGGAGCTGATCGGCACTCATTCTGGCGGCGGTGAGGAGCACCGGGTGTTTGATGAGCTCAGACGTCGATGGCCGTCTACTGGGATCAGGATGGATCATCAGCTGATGGACGAGAAGGATGTATAAGATTAGGTTTAAAGAAATTACAATGTAAAAACAAGGAAAAGCTGCTCAACAAGGATGTGATAATACAAGAAAGCCCAGTCATCTCCCAAGAGAAATTATTCATAGTCAATTAAAAAAAAACTATTGGCACTCTTCGCTAAATTTAGTTTGAAATTAACTTAATAACAATAATGCGTTTGAACTTAAGTTAAAATATGACAGCGGCGATAAGCAATAGATTAAAAGTTATAGTTCCCTCCATCAAAACACCTTTAAGTTGCCTCAAAAACATCTTGAGTTTCTTCATTTAAAACAATCTAACAAACTTTGAAAGGGATCATCAACATGCTGATGACACTTACTGACAGCTGACATGTCTCGTCCTCACATTGCTGCTCTTGTTCCACACACACACACACACACACACACACACACACACACACACACACACACACACACACACACACACACACACACACACACACACACACACACACACACACACACACACACACACACACACACACACACAGACAGTTATCCATTACCTTGAGAAGACAGAGAAACTCTGGCGAAAGCATTTGTGGGATGGCGGGCAGTTTTCCCTCTCGGATCTCGTGCCACTTGTCTCCGTTGGTGGGAAGAGGCTCCGCCCCCGAGGCGCTGACGACCGTCAGAGCCAGAGCAAAGATGTCCGCCTTCGTCAACTTACTGTAGTCCTACGAGAAGGAAATCAGACCAATGAGGAGAAACGTTAACACTTTGTGTGAAGCTCGATTCATAAGCAAAGGCAGTTCTTGGAGAAAGATGACAAACCTCTTGTAAAACTTCATTGGCCAGGTATCTGCTGTCACCTTCCTCCACTTGTGGGTTGTTCACTCGTGTCACATGACCCAGATCACCTGGAGAGAGAGAGATAATCAGAACAGATTAAAACCACGACCGTCTTTAGAGCAAATAACATTTTAAGAAGAAAAAAAACACAACAAAACAAAGTCATCTCACAGGAGCAGCTTACCTATTTTGTAGACGACGCTGGTGGTCATTCCTTCGTCATCGTCACATTCATCACAGCTGGCTACTGACTTTCGTGAAATAAAGATGTTACCTAGAAAAGAAGACGTCGACATTACTATTAGTTTCTGACCTGTAAACGTTCATGTTAAGACTCAGGCTACTGTTGTATAAAAGACACAAATATACATAAGCGTCATCTGTATTATTTCTGCTGCAGTTTTTAAAAGTAAAAAATGTTATACAAATCTACAGATTATCATTACTACTACAATTAGCACTTCTTCAGCATCCCATAGTACTCACTGGGCTTGATGTCCATGTGCACCAGAGACGTGGAGTGGATGTACTTGAGTCCCCGCGTGACTTGAAGCAGCAGATCTTTGAGCTCCAGCTCCGACAGGTAGCTGAGCCGCCTGTAGTTCTCGGCGATGCCGTCGGACAGCGTGCCGCCGTTGCAGTACTCGTTCTGGATGAGCATGTGGTCGTCCTCGGCCCAGGCAGAGTAGTAGCGCACCACGTGGGGGTGCTGGCCCAGCACGGCGTGGGCATAGACTTCCCGCAGGGCGTTCTGTCTGTGGAGGAGGGGTAACAGGCCGGTTTAATTAAAAGACACGTCTGGGACAATGGAGTTAAAATGAAGGAGAAAATGTTGCATCTGGTTTCTCTGGGAAATTTCTTTCCATCGACTTTTATATCCAGTTATGTAAAGGAGCACTTTAGATGGCTTGGGTGCCTTGTGAACTGCATAATATTGATTATTGAGGCTAAAAGTTTAAATTAAAACCTTCATATCCACCACTTTAAATGTATTAATTATCATTTAAGTTTCTGACAAAGTTAAAATCCTCTTCAGATCATTTTAAGGTTCAGAATAGACACTTTGGACGCAGGACATAATAATAATAAAGACATGATCTTCGACAAGACTTTTTCAGACTGTTATTAAGTCAACTTACTCGTCCACTGAACCGGCCAGAGGCTTCTTTGATCTCTTGATGGCGTAGATGCAGCCATCGAGTCTTTTCACACACTTGAACACGGCACCAAACTCTCCGCAGCCGATCTTCTCCAGCTCAAGGAACTCCGAGGTGTACCTGGACATCATGTTGCTGTCCATCATGGTGATCCTCTGGGAGCGGAAGAACAACATGTATCAGTGACACATTTCAGCTGCTTCACAACACAAATAAATACATTGGGTTTTAATCAATCTACATATGAAAAGACAAATGAAGTAGTGAGTTACAACTATTTATGTGTAATAGATCTACGACTGATTTATGTGTGATAGAACTACTACTGATTTATGTGTGATAGAACTACGGATTACGTGTTTATTCAATACTTCCACTTGTGCTCTTATGGTGAAATTATATTAAATCCTCTTTACAGGAAAAAAAAAATTGCATACCAAAACAAAGTATATTAAAAAAAAAGTGATTATTTGCTCAAGTCCAACAGAAAATATCAGATTTTTTACTAGTTTCTGACATTTAATAGGCTTTATGTTAAATCATCTAATCCAACAGGTTAATCAATGATGCAAATGTCAGTAGTTGCAACTTTTAAACAAAGTTTGAGATGAAGTCCAATATTTAATTGAAGTGTCCAGTGAAGAGAAATACAATAAACCACATTCCTAACTGTAAATATGTGCATTAATATAATGCAAATCACGTAGGAAAGATTGAATTACCTTGGATGGTGGCAGGACTTCCTCCTCTCCCTCGCCGTCACTCGCCTCCATGTCTTCTCCACAAGAGCTGAGAGAGAACACAATAGAGTGTGGGTTAGCATTCTGTCCAGCAGGGGGCAGCAGCGGGGGCCGTCACACGCACATGGCAAAGTCCACCAGTAACCATGAGGCCTTCAAACCCCCCACCTGCAATGCACTTAGGCAACGGCTCTAACGTATCTGGTTATTCCAACAATGGGGTTGATCCGTGCTCGAGATAAAAAGGTTAACCTGTCCAGCAGGGCGGTTAGCAGGTTTTGCATTACTGCAATAACAAAAAGGTGGAAAGTGATAATACACCAACTGACCAGAATATTGACTGCAGCTTGTCACCGCCCCACACAACCCCCCTCCCCCCGAAACTCAAGCTATTTTTTAGGAAAAGTACTACAATCTGCAGGTATTTTAGGGTGCAGCAGATTGAGAAAACTCACTCATTCCAGTGAGCTCGCTTCCTGTTTCTCTGCTGTGTGGCGGACTGGATGAGGAGGGAGTCCGGGGTGAAGGGGTTGAAGTTGACCAGAGGAGTCTGTTGTCTCCTGCTGGTGTCTGTGATCGACTTTCCTGAAGGCTCCACATTCTTGAACAGAGAAACTCTCCTGCTGGAGGACCCCGAGGAGCCCGAGCCCCTGGCTCTGGACAGCAAGCTCTGGAGGAAAGAGAGATAAAGATATTTAGTGCTTTGTGCATTACTTTGAGTGTAAAACAAGTAGAGTGTGATTTCAAATAAATGAATAAACAATGAAGGGATCGCAGTTCTGAAATACAGCAATGTGGGATATATAAGTTTGAAAGTTGGTGCTTGAAGGGAAATGTTGTGTAATCTAGGATATTAAAAACAAACATGTCCAGACACTACTTCAGGTTACCAAATCCTCTGGCTGGCTGGCACACTGACAGTGGGAGCATTATGCACAACAGTACAGTTGAGTGGGCGATCGTGGTTAAGTGAAATCTAAAAAAAAAACAGACGTGATGTTTATTTAAATCTGGTGTTGCTTGTTTTTTGCCCGCAGATGTTCCTTCCCAAATAAAAACGTGTGACACAATCCCAAAAGCAGCCAAATAAACGTGCAAAACATGATTGTAGACGTTAAAGTAAAGTGCAGCCTCAACTGTTGTGTGGAAGAGTTTTTTGCTAACCGATACCAAACGTTGTCCCATGCAAAAACAAAACAAAAAAGTAAGTAAATGAAGGCCAAACACGTATTTTTCATCAACAAATACCAACCTTTGGTGTGTGCGGTGTGTCAAAAAGTCTCAGTTTTCTGAAGGTCTTGTGCGGAGGTGTGTCGGGACAGTCCGGGATCGGGGAGCTGGATCCCTCCCCGTCGTCCTGGACGTAGGACCGCTCCGGGGACCCTCCGTACAGCCGGGATGCCTTCCTCGGCGACGGCGAGCAGTTGGCGAAAATGACGCTGCTCGGGGACCGCAGGTGCGACGGGGACCCGTAGCTCTCCTCGTCCCACAGCTCCACGTCGTCGTCCCCGCCGGACTGGTTCAGCGGGCTGCTGGTGCCCTCCAGCCGCTTGTCGACGGGGTCCCGGCGCAGCGGCATCGGGGAGTCCATCTCCGTGAAGCCGGACTCTCCGCCGGTGCTGTTGTTCGCGTCCTCGATGGGCTCGTCCTCCCCGTCGCTGCACGTAAACTGCAACTTTTGCCGAATCGGGGGAGCTTTCGGTGAAGGAGATCCGTGTCGATGGCGGCCGAAGCTCGACATTTTTTTTTTTTTTTTAGGATTTAAACCCCGGGATCGTCGACAGCAGGAAAAAAATAAATCACGCGGTTGGAACCCCCCACTACGGGTATGTGAGGCGATTCACGAATGTAGTTCACTTCTAACTACCTTAAAGTAATAAGGTATCGATCCAAGAGACGCTTAAAGGTCCGTTAAGGTCCCAGGAAACGTGAACGTGTGAGCGGACTCCAACACGCCCATCCAGCGCGGAGGAAAAAAGGCCCCGGAGCCGTCGAGAGGAGCAAAAGTCCAGAAGTCGGAGTTTAAAATAAAAAACAAACGGGCGATGCTTGGTCCGGTCGAGTGTCAAAACCCGTCACTAACTTCTTGAAGGCTCGCCGATACCGAAACGTGTAACACCGCACCAATGTTTACAAGAAGGTGAAGAAGAAAAAAAAAAGTTTGAATGAGTCAAGAGAACTCGGCTTTTCCTATCACGCGCGTGGCAATGAGGCTTCCCGCGACCGTTGGTCACGTGGCTCCTCCCCCGCCGGCGCGGCCAATCGGAGCGCGTCTCGATTTTTTGAAAGAAGGGCGTTCCAGAGAGGGGTCTTGGGAGGCGGTACTTTCTTCCGTGGCGCAGCAGCGATCTGGCGCGAACGCCGCGAGCCCTTTCAAGTCGAAGGAGTCACGCAGTTTACGTCAACGCGCGAGACAATGCGCCCATTATTTAGACCGGCGTGATCAATGGAGCCGCGGAACATGAATATGTAAAGATCCGATTAGAACACGGACCCATCTATGCTAAGCTGATGGTCCATACGAGAAACAATGCATATAAAACAAGTATATTAGGCAATAAAACGGTTTCCAGTGGCCATAAAGCATCCAAGTACATTTACTCTATACTTGAGTACAATTTTGAGGTACTTTTACTTTTCTTGAGTATTTCAATTTCATGCCACTTTATACTTCCACTACATTTCCGAGCTAAATATTGTACTTTTTAAATCTACTAAATATATAAGACAAAACATATGATGCATTTATTAAAATAGGATAAATGTAACTAACAGTGATAATTTAGTTAAAATGTTCTTCACCTCCACCAGTTGAAATATTAAAATGCTACTAAATTAAAGAATCAGTATTAATATTTCAATAATATAATATTATAATCAAATGAAAGTGACCATTCTGTCCATTAAATACACAGGTACTACAATGTAAACATACAGTTGAAAGTAATATAAATATTCACTATATTCTTACTTAGAATGTATAGAAATACATACTTAATTGGTAATACATTATGCAGAAAGGTCCTTTGAAAGTGTTACTGTATTCGACCGTTTTAAATATATTTTATTCCTAACAAAATACAATTGTAATATTAGTTGGTTGAGATAGTTAATTTTAGCCGCTTTATATATTTTTGGTTATTTTAACCTATACTGCATCTTATTTTATAAGGTGACCATATCTTTTCAGTAAAATCTTAGTCTGGAAACAAACTACTACAAATGTTAACTGAATTTGTCAAACGACGTAGTAAAAAGTACAATATAAAAGAATTAGGAGCAATGAAACCCAAGTAAAAGTAGAGGTGTTTCTAAATCGTACCACATTTGAGTAAAAGTACTTAAGTCTAAAGGTGGTGTTTTAAAAACAAACATTGCAAATATATATTTTCCAATCCATGGGGAAAAATTCACAAATTGCATCCACTTTGTGCTTCGTCCCTTCAGGTGTGTTTTAAATGCCGACACCTGAAAACACCTCTTCTCCCTTTGTCATCCATGTCTGTGAGGTTATTTTAAAGGTTGTGTTTTCAAAATGTTCATATGCCAAACTGGCCTTAAAGTGCATAAATACATTATTTATTATTATTAATTTATTTATTTATATTTATATATATAAATAATGTTTAACAGGGATTCAAAATCAAGTACAATCAACTACTCACACTTTTTTTCTTTATTAGAAATAGCATTAGCTGTACACGGCCCTGTGCACTGTGCACCATAAACATAAGAAAGCGTTTTTTCCCCTCTCACATCTTTTCTGGTTTGGGAACAAAATAGCATAGCAGAACTCCAGTTATCAAAATCCTATGTACACATAAAAGCTAGGTTCATTTGTGGAAAAAAAAACATGGGAGGAAGACTTGTGATTTTCTCTCGTTGATATCGTCCAATTGAGATGTTTTTGTTGTTTTCTTTAAAATCCTAAATCATGGTCCGTAATGAGTCCATCAATCATCCAGGCCCGGCGAATCTCCTTGCTGTATTCTTGACGCTATTCTGATGGCTTCCTCCAGCGAAGGCTGATCGCTGAGCTACAGAGAGGAGGGAGAAAAAAAACATTGATCGACATACTGATAATCAATGTTAATTGATCACTACGACGGATTTACTCCTTTGAAAAGGCAACACCGCCTCCTACTGTGAACGAGAGTGTTTAAGGGCTTCTGTCACATGTTGGGAAAAGGTGTGAAAAGAAAATAATAATCACAATTCTGCTTTTACCGATACATTTAAAAACCACAACAGTGAATTGTTATTACAAATTTGTCTTCTGTTGCAGATTTAGTGATGGTGGTCATCATGGATTTGGATTACGTGTGAACTCACACATCCGGGGGTCGTTTGGTTTGATCAATGATCAAATGCACCGGCATGAGGGTGGAAACACACACCTACACCTACTACACCCCACCCCCAAGCAAATACCGTAACAGGGTGGAATTCATTTAAATACCTTCTGAAACTGACTGAAACTCCTGTCAGTATCGTATAAAACTCCTAAAACTCCTGTCAGTATCACATACAACTCCTAAAACTCCTGTCAGTATCGTATAAAACTCCTGTCAGTATCACATACAACTCCTAAAACTCCTGTCAGTATCTTATAAAACTCCTTTCAGTATCGTATAAAACTCCTAAAACTCCTGTTAGTATCTTATAAAACTCCTGTCAGTATCGTATAAAACTCCTGTCAGTATCGTATAAAACTCCTAAAACTCCTGTCAGTATCGTATAAAACTCCTGTCAGTATCGTATAAAACTCCTAAAACTCCTGTCAGTATCGTATAAAACTCCTAAAACTCCTGTCAGTATCGTATAAAACTCCTAAAACTCCTGTTAGTATCTTATAAAACTCCTGTCAGTATCGTATAAAACTCCTGTCTGTATCGTATAAAACTCCTAAAACTCCTGTCAGTATCGTATAAAACTCCTGTCAGTATCGTATAAAACTCCTAAAACTCCTGTCAGTATCGTATAAAACTCCTAAAACTCCTGTCAGTATCGTATAAAACTCCTAAAACTCCTGTCAGTATCACATACAACTCCCCAAACTCCTGTCAGTATCATATAAAACTCCCCAAACTCCTGTCAGTATCTTTTTAAACTCCTAAAACTCCTGTCAGTATAATATTAACAGTACACAGAGTGTAGTTTGCAGCAAAAGCAATCAATCAGAACTGCAGCAGACTTTGTGGCATCAATACCAAGTCTATAACTAATATCTATGAATTTAAAGGGCCCTCTACTCCTAAACATTTATTCCCAAATGATCCTTTTCACAGATTTCCTGCATTCAAACAACATGGAGGAGCAAGTTTCCAGTCTTCCTCTTTCCCTTCGTCTTCTTCTCTAAAGTTAACTAATCACATCCACAGATGGAGACTCACCCCACCAGTGTACTCGCTCCTATGGTGTGGTTCTACCAACCTGCACAGCGATGTGAGTGCCGTTGGAGGTGGCCAGTAATGTGACAGGATGAATGTCATCCTGCGCTTGGCTGTAGCCCGCCTCCTCCACGGTTTGGAACGCGCCCATGTCCGGCGTCATGATGGCCACCTGAGGGAGACAAGGGGCATTGATGTATAAAGAAAATATAACATACAGATCTATATATGAAAATAAAAGAGGGCAACTACTCTCTCTTTACAACCATCCTTCCATTGTTTATAAACAAGATGAAAACATAACCCTTTTCTTTTGTATACAGTTCATTTGTCCCCAATTTAGTCTTTCCTCTACAATTTCCCGCCTCTATCCTGGTGTGTGATGGTCTTTTTTTTACATGAATTATCAGGAGTTTGAAGAGACAGACATACTTTTTGTATACAATCTTGTAACATAAAATCTCAAGAATTTGAATAATTGTGTGCAGGAACGTTTGTATTTTTTACACAACACTAGAAAATATTGGTGATTAGTGTTTGGCATTCGTCTGCCCACATTGTGCCCAGCGTTGCTGCCGTTTATTAATGAATAATTTAATTATAATACTGTATATAGACCATTATAAAACATTGTTGTAATGTTATGTTTATGTTGTGTTAAGCTTAATATTCATATTAGTGTATTTTTTTAACTTGCATGCCAATAAAGCCACGTTGAGTTTAATTGTACTACGAAAGCAGATTTAATTCTTTCATCTTTTTGAGCTGCTCTCTACACATGCAAATCTCTTTGACAGTTTGATGTTCAGTTCTTTTTCCCGTTTGTGCAACATTTTAAGTAAAAGTTATCTGGTTTTGTGAAGGTCAGATCAGTTAACAAAAAAAACAACACAATTATAAACAAAAAAACCCAAAAATAAAATCCTTCCAACAGTCGACACAACAATCGGTTGTCAGCTGTTCACCTGTTCGTCTGAGCCGTCTGTCGTTACCATGGTAACCGAGTGGGAGCCTTGCGCCGTCAGCTCGTGTGCCGGGATGGTGATGGTGGTTCCTTCCTGGGTTACCAT
>NC_136597.1:24256476-24658976 GCF_910589615.1 Taurulus bubalis | reverse complement strand
AAAAAAATTTTTTTTAAAAATGAAGAAAAAAATCAGAGTCACTAACATTCAGTTTTGACCTTATTCATGGGTTAATCAATACATCTCAGTCCAGATTTAATTTGATCATAAAGTGTTGTTGTTTACAACAGTAATTACAGCATTTTCAATCAATGAATCAATAAAGAATTCCAAAGTAATCCCAAAAAAGTATCTGATGAAGGCTGGATCTTTTTCTACTCTTTTTCTAAATTATGCAATATGGCAAGAAATAAAACAAAAATGACATGTTCCCATTTGTAAATCGTTTTTAAGAAAATACAGCAATTGGCTTAAAAGTTTAACTGTCTTTAAAGTTCATACATTTTCCATAACCCCTGGAAGAGATTACTTACATTATTAAATGTAAACTCCGTTTGAACTATGTCTTTGAATTAAACCAATATAGAGACCCTTTTGAAAAACAGAAACACCCTTTTTTTCTTCAGTCATGACCTTTGTATTACTATAACTATTAGTATCTGTTGAACACATCTGCGTCTTTGTTATTGGAAGTTAATAATAAAGATATAGCTCAGAGGAAAATAAAAAAGGCTACCTGTTGCAAACTTCTTCCCACAGCCTGGATAGTCACAGATGTATGGTTTGTCTCCAGTGTGTGAGCGCTCATGGACCTGCGAGGACACACAAAACAAAACTGAAAACGTAAACATAGCATCACAGGAAGTTGCTTTTAAAAGGGAAACGTTGTCTTTAAACAATCCCACACTTGAGTAGGCACAAGCAACACAAAGAAAAACATATTTTTCTCATGGACCCAAAACAGCCACACTCACCTTGAGGTGGTGGGCAGTGGTGTAGAGTTTTCCACAGCCGTCGTATTCGCAGCGGAAAGACTTCTCTCCTACGTTTGAGCCCCTTCCCGACCGGTTGTCTTGACCCTGCAGCACAATCTGAAAGACACATGAATTAAGACAGCGCTGTTAAACCTGAAGGAAGGATTGAAAAACAATAAAAAAAATGAATAAAATACTCTAGAAAACATACCCGCATGTGGACGCCGTTGTCTGTTTCCACTCTGCCGAAGGACCCCAGCGGGTTTTCAATATTCTCCACCTGACAGGAAGGAGACGGGACACTTATCTATGTCCTATTACAGGACATGCTGACAGAGAACATTCACAACCAAAGTGGAACGTAAGGGACCAAACGCACACAGGTGTGTTATCCACATCTGCACAAACATTACACAAGATAAACCAGGACGATGAATATCGCATAATATATTTTAGGGTTCAACAATTCTCTTGGTCAGAAATCTATTTACCCAAAGCCTATTTTTAGAGCAGTATAGCATCAATATATTATTCCAAAACAAAGACAAAATAACAGCAGGTCATGTTCGCCCGACTTGCTTACCTTGGTGGTGTACTGCTCCAGCACGCTGATGGTCTCGGGGTCGATGGCCGTGCCCTCGGCCTGCAGGTCTGCGATGGTGCCGTCGGCCTGGATGGCCAGGATGGTGTTGGACTGGGGCATGTGCACGGTGTGCTGGATGTAGGCGGTGCTGCCGTCCTCCAGCTGCACCTCCTGCAGGCCGCTCTGTTCATATGCATCTGCACAGAAACCAGGAGAGGGATGTTTATGTGGAGAAACTGGGCTCAGGTCCAGGGTGAAAACTGAGATGGTTATTGCTCGGGGTGGACGGATGGTTTCTCTCTTGAACGTAAGGCAAGCCCAGTTTATTTGTATCGCACATTACAACAACAAAGCGATTCAAAGTGCTTTGCATAAAACCATTAAAGCATCAAAACATAATGCAGACGAAAACAAGATTTAAAAACAACTAAACACATTCATTAAAACATTAAAAAGTCAAAAAGCAAAACATTAAATTAAAGTTGCAGTGCAGTTTAAGAAATAAAATACAGAGTGAGATGCAAAAATTGATTAATATCCTTGAATCTGCTTCAATTAAAGGCAACAGCAAACAGAAATGTAGTCAAACTTACTGTTTCTTTGGACTAAATCTATCAGCTATAAATAAACACTGGGTTCGGTTTCACATTGAGTTTTGATGTCAGTCCCTCAGAAATGCCACAAAGAACAATTTCTACGCTCAAAGAAACAGATCTGAGCTGAATGCAGCCCCAAGTCACTGTATGTTTTATTTCAAGTAAAGTGTGTAACCTGTTCATGAGCACAACCAAACGTATCTAACTCCTGATTCTTCTGAAGTTACGTGTACACTGCTTTTCTAAAAGGGCGTTGTGGTAGGTAAACCAAAACAGTAAATTACAACTCTTCCTTTAGTGTATTTATCTTGTTGTAAGTCTATCATATCTTTGGTGTTAAGAAGAAAAGAAAAAACATTACAACTCTTCATCACAAATGAACGTAAAATAAATCGGCGATAAAGCATAACAATGTTTTAGTATGTTATTAAATAAAGTTAGAATTTGTTTTACCTTTGGGTGTGTGGATGTAGGCTGTTGTTCCGTCTTCTAGCTGAACTGCTTGTCCATCTTCAAGCTGTAAACTGTCCCCTCCTAAATCAGAACAGTAACCTCCGCTTAGCTTGAATTTCTGGACTTCTCCACGTTATTTACACAGTAGCAAGATGGCGTGAAGTCATCCAGTTGAGATCTGTATTTTACCTCCTTTAGGCATGGACACGTGCTGAACGTAGGCAGCAGAGCCGTCCTCCAGCTGGATCACCTGGCCGTCCATGATCTGTCCGTCTGAAAAGGACGACTTGGAGTCGTGCTGGATGTACGCGGTGGATCCGTCCGCCAGAGTGACGGCCTGCAGGCTCACGGTGTCCATGCTCTCCATCTGATCGCCGTCTGGGGAAAAGACAATACTTGAAGCGAGAAGACCGTGGAAGATGTGACATTATGTTGTTATGGTTGTACATGGAACGGAGATCGTGTCCCTTAAAATACACACTGCAGGCTCACATAGACACATGTGATCGCCTCATGGCTTTTACAAACGGAACAAGAGACTGCTAATGTATGTAGAACTCACTCATTAGATTCTTCTCCTTTATGTGGGCAAACAAAGCAAATTTAAAATTAACATGATTAGGATGAAGTGAGGGTTGTTTTGTTTTGAAATACTATTTCTCTATATGACTATTCTACATTATTCTATTTTTTATCATTTGTATCTTAATATATTTTCATAGCAATTAACAGTTTATATATCAAATGCAGGACAAAAAACAATAATGTTTATTTTTATAGAAAGTTAGTGATTACAGAGTACAATAAAAAATATAGAATAACTCCATAATCGTATGTGTTTGTCATGCATCATATTGTTTATAGATGCTCTTAATGTTTATATTATTCTGGTTATAAATAGTATGCATCTGTACTATCCTGTGTGCTGTATTTACTCAGCGCTCAAAGCATTATCGCATATGAGGAAAGAAAATATGAAAGAAAAAATTATTTGTCCAGCTGTCCATCTTCAGCTGTCTTTCAAGTCTTGTGTTGCAACGATGACATGTTGATGGTTCGAGAGCTCACCTCCCACCGTCACAGCCTCCGTCAGACAGAGCGTCACCGGCTGCCCGTCTGCATCGTGAAACTCCGTCATTCCCTGGGAGTCCCGGTTTATCTGGGCCAAGAGCATGCTTCAGCTGCTGGGGCGGAGACACAAACAACACAGTTTTGAAACTTATACTGGTGTCCGCATGGCAGCAAACAGACTCACGTGCAATGAAAAAGATGCGATATAGAAACATAGGACAGAAATAACACGATAACGGTCGCACAAGTCGATTTTAACGCAGGTGCTCACATGAAGTCAGAGCCTTTAAGTTCAGGGAATAAATCGTAACCCACACCGAGGGCCTTATCGTGTCAGTAACTGTGTTTTTGTGGTGCATTTTCTCAGACACATCTTCTCTTAAATCATAATAAATAACTGTATTACTCCATGATATACTAGTGACTCTTATAATCCTTAATCTTGGTTTAAAAACAACAAACCAGACCTGCTATCGTAGCTCGTCAACACATGCTTCTCTGTCTGTTCCCATTTTACTTTTTGTTGATTTGCTTGTTTTGTTTCACCTTCCTCTTCTGTAATGTCATGTGATTTTATGTTGTCTGCTTAACATTGTTTTGTATTAAACATCTGCATTGTACTTGTCCCACTTTACATGACACTTAGCCGTAGATCCCTGAGCTTTTAAAATCCTCCATATTTTGCTTTCACCTGCTCCAATTTAACATGTCGTGTCTTTTAAAAATGGCACAACATTTGAAATATACACTACCAACACTGGTACTTTTACAGTGATGTTAATCAATGTTCATTGTTCCTGAAAATACATACTATTATACACACTAAACTCATAGTATATTTAAGTGTACATGATAAAAATGGCAAATAGAGCAGCAATAATTAGTTTTATGGTGGTTAAAAGAAAAGCTTTTATAGTTGTTATAAAAGGTCAGCATTGCTGTAAGTCTGGAACAGTCAGCAGTTATAATAACATGTAAAGAAATAGGGGTCTAGTTTTTGGGATACATATACACAGGTATATAAAAGTATAGTACAATGACAATACTTGAAGCGAGAAGACCGTGGGAGATGCGAGATCATGATGTTATGGTTGTGCAAGGAACAGAAATCATACCCCTGAAAATACACATACTTTAACATTTAACATACACAAACCAACCCAAATTAGGGGATAAGTTCTCGGATACACACAGAAGTATATTTAAAAGTATAGTACAGGACTGTGAGGTATTATAATACCTCACTGATTACCACTGAGACATAACAATACATCAAACTTCACAGTTCCAGTCATAGCTGTAGAAATATTGAACTTTCTATGCTAATAAGTGATCTCTCATTTCATCTCAGCTGTTTGTTTTTTTGGCGCTTGATATTTTGAATATAGCATTTAGAGGAGGGTAAGCTAGCTACGATGTTAGCACAACTATGACTCGCAGCTTGTGTCCCTCTGTAATAAAACATTATTAAACCGCATCAAGTGCAGTGGCGCGGCTCTGCTCGACCGAGGGTACGTTTTAACTGCCTAAACGTCACGTCACGTAACCGGGGCGGTTAGCCGCCAAGCTAAAAAAAAAAAAATGCTAACTGAATCGCTGCTGTCACGACTCTGTTTTCTTTCTTCTTTATTAGCGGCGAGCAAACGGTTCGTCTCACGGACGGTCACGTTAACGAGATAGCGACGGTTGGAGTCCAACGGCCGTAGTCTCGGTCGACTCTGTGGCAGTCGGAGGTGCTCGCTAGCTGCCTCCGCGCGTGGCTCCCAGCCGAGCTACTCTAACTATGAAACAAGAGCTAATTAAGGATAACTTCAGCATTTTGACTCGCTGGATGTCATTTTGTATTTCTCGTTAAAACGAGTTTTCCCGTCCGTCTTTTGAATCACGGTCCCAGCCTGCCACTCCCTCTCCCTCTCGGAGATGGCTGTGGGAATAATGCATACTGGGTAAAAACCAATTTATATACTAACCTCCGAAAAATTTCCAACAATTCCTCCTGTTCGACCACCATGCACCAGTGCAGGAAACGCTCCACGCGTCGGGAACATGTATGACGGCAGAACGCGCCGCGCGATGGCGCCCGCCCACCCGCGATTTAGACGCGCCGATTGGTCGCAGAGATCCACGCTGCCGCTCCGATTCGTCAGTTCGAGGCGCCGTTGCTGTTATTCAGCTTCCCGGGCCCCTAGCAGACGCCATTCCGCGTCGGGTTTCGTATTGTCTCCGGGCTTTTTAGCCAGAAAATGCGCAGCGTCGTAGTTAGGAAATTAATATTTAAGCTTCAATTCAAGACGACGTTCACCCGAGACTGTGGAGGATAAGACACGGTGCGCCACAGAAAGTGGTTAGATGGGTTCCCCTGCGATATAAACAGCGATGTGTGGGGAGGTTTTTCGGCATCCATGTTGAAAAACAAGGTCGTGTGGGTAAAAAAACAGGGGAATGTGGGCAATGCAGTGAAGAAGGGAGGCTCAGAGGGATGCAACGTGCAGCTGAGTCCTGACAGGAAAAATACACATTTTAAGAATATATAAATTGCCCTAAACTGGATTTGAACTCATAGATAGATATAAAGATAGTGGTGGAATAAGTAACGTTTCTCAGATAATTTACTTCTGTAGAAGGATCAATACTTTCTTTTATTCAAGTAAAAGTTGCAATACTTTGCATTCCTGAAAATACAATATACATCCTGCATTCAAAATCTAACTTAAAAGTACACATATTAACACAAAACATACACACACACATATATATATATATATATATATATATATATATATATATATATATATATATATATATGCTTGAGTACCAACAGTATATGTAGGTACATGTATATGTAGGTAAAGGTGCAGCTAATGTGTATACGGGGCATACTGTAAGATAGCTGAACCTATACAGCTTAATAGTTTAAATATAGTTTGTTTCCCTCTAATATTTGCCTACAAAATGTGGTGGAGTAGAAGTATAAAATGGCAGAAAATGGAAATAATGGAAACAAGTACTCCATTTTGTACTTGAGGAGAGTATTTGAATAAATGTACCTATATTTCACCACTGATAGATATACGGATAGATATTAGTTTTTAGTAGCCTACAGCGCTCTTTTAACAAATTAACACAATATGTAACGTCTTTGAATACATTTAGACAGGTGCAAGACTATTCAAGTTTTAGAAGTAATTAACTGACTGAAAGCCAGAGTAGAGCCTTTAAGTGTGTAGAGGTGTGTAATAATACAGGAATATGAAGTATTATTATACCTCAGAGATGATCACTTGGATCTAATAGAAGGACATTTTACAGTTGTGGATCTAAAAAGAAACACAAATTTAGACTATGCTCATTTTGACTGAGTGGAGCAACCTGCACACATGTTTACTTTGTATTATATTATTATATTTTTTGTGTATATATTGTTGGCCCATATCATTTTTTATTTTGTTTATTTATTTATTTGTTGTGCAGTTATAACAAAAATAAAAATGATAACACAAGTTTAAATTAAAAAAAAATTCAACAAAATATTTTGTGTTGAAAATAATGTTTATCTCTTTCACAACATTACCATTTTTTTTCTACCGGAGTCACGATTCAATAAAATGACGTATTTGCTCCATGTTGAAGCTGCCACGAGACACACAAACCAACCGGAAATTACCACCAAAGTAAAAGCTCTCATTTCATAATGATTTGCATTAAACGTCCACAGTTTGAATTAAAACAAAAAAACAAGGCTTTATAACAAGTTTTTATAATATATTATATTATAATACAAATAAATGACAGATCATTTAAATGTGCAAGTCTTTTTTTAAAATCCGAGTTTTATTTTGACGGTTCTAACCGGAAGACGTACTTGTTTCCTGTCTGACTTGACTACCTGCGCTGGTCCTGATGGGGTGCCTCTTCTATAACTCATCACCGGGGGATTCCTCATCATAAACTCACACCGGAGGAGGCTACGGATTCAGACCGCCGTCATGTTCACCGGGATGCGGACGGAGAACCGCGGGGACTCGGGGGTCCAGGACGCGGCGGCTCTGCGGCAGCAGAGGAGGCTGAAGCAGGCCATCCAGTTCCTCCACAGGGACTCCGCGGACCTGCTGCCTCTGGATGGACTGAAGAAGCTCGGGACATCCAAACAGGGGGTGAGCCTCCTATGGCAGGCCTATTATAAGGATATATATATATATATATATATATATATATATATATATATATATATATATATATATTATCCTATTTCACCTTATCCCATGAACCCGTGTCATGTTATTTTACTTGATATCCTTATAAACTACTATATTCGGTTTAGATTATATTTCCATATAGACACTTAATAAGATTACTTAATCACATATATATTTTTTTACTACTATTGTTTTTCCAGTTTTATATATCTTAATATTTATTTCTCGCTTTCTCCATTTATCTGTATTTATGTATGTTCTATTGGGGTTTTTTCTGTGCATATGGGAAGATGTGTATCCAATATAGGGATATAAGGAGAAAGTAAATTGTCTAAAAAGGATAGTTTAATGTTTTGCAAATCTTAACGAGTTTCATATAAATATAGGCTATCAAAAATAAACTGCCACACTAATATCTTTTATTTAAGACTTTTTTTGTAATACTTATGTTTGCTGCATGCAAAAAATATTCCTTAAAAACCTGTGAAAATAAAAAATATAAAATTAAAATTCCCTTTTCATTCCCTTGAGTCTCTTTCATGTTTAATACATTTGTATTTCAATTACATATAAATCACACGTTTACCACATTATAAAGGCAGTACTAATTATTATTATGTATTTGTGTTTAAGCTCCAACTCCACAATGATGAGATGAGAACTTGGCCACATTTTCTGACTGTTTTTTATTTTGTTATATTTAATCGTAGCAGCCACATCATATTCTCCAGAAGCGCCTGCTGGAGGCCAAGCGGTCCCAGGGTAGGGTGAGCATGTGTGGAGTGACACCAAACAACGGAGGGGTCCTTCTGAGCTGCACTCATTTAAACTCGCATGAGGATGAGGAAGAGGAGGAGGAAGATTTAATCTATGTGCCCTGCAAGGTGAGTGAGTAAATGTACATTATGATGACTATCAGAGCAGTTTTTTGTTGTTTTGTTGTTGTTTTTTGTACAAAAAAAACTGCTTTTTATTGTTGTGTTCATTGTTCCCAGTGTTTAGGACAGGAAGTGAATGTGCTGATTGACACCGGCTGCAAACTGAACCTCATGTCCTCCCTGACTGTGGAGAGATCCGGGTGAGACTCTCATCATCTGTCCATTTGACGAATATTGAGGTCACTACGAGTATTCAGCGAGTCATTTTTGTTGGTGTTGTTGTTTCTCTTGAAGTTTGAAAGACCTGGTTGAGGAGAACAAGATGGAGACAGATGGTTTTCCATTCCAGAGGAAGCTTTGCGTCGACGGACACATCCGAGAGCTCAGCGTGAGCATCGGGCCGCTCAGAATAATGTGCTCCTTCGCCGTCGTAGGTAAGAAGGAAGAATATAAAGATTTCATTGACTTGTGTGACCTATGATTTTAAGACTTTTTTGTGACATCATTGTCCACCAATTCCATGTATTTCATTTGCAGAAAGTAACAGACCCCTGATGTCTCTGGGCAACAAGACATTGAAGTCACTGAAGGTAAATCCTCTGCTTCCCCAGACTCCATCAATCACAGGAGGAAACATGCACGGCCAACATATACAACATTCATTGTGTTTTCACTATGAGGCAACAACAAAGGCACACATGGTGTCTCTACCTACATGTTTGATGTGTTGTCTATTTTTTTCAGTGTGTAATTGACACTGAAAAGCAGATGTTGGTGTTTGGAACGACCGTCAGGGAGCAACTTCAGTTTGTCAAAAAGCCGCTGGATGAAAGGTAAGACTTCAGCGCCATGAACAGAGTCTTTGCTCAGTGTGTGTATCGCTCGTCTTTTAGGAGTATTTATACTACAGACCTGAGGGTCCACATGATCACACCTTTATGGAGAATAATTGTAATATTTAAAATTGGAATAAAACGCTTATTGTTCCATAAAACACTTTTCATGGTGTTACTGCGAAATTTACACACAATTCCAACAAAATGAATTTGCTTTTTATTTTTAATTGTTTTGACTGCTTCTGTACAATATAAAGTGCAGCTGAGTACCTTTTATAGCGCAATATTTATATTTAAATTAAATGTATTGTTGATATTATTATTCAGAATCAGAAACCGTTTATTTGCCAGGAATGTTTACACAAACGAGGAATTTTTCTAGGCGGAAGGTGCATTATGATGAATGTTATTATCAATAATAATAATATAATTCATATTTTTTAAATCATTATTAAAATACAGTTGTGCAGTGCATGTTGTGCACAAACTGTACTGTTAACGGTGCAAAAGGTTCACACACTAAATGCAACCACAAAATATCAGACAAATTGCATCTGGTGTTTGGTTATATTTGGACATTTTTCAACAAAACATAATTGTTAATCATTATGTTTGACATTCATTGAACATTTAATGGACACTGGTGAAGTTGAGGAATCCAAATATTCTACAAAACCAGATTCTGCTTCTTCCTTTGACTTCAGAGACCTGTGACAACAACAACAACAACAACAACAACAACGACGACGACTCAGTGACCAACAGCAATACAAGTATTTATTCTTACAACTCGACGCCTCGTTGGAGAACCTCGGCTTTCTCCCCTCACGAATCCTCACTTTCTCTCTGCCTGTTTATTTGCTGCATTCACGAGTCCCAGAATAATCCACTAGTTTTTTACCAATAGCCTCTCGTGTAGCAGCGAATCGCATCCTTGTAGCCGAAGTGATCGTGTTTTAGCCGTCGCCACATATAGGATGTTTTGTGCAGTTAGAAAACAAATGAGTAGAAGAACGTGTAGTGCTGTAGACTTAAATATTCTGATATAATTGTGATTTATATAACATTGTGTTTTGCAAATAAGTCGTCGAGTAGTATTCCACATTTATAGCTGGAAGCTTTGGGAGGATTTGTATTCCCTGTGACGTGTAACTGATAATAGCACAACGTATTGCATACAACTGTTTATCTACTGGATTTTATAATGTTGTAAATGTATTTTATAGTCCAAAACAACCTGTATTTGCATCGAGGTCACTACCTTTTAACGTTTACAAAAATGACAAGTGGCACTTGTGATATGTTTTATCACTGTAGCGAAGTGTGGCACTGAATATGAAATAAAAAACCCAAATGATGTGAAAGATTTCTCTGCGTTTTTCACAGGAAGTTTAGCTCAAAGTCTCACACAGGCCGGCCTATTTTATCTGGGAGCCATTTATGAAACTGGGCCAGCCGGAGGTAGTCTGACACAATTAGCGCCGCTAGTGAGACGTAAAACAGAAGAAGCGAGGTCACAGAGAGCGGCGCCTGTGGATCAGCTGACCTTTGACGCCGGTGAACAGATCCTCCCAGGCGAGAGCACATCTCCAAGGAAACCGACATCAACAGTGGGGCGGGGGGTTGTCGTCTGCAGCCGGCTGTGAAGGTATTGTTCAAACTCACTGTTTTAACTTTCAGAGCAACTTTCCTTTACAGAAAACATAATCATTGTTTCCTGTTATCAGAGAAAGGAGGATCTATTCTAAACCGTAGAGGAAGTACTCGTAGCTTTTACTGGAGGAAAAGCAGCAAAACCTTTCTGTAAATGTATGTCAGTAAAAGTAGAAAAATAATTACCAATAAAATGTACATTCATTATTAAAGTAAAAGTAATCAATGGACGAATCGATTACTGATTTGTTTATTACGCGTGAGCAGCATTGTAATGTTACAGCTGCTTGGGGTGGAGCTCATTTAATACTTTATACACGGCTGGATAGTTTAATATATAGTGGAGTTTCATATTTCATAAATCAAAAAAAAAAGTTTTGTAAAAGTGTAATATGTAAAGTTACAAATAACTCAAGCTGTCCTAAAACTGTAGTGGAGTAAAAAGTACACTATTTCCCTGTGAAATGTAGAGAAGAAGAAGTATACAGGGGCATCATATTGAAACACAAGTAAAATAAAAGTACCTCAAATTTGTACTACATGTATTTAGACGCTTTCCACTACTGGTTCTAAATGTGTGTATTTCATATTGGTGGATACACATTTGTAAGCCGACTGTTTTAGGGCCTCGTGGAAGCTCAATTAAAAATACAATTAATGACATTAATGTAGTGAAATAAATGTTTAGACATAAACGCATCAGGGGAAACAACAGCAGCCAGAAGTAATATGATTAAAGTGGATCATGGAATTTCAATAAAAAAAATTAGCTGGGCTGCAAAACTAAACTAAGTAAATCATGAATAAAGAAGTAAAAATTAAACAGTAGATATTTTATATTTATATAGTTTTAAATATAGTTGAAATGAAGTTCAACCAAAATGTGTGGAAGAAATAAACTATTAATGCAGAGAAATAATACTCATTGTTTTCTGCGATTTATCAGTTTTTTATCCCCATCTTTCTCTCTTTTGCATAATGTTTCTCTCAACTATTATTAGTATTATTATAATTTCCATTCAGTGTTGTATTTCTACTTTCATCCAAAGATGCACTTTATGGTTCCCTCCACAGATCAGCATTGACTAAATATCTTAACAAGCTAAGTAATGGTGATTGATTTAAACTTAAATCAATCTAAAAATCAACTGAATCATTGAGATATTATGGCCAGGGTTTGGTTCATTTAGTAAAAATAAATGTTATTCATCGTATAATTATTCAAAACTGTCATCCTCGCAGTGCGGGGATGACGTCCAGGCCGCCGGCCTCCGAGGCGCCGCTGGTCGCTCTGTTTCTGGGCGGACGGAGATGCAACGTCACTTTTGTGGTGGACAGCTCAGAGAGCGCGAGAGCTGCTCTGGGGTCAGCGAAGCGCCTGCTGGTCCAGACCCTGCTGACAAAGGCTTCACTCAGGGACTCGCTCTTCAACATGGTGGCGTTCTCAGGAGAGGTGAGGTGGGCACCGACAGCCCCGATGCAACGCCGGCATCCTGCCACACGGAAACGCTCTCTGGAGATTCTCTCTTCTTTAAGTCCGCTTCCTCTTCTTACAGTTCACCTGCTGGTCCCAGCGCATGCTGCCCTGTGCTCCGGACACAGTGTACATGGCTCTGTCCTGGATCCACTCCATCAGCTGTGGCCCCGGCAGGGACCTCCTGGCCGCCCTGAGTGTGGCCCTCGCCGACCCGGCCTGTCACGCCGTCCACCTGCTCTGCGCCGGCGTCCCCGACCAGCCGGGGGCCGCGCTGCCGGGCCTCCCCGCTCTGGCCGCCGGGAGGCCCGTCAACGTCTTCTACCTGCGGGACTCAGGGGGCCAGCTGGACAGCCACGCCAGAGACTTCCTGCAGTGTTTGACCCGGGCCACCAGGGGGAGCTGTTACGTGATTCCAGTTGGTTTGAATGGAGCGCTGGAGAAGGTAGCTGACAGGGCTGAAGGGGAGAATGTTTAAATATTGAACCCCAAGACTTCCTTTTTTCAGCCAAGGAAAAGATAGATAATTTACTGGGTAGTGTTATATGAAAGAATAATATGACGTATTTTTTACACTTCTATGGTCTTAAGTTATGTGAAAGACCGACATAAGATACATTTATTAGAAAAAAGAAAAATTATATATATATATATATATTTTTTTTTTTACTTTAATCTAATCCATATCTTTCTGATATATATAATTAATAGTTAAATTAATAATATTTATGAATGAATAATAATTACATTTTAAATGTATAATCATTATATTGTGAGTGTGTATATATGTCTTCTATATGTTACTGTGGAATTATGTATTTATGGTTTATTCATGAACATTTTTCACAAGGACTTTGCTGTGACTGACTGTTTCCATAATTCCCGTCAGGTGATTCCTCTGTATGTTGTGGAGAAGCCGTCATCAGCGCCGACAATCTCCCCGGTTAAGTGTCGCTGTCCGTCCACTTCTGTCTTCATCCCACACAACACGCCTCCGCTCAGGTCGGTTTCCACGGTCACGTTGTTGCCAAAATTGACGCGTTTAGCTCAGCTGATACAGGTGTGTGTGTGTGTGTGTGTGTGTGTGTGTGTGTGCAGTCTGGGTAATCCATACACACTGTCTGGTCAAACCACGGGCGGCTCAGAGTTCTACACAGGATGCCGAGTGCTGGCCAGGAGGCAGGTGGACGGCCTCTACTACCTGGGAACCGTAACGCAGCACGTACAGGTGAGCAGACTCTCAGGTGAGCAGACTCTCAGGTGAGCAGACTCTCAGGTGAGCAGACTCTCAGGTGCTGACCTTACATTTGAGATACTCAACCTTTTCGGTGACGTCTTCTTCCCGCGGTTCCAAACTCAGGGCCGCGGGGGAGTTTGGGTCGTGGAGTTCGACCACCCGGGAGGCGTCGCCCCCCAGAGGCAGGTGGTCTGCTCCCTCGACATGGCGAACCTCACCGGAGCTTACAGGCGCTGCCGCCTGGCGCCTGGTGATGCTGTCCTGTCGCCGTGGGAACCGGATCTGAGGAGATACGGGCCGGGGAGAGTGATGGCCGCCGCCGCCGCCGCGGAGCACATTGATGGTTTTGGAGGTATACGAGTTAAAGAGACTTATTTCAAAAAGGTTTTCTATTTAATGAATACAAGAACCTCTCTACTGCAATGCACTGCTTACTTAGAACACGTGGAGATAAACACACATACTTTTTATTCAACTTTATTTAAGGAAAAGTTAAAAATACTGCTTCTTAAAAACAAGGGAAAGTCTTTAAAATGAATCAATCTCTCTCTCTCTCTCTCTCTTTTCCTTTTTACTTGCTATGTGATGCATGTTTTCTTTGTGTAGCCTAAAAAAACAGAGGATCTAAAAAAAAAAATTTTAATTATAAAAATTTAAAAAATCTAATTATAAAAATATCTAACATTATAATTGTACTCATTGAAGTTTAAATCTGTTTATTTATTTGTTTCTTTAAATATTTCTCACCTTTCTTTAATTGCACTTCCTGTTTAGTTCACATGTTTCCGTATTATTGAACTTAAAATTAAATTAACCTTTAAATTGTTACATGGTGTAATGTAAAGCTACATGTTAATTTACTTGTAATATTATTTAAAGTTGAAATAATTTAGTCATTTAATATTTTTTTTGTTACTTTGATATTTCTCACCATACTTTCAAATTTGTCCTCATTACTTTGAAAATAACATTTTATTTTAATTGTTCTACAAGAGACAATATTGTACTATTATTAACACTTCATTATTTACACAAAAAGCACTATTTAGCACACAATGAATGTAAATCACTTGCTTGCCTTTGCAGTTGACGGTGTTTCCGGCCTCCGGGTGCTGATGTGGAACCGCTGTGTGTCTCTGGTTCCCGGCGGTTTGGTTTTGCCCGTTTCAGTTCCTCAACACGACCGAATAGTCAGGGAGCTCCAAATCCAGACGTCGGCCTCCAGCCGGTGCTGCGGCTGGCTCGGCGCCTGCAGCTCCTCCTGCGCTCCCCCGCCGCTCTGCGCCGACTGCTGGCGGCCTTCGTCTCGCTGCTGCTCGGTCTCGAACCACCGGCCACGCTCGTTCCCACCCAGCTGTGGGTCCAGCTTTGGCAGAGTGGAGGGAATTGGAAGGGGGGAGCGAGATAAACCGCCGGACCTCAGAGATACAGATGTGTGGAGGAGTGACCCTGGGATGCCTTCCTCCTCCTCCTCCTCCTCCTCCTCCTCATCCTCATCTCTTTCTGAGGATGAGAGCAGAGCGCTGAAGCTGAGGGGTAAACAGCCGCGTCCTCCCTGGAGGTACTGGAGACAAACTGGGCCGGAGCCACAACACAGAAAGCCAGGTGGGAAACACAGACGGCGACACTGATGCATTCCTTTAAGATTCATAACACAAAGCTGTGGCAATGCACAGCAACAATAAGGCCATCAAGGTTCTCAAAGGTTTAAACCGGAGTTTCATAAGTCACACACACGGTGAAACGTGTTTTTCTTGTCTCCAACATCCCTGATGCTCGATGGAAGGACATGTGATCAGAGGGGTACTCATACTATGCTTTCTGATTTCCATAAAATTAAAGTATTTAGAACACTAATTCCTTAATAATCTAAGTAGACGTGTTCTTTAAAGATAAGGTTTTCATATCCGGTCATGTTGATATATTCCAGGCACTTCAGTGCCGAGGAGGACGTCCCGACCGGAGAGGCTCAGCTTCCCTGTGCCGCAGAGCAGCGCCTCGCCCAATCACAGCTCTCTGTTTCAGTCACTTCCTGGTGCGAGAGGAAGAAGAGCGAACATCAGAGATGTTTTTGCAGCGACCGACTTCAAACCGCGACCCCCGGCGGGACTGCGGCCTTTCTCTGGAAACAACGCCGTTTACACATAACATGTCAGTGTATCAATGAAACCTCCCCATAGAAATATGAAGTTAAAGATACATGAATTTCATAAAAAATATATATACTTTATTTTTATACACTGATGCGGTTTAAGTGCAGGTTAAAATGTCATGATCTTTCTTCTAGGACACAAGATAATAAATGGTCATGTAAAACACGATAAGATATGGCTTCTCAATGTGCAGCAAATGAAAACATTTTGATGGCAAAATAAAAATATAAACTCTGTAAATCTGTAAAAACAGGCAATAAAAACACACAAACGGCATTGTTTTTTGTCGGTTTTGGTATTGAGGGTTCGGGGTGATTGGTTCGGTCCAATCAGAGGTCAAAGGTGAGGTCGACGCTCTCTCCAGCTTTCACACTGACCAGCTGAGTCTGCTGCTGCAACTCCGGCAGGCTGGCGGTGACGGCGTACGTCCCCGGTGAGACCTCGATGAAGAAATCGTCACCCGACGCAGGACCCTGGAGAAGAAAGAGACTTTACATTTAAAAATGTTTTACTTTTTGTTCCCTGGTGGCCAAAAAAAAAGGACATTACAGGAGGCTGGCTCCAAGAAATTTGCAATTCCATAAAGTATTCAATTCAAAAAGCACGAAAATATCAACCTCAAGTACAAACTATTACAATATTTCACCGCCGTTAAAGTGAAAAAGAATCACTGTGCCATTTAAAGACATTTTACTTGAAGATAAGACTGTAAGCTTATTCCCCTTGGGGATTACTAAAGTATCTATCTATCTACTATTGATTGGCAACACTGTGGTATTTTCAATGTCCTATTTTAGATTTTGTCACGTCTAAACATTTTTGGACAGTCACTGTTTATTGAAAACCCCATGCCAGTCTAACCTTAAGAGCAGCATTAAATAACATGTATATATCCTACATATACATATCCTCATGTAAAAGTGCTGCTAGTACTGTCATTCCCACTGAAAATCAACACTTGCAAGCTTTTTTTGGTAGTTTTTTATTTGATTAAGTTCAAAAAGTGACCACAGAGCACTTTCAACTCCACCACTGCAAAAAGAAAAGTGTCTGGTGGTGAAGAATGTTGAATATTTAGCAAGCTGAAGATCCCGATATCTTTCTCAGCATTCAAAAGTCCAAAATAAATCTAAAGAGCCAGTGAATATTGAAATTAAATAGACTAAATAATTCCCTGTTTGTTCACTCACTGGCTACCTGTTAAAATGGACATGGAGCTGTTCCTCTGAGTTTGGCTTTACAGATCTTTACTGCTTCCTAATGATCAAAAAGACACATGAAAGCTGTATGTGACTCAAAGAAAAGAAGAAGAGAAAAGCAGCAGACTCTTCTTACTTTGTAGTGTGAAACCTTTACATGTTTTCTGGCCGACTGTGCAGGTGTTTTCATGCCAACAGCTGGCCGCGAGTGGAACCTGGACACGTGGCTCCTCTCGGTGTCAGTGGGCTCGGAGCAACAGCCGGACTCGTAAAACCTCTACAAGACACACAGAACTACAGTCACACATGTTTTGTCTGTAAAAGCGCAGCGGTGCAGGTAAAGAGCCGCTGACCTTGCACTGATGGGTCGTCTGTGCCATGAGCCCTGAGAGGGTTGCAAAGACATCATCGAGCTCCGTGTGGGCTCGCTGCAAAATGTCAAACGCAAGAGAATTACGTTGGATAATCAAGTCAAGACCCAAATATATATATAGATATCTATATTTAAATCATGCAGGGGCACCTTGACAGGGATGTGTGTGTCCTCGTCGGTCGTCAGGAAGGTCTGGGACGCTCCGGTGCTCGTCCAGTCGACGCTCCGCCTGGAGGCCCGCTCCAGCACCTCCAGGCCCAGACTGGCAGAGCGCCGCAGAGAAGAGTCCAGCCAGGCCTGGCTTTCCATGAAGAGGTCCTCCTTCACCTGAGGGGAGGGACAAGCAGACAGACCTATACCCGTTACCTCACAGTACACGTTTTTTGTGTGTGAATATACATGGCTTTTACACTAGTTTGATGACGGTATTGATAATCCACCCTTTTTAAGCAAACTTCATGATATTATATTGAGTATTTCCTGTTTCCTCTAAACAAAACACATTTTAAAGACTCTGGGACACGAATAATTGGCCTTTCTAACTATATACGGACATAAAAAGAGAATTATTCGTTTTAGAGAAAGTAATGAGCAGATTAACTCATAATGAAAATAGCTGCAACCCTTATTTCATAGGAGGACAAATTAAATACAATATCAGTTCAATTTGATGGTCTGAATCCCCAAAACCGTATCAAGGATTTAACAGCTTCTCTCATCGCGGTTGCTTTGGCAGCTTTATCAAATTCTAACAGTTAAACACAAACAAACAAATAAATAATCAATTGGACAAATCACTATTTTAGCAGCCTACAAGTGAACGCAGCTGGAAAACTGCGCATGCGTGAAGATTAACGCTCCCCTACTAGTAAAGCGATCTGTTACATTGTTGCGACAATTAGCTACTTACTTTTCTGTCAACCGTTGGCGTCGCGAGCTCAAATAGAACGCCAAACAATTCCACGTTCCATTGCACGTGACGTTCCTTTTAATTAACGTGTGACACGATAACGTCGCTGTGCCACGGGATTATATATGCGTTTACATGTTGAGCTGGACGGTTAGTGAGTAAACACGCATGAATACAAGCTTTCAAAAGGAAACTTGGGCTTCTTCATTCAGTTTGCAGCATTTGCTCGTCACGTTATTTCCTGGTTTAGCTTGTGAAGATCATCTCGCGCGCACAGCTGAAGGGACCGTGGTGCTTTCAAGTGACAGGACAGGAAATCCTGCATGTTAAACTCCGCCCAATACAAATACCAGAAAGTCACGTGGAGATGTTTTACTTGTAAGGAATTGTAATAATGTCAGTAGTCGCCCTTTAAGGTTATCAGTTTCCATTAAAAACGTCTCTTTCCTACTCCAAATCATTGCTTGTGTCTTGTAATATCAAGGATTGTTTTGTCTCTTCAGTAAATATTAAAATAAGAACCTGGAAAATGGAAAAAGTTCCTTGTATAACTATGTTATACAAGGAGTAACTGAGTAACTTTATGACATTTTCTGATTGTAGGGGCTTCCGGACAAAGTAGAGCATTTCATTAAAAAAAAACTCCATTTCGGTTGTCACCAAGTTTAACCAAAGTTACATTTTAGGGATATTTTTAAACGTCTGTTGCTGCATACATAAATAATAATTATCTCTAGATAATTATAACAGGTTTCAAATATAGCAACCCTGCAGACCCACTGGCCCTTGAATTTGTGCTGGTTACCTGTAGTCATTTTACTACATTGTACCGATTTAAACTTTACCGTGTGCAGGATTATATATTTTTGGCACAAGGCAATTTGAGAATACTTTCAATATCAAATTTGCATTTATTTGAACATGCACACAACAAATATAGTTGCCTTTGTCAAAAGAGCACACTTCATAACTGCCATATACAGAGACATTTAAATCAGACATGACAATTATGTAGTTCCATTTATACAGTTTATTTTTGCAAAAAAACACTGACAGGAACATTATGCCATCAGCACACAGGCTCCTCCCACTGCCTTGATCTTCTCCTCGGCCCGCCGGCTGAAGAACTTTGCCTTGACGATCACAGGCTGCTTGGGCAGCTTGCCTTTGCCCAGGACTTTGTAGTAGCCCTGCAGATTATAATTAAAAACACATTAGCGCGAGTAGATAATCACATGTGCAAAAAGACCAATTTATCTGACAGATTTCAAAATATGCTCCTAAATTGACAATAAAACCCATGATATTATAGATCCACTACAGTCTTCATGTCCAGCAGCACGCCATTACTAAAAGTGGAAAATCAAGCCCATGTAAAGTACTACACTAGATACAAAATACAGTTTAAGATTATCAGATTCTGCATTGAACTCCAGTACGTTTGCAGATCTTCATCCAGCGCATTTTTAAACACCTGAATCGGTCGGTGAGATATTACTCTTATCTAGTGTTGGCATTTCTCAGCAATGTCACTTAATTATTCATTTTATTGTAGCTGGCAACACACAATGATTGAAGATATCCAATATGCTGAACATCTTTTTTTAGGTAACACATAATGCATTCAAAATGAACCACACAGTTTAGAGATAGCCATGCCACTTCACCAGAGTGTGCATTAAACTATTGACATTTTCCATGACTGCATCATCAGTGATGATGTTTGTAACTGATCCAAGCGGCCGGATGGTCTACAAAGACCAGTCGGTGAATAGGACCAGTCTTTACTCTAAGAGTACTCTAGATCACCGAGACAATGATGATGTCAAGGCGAGAATCCAGTCTCTACAGCGAAATACATTCATACACACCTATACTTGCAGTCTCTGAGCTAAACATTAAACTCATACAGACGCTATCGTCAGCTTGTAGATCTGACAGACCCCCAACTCCCTCCGCCTTTTGTTTCGGGTCGACATTGGTCATTACTTACGGAGCGCACAGCATCGATGATGGGTGCGGGTCCGTCTGGCTTCTTGCCGTAGTTGAGCCGGGTCTGCTCGCTCACCAGCGTCCACAGCTTGTCCAAGTTGATGGTGGGGCAGTGGGTGGTGTTCCTCTTCAGATGGTAATGTCTCATACCCACCTTACCGAAGTACCCGGGATGGCTAAGGAGACACAGGAGAGGACAGACAAAAAAGGTCAACTGCCGTCTTTCCAGAGTGGGAAATAAACAGCGACGCTAGGACAATTTCAGCCGTGTTTGAACGCTTTGGAAGTAAAGATTATTATAAGTTGATTATTATAAAAAGGAGTGGCTCCTCTTAGAAATCTCTAGACTTGACTAGTGAACAAGGTAGGTAAGATTCCTGTTCGGCACATATTATAAACTCAAGCCTACACCAGTGATACTGGATATGGACTTTCTATTTTTTTACAACGCTAAACATTATAAAAACACTAATTGAGTTTAGAGCTAGCCATGTCACTTCACCAGTGTGGATTAAACTATTGACATTTTCCATGACCGCATCGTCACCAGTGATGAGTTTGTAACTGACCATGTGGGCGACTGACCTACAAAAAGAGCCAGTCGGTGAATAGGAGCAGTCTTCACTCTAAGAGTACTCTAGCACGCCAAGACAATGATGATGTCAAGGCGAGACTCTAGTCTCTACAGAAAAATACATCCACACACTGAACAGATACTGAAACATGGAGGCAAAATGACAACTACAAACAAACGTGACAGAATATTACAGATCGACAGACTTCAGTCTGATGAATTTACACACAAACCCTAGAAGCCGAAACTTAACTCAAATTTTTAATTTAGAGGGTTAACACATCAGCAGATCCCATCACATCATGCAGCACTTACTATTTGTCGAAGTTGATTCTGTGGTGATGCATACCACCAGCATTACCACGGCCTCCAGGATGCTTTCTGTGTTTACCTGTTGGGAGTTGGACCAGTTAAAAGTGAACCATGTGTCTCTCACACGGAAATCACCTTTCTAAACTCAGGTTTAACACTTACCAATACGACCATGTCCGTGGCTGACGTGGCCTCGGAGCTTCCTAGTCTTGGTCTTCTTGGTGGGCTTGTTATGAAAAAGATTTGGTAACGATTAGAATAAATACATCACCGCCGGTCGGAGCTAGCAAGCTAGCTTGGTTGATTAGCCAAATAGCGTTTTATGTTACTTGGATACATTCTACGGCAGACTATGAACTTATATAACGTTTGGCGTGTTATTAACGGGTGCTTTTGCTTTTTAAACCGGGGCTACCGCCATCACATTATTTTAGACTACAGCGGTTAAAGCATGCGAGTAGAGAAGATATGCTAGCTGAGGGCCGACGGGAGCACGGATCTCAACACAGTACACCGCTCACAAGACCCCATAATGTTATTAAATTACGGGGAATAACACCCGGTAAATGACCGTAAGATTTGGCTGCACCGTAACCCGCCACCGGATGACAGTTTGAGGGACACACGAACAAGGATGGACATAGATTTAGCTGTATTTCAGCGCACAAGAATTCGTGATGGCACCTACCATCTTGGATGCTGGTTGAAAGAGGAACGGGATTTGCAAACCACGCGGTTTTGTGCGAGATTTGGGTCACGTCGACAAAAGTGCAAAGATACCCACAGCGACTCCCAGTGGTGGACGACGGGAGTGACTTTGTGATTTACATTTGCTGAAGTCTTGTACCTGAGAACAATTTTCCTTTACTTCAATTTGAAGGCAAATATTGTTGCCTACTTTTCACTCCTCTACATTTATTTTGACAGCTTTAGTTAGGTTCTCTACAGAGTTAGATTCTTAGAACAATATGTAATCCACTAATTAATAATCATTATTATAGTAGTTAAAAAAACAATTATATTTATAAAGTAAAGCCAAAATTAGCTGCAACATTAAAGCAATGCTTACACGTGCATCAATCATTTTTATCCAATAAAATCAAATACATGCCTCTGAAATGGGCCATTCTGTAACAAATACAAGAAAAATCCTTTTGATACTTTATGTATATTCTAATGGTCATACTTATGTATTTTATTTACAGTTCTTTTTATTTAAAAACAAGAAACATTTATTTTTAAATATATTTTGATATATTTATTTAATGTTTATTTGTATATAGATAATTATATAGGATGAACCAATGCCGTATTACAGAGCAATTATTTATTTAGAGCATCTAATTTGCAATGCCGGTTCCTATGGTGGCCTTTAACTGAAGACTGCTTTTCATACAAGTAGCCTAACCTGCTTGAGTAAACCTCAAGCATGTTATGTAAACAGAAAGTTGATTTGCATACAGTCTGTTATTCAAAGCTTAAGTCAACTTCACAGCCTGTGACTCATTGGTCAGCGTTTATAGGGCGTGAACTCGGTTTGTATCTCCAGCCGAAGAAAAAACATATTCAACGTCATCAAACCTGTAAGGGAACCTTTTTATTTTCTTCTGGTCTCTAATGGATGCACGTCATGCCGGTGACCTCTGGGTCAACTCTCCACCAATCACATCCTCCGTGTCCTCCTTGATACAGGACAACGGTGCCATCCCTCTCATCCTCCGCTCACACCTGGAGGCTGACTCACCTGTCTCTCTGAAGCAGACATCTTGCTTTCTCCATTGCTTATCTTCACACTCAGGTAAGGCTTGATTATGATGCAACTTTAACCGTTTAAGATGTTTTGTTGATAATCGTCTTCCTGCACAAGGTTTATTTCCTTCTTCATTTGTCGATTTCATTTCTCTTGCACAATTTCTCGCAATTTAATGAATCTTCACAATGGTGGCTCCTCTGCGGTTTCTTCGGTGAGGGTTTCTGTTTGTTTTGATTCTTTTGCCATCAAACACTTGGCTCACAGGAGATTTCAAAACCAGCAGCTTCTTCTGTGTTTTCAACCGTTTCCTCGCTCCCCCGAGAGGCCGCCGGTCTTCCTGGAGATGGCTCACCTGCCTCACAGACGCCATGGCAACTCCCCTACCTGATTGCCACAGGCATCCAAGTGCAGCGCGCAGCCGGCCCTGGAGACCGAGTCACCTGAGACCGGTCACAGCAGAGGAGGCGAGACGGTGCAACATAAAGAGTTTAATGAATGAGCCGAGCGGTGGAGAATGCACAGTGTTACTGAAGAGGGAGTGATCGATGTTTAATTACACTTTTGGTTTGACGAGAAGACATAAAATCTTTTTTTTTAAATAGCTTTGCAGTTCTGGATTCTGTGCGATGGAAAAGGAGTCAAACCAGTCCTGCAACGGAAAGACCAGAGCCGCCTCTCCTTCATCTGGAAAACGACCACCTGGGAAAGCTGTGGCAGCTTTATTGAAGAGAATAAGGTCAAATACAGGACAGCAGGGTTATTCAACATGTATTTAAAGGAATAGTTTAACATTGTGGGAAATAATTACAGGTAATAGGAGGTTACCACTTTATCTTAAAGACTGGGCACCTTCAAAGATCACTAATTAATATGTTTCTACTTACATGCTTTCGGACTGTGTGTCTGCACATTTAAAAAAAAAAAGAGACAATTTTAAGCTTTAGAGTCCCATGAAGTAACTTTATCTTAATCTTCCACAGGATTCACCCAGAGGCCCAGAGGATTCTGGGTAGCTCCCGCATACCCGTCGTGAGCTTGGCGCGTCTGAACTTCCAGTCCGTTTGCTTGTCGTCTCTGCAGCCGGTGGTTTCTCTGGTCCGACTGCCGAGCCAAACATGGGCCAAGCTGCACCTCGACGCTTCTGGCTCTGATCGTCCTGCGCAGGTAAGACGAAGGCCGGCGTCGCTCATGCTTCACTTACTGGTGAACAATTAATCAGACACCTCATTGCACTACTCTGACTACTGTTGTCTCAATTGTCTTTTTTATATGTATCTTGTTTGTGTATGTACATACAGGGTTCATACACATTGTGACCAATGGGTTTTCATGACTTTAAACCAAATTTCCATGACCAAACATTTTGTGAACTCTCGGTGTAAACATGAAAAAGTGAGAAAATGTAGTATTTAAACTAACAATGAGAATTCCAAAGCATACAGTAAACCTTAAATGACACAAATGAATGAGACAATAGTTTAAATAGATTAAAATAATAAACATTTATAGATATACTCCGCGTATGCCTGCTTATATTTTGAGCGTCTTTCTTTTAAAAGCATATTCATTATTTCATTATTTCAGCGTAAATGAACGTATGAATATAACACATTTCCATGACATTTCCAAAACCTTGGGGATTTTATATTTTTTAAGGACTTTTCCAGGCCTGGAATTAACCATTTTAAAATAAATTCCATGACTTTTCCAGGTTTTCCATGACCATAAGAACCCTGTACATAAGTACGAAGAGCTGAGTGAAATCCCATGTATGTGTAAACACACGTGGCCAATAAAGCTGATTCTGATTCTTTCATGATCACTTTGGTCCTCTATCTGCAGGATGGAGTGGGTCATCATGAGGCCAACCCTCCAGAGGGACCAGAAGTGTCGCCTCAGACTGATTGCAGCCAACCAGAAGCAGCGCAGACCTCCTGGACCGAACCGTACTGTCCTGACAGCTCGTCCTCCGGAGAGCCGGAGCAGGACTCGGGCTTCGACTGCGACTCTAATCCGGATCAGACCTACATCCTGCTCGACCCTGGATCCGACGAGTGGGACCCGGATGGGAGAACCGGTCCAGAAACGTTCTATCTGGATCCAGACCCGGAGCAGACCTTGGTGATCGAACTGGATCCGGAGCCGGGAGCGGACCAGGATGGATGCCTGGAGCTGGAGGATGAGAAGGAAGCTAAAGGTGAGGTCGTTCAACTGGACGACAGCGAAGACGAAAGACCGGATGTTTGTCGCTCACGGGAGGAAGAGGAGGAGGAAGAGGAGGACATGCAGATACCTGGACCTGGACCCGAGGAGACGGAGAGTGAAGACTTTTGTGCCGCGTGTCGGAACGGAGGAGATCTGCTCTGCTGCGACCGCTGCCCGAAGGTTTACCACCTGGCCTGCCACACACCTCCGCTCAGCAGCTCCCCTCTGTGAGTACAAACGATGCTCTCTGAGGGACTTACAATGGTTCCCAACAAAGAACTGATGGGTTTTAGAGGCTCAAGTGTAACAGGTGTGTTTTAAAGCATGGAAGAAGTCGACTCAGATGATGATTTTTCCAGCATTTATTTGCTCCTGCAGAAGATGATAAAACACACACATCGCCTTCTGGTCTTTCTCTGCACATCAGCTTCCGTGTGTAACATAAACGGTTACATTTTTTAAAAATATAACAAAATAGTGCGACAATTATTTCCCCCACAACTTACCCTCAGCAATATAGAAGCATTGTGAGGGCAAGACGGGACTACGGAAGCTCAGGAGGCGCAGAAGAGGTGAAACGCAATTTCAGATTTTTAGAAATAACGCTAAATAAAAATAATTCACACACACTCACACGTTGAATAATGAACAAAAATAAGATATGATACATTGAATATAAGAAATGATCTCTGTTACACAAGGAAGGAACACATATTTCTGTATAAAAGCATAAAAAGGTGCAAAAACAAACACAATACAATTACAATAACACAACTAACTTCAATTTAAGGATTATTTCACCCAAATGCAGCACGTGTGTCATAAGAAATATCCGGTTTTTGGCTACACAGACAATATTTGACTTTATGACACATTTAATTGGTCGTTTTATTTGATTTGTCAACAGTGATAAAAAGGTTAAAAAATGCCGTCTTTAAAAAAAAGACAAAGGACATCCCAGATGCTTCGCTCCGTGCAAAGAGTGGATGATGAATGTGAACAACATGAGTTGTTTTAAATGTCTAAATGATGACATAACGGCCGTCCCGTGTGTCCCACAGAGGGGACTGGGTGTGTACGCTGTGCAGAACCGACCGGGAGCCCGTGGAGACCTACGACTGTGAGGACACGCCGTCCTGTGCCCCGTACACACTGTCCCGCCAGGACCAGAGGGTGAGCTGCCCTTTGACCCTTGCCACATGTGACCAGTACTATGGGAAAATCTGTTCCATTCCTATTATATTCCCATAGTTTCAGCCGAAAGAAAACAGTAAAAACTGTTGCTAGTGTTCAAACAAAAAAGTTATGCAATCATTAATTAAAACAGATGTGTGTTAGTGACTGTGTGTGTGTGTGTGTGTGTGTGTGTGTGTGTGTGTGTGTTTCCTGCGCAGAGGTGTGAGAAGCTGACTCTGCTGTTGTACTGTCACTCGCTCAGCGCACCGTTCCATGAACCCGTCAGCGTCCTGGTCAGTCCAACAGATTTACACTAAAAAATTGTCCATCTTATTTTAAAATCACATCAAATACATGCAAATATACGTCATCATAACTGCACGGTAGGCCTTGTTTAAAGGAGCAGTGTGGAGGATTTAGTGAAATCTAGTGGTGAGGTGGAAGATTGCGAACAACTGAACATCCCTCCGCTTCAGGTAACTTAAAAAAAGCTGGTTTGTCCGTTCTGGGCTCCCGTAGAAACATCAATAAATCCCACTAAAGCGTCTTTGAGTATTTAGAAAAGCGCTACATAAAATTAAAGTATTATTATTATTATTATAAATCCTACACAATGTTCCTTTAAGAAAGTAATAATATATAAAATAAATATATATTTGTATTATATCATATTAAAAAAAGAAGAAGATGTAATTCGTTCACACATCAGCATCACATGTCTACATATATTTATTTTTGAACATTCATATCTTTAACATAAATCTTTTTTGTCAAATTCACCTACTTTTTATCCTCGTATTTTTTTCTTTTCTTTTTCCAAGTCCAATGAATCGAATAAAACAAAGTGACCTATTAGAAAACATTTACCAAAACGAAGAGGACGGCAGCATGTAACGGTTAAGCAGAGGAAACACCGGCTCATTAAACTCTCCATGTTAAACGTTCCACTCAACTTTCTTTTCTTCTTTTTTGTTACCGAAAATGTTCTTTTTTATTTATTTTTTGCTTTGTCTTTCCATTTTGGTTTCTTTCCGTTTGTCCCCAATGTGAAGCGTCTTTGTGTACCTAGAAAAGTTTGAATTATTATTATCATTATTATAACAAACCTGGATGTTAAAAATGAAAACCATCTCCACCGCGATGACGTCATCTCTGTGACTGTGTGCTCCAGGCCCGAAACTACTACCAGATCATCAAGAGGCCCATCGACCTGTCGGTGATCCGCAGGAAACTGGACAAGAGCAACACTCTGCACTACTTCACCGCCGAGCAGTTCGTCCACGACGTCCTGCTGATGTTCAAGAACTGCGCTACGTTCAACTACGTGAGTGGATTTGACCAACTTTATCTAATTTCATCGCGCAATTCAATTATTTCTGTTCCACAAGTTCCACAGGTAGCAGAAAACTGGGCCACTTTTTCCTTTTTTTTTTATTTCTATATGATGCGACGGCGGTTGTGTCCATCTGCCAGTTTATGCAAAACCTTGTGCTGAAGGTGCTAAGTAATAATGTTTAGATTTCATCATCTTAGTTTAACGTGTAAGCAAAGATTGGTAGAAATAGAATAGGAGTACCGTAAAAGTCGGGTTACAAGCCGTTACTAACTTCGGTCAGTGTCCCCGTTAGCTCCCCGCTGTAGCCAGCTAGCGCTCCTGCTAGCACTCCTGCTAGCGCTTCGCTAGCTCGCAGACAACCACCGAAGGTAGCGGGACCAGCCCCGGCTTGGCACCCGACTCGGGCAGAGGGGACGTGGGCAGTAGCAGCAGCGGGGAGCTAGCAGCAGCGTTAGCTAGCGCTGCTGCTAGCTAACGTTGCTGCTAGCTTGCTACAGCGGGGAAACCCACCGGAGGTAGGAGCGGCTTGTAACCCGACTTTTACGGTAGAATGGACATTGTTGGTATAAAAGAAAATGGCGATTGCTGTAAATTGTTGCGGTGACAACCACGCCAATGGCTGGCTGGTTAGCTAGCGTGACTGCAAATATGAACACAGTTTAAATCTATTAATTTAGCTTTGTCACGCTCACATCCATCTCCGTTTGCCGTGCAGCCGGACTCGGAGGTGGCCCAGGCCGGTCGAAGCCTCCAGCTGTTTTTCGTGAGCCAACTGACGGAGATTTTCCCCGACCGGACGTTCCCATCGACCAGCCCGGACCGAACGGACCGCGCTCGCCTGCGATGGCTCTGCAGGAAGAGGAGGGAGAACTTCAGGAAGAGGAGACACGTGTTCAGTGGGAAGAAATACTACCTGTAACTACAGTTTAACGACAATCACGTATACTTACGCTCTCCTGACTCGTCAAATGCTCGGTTCAACGTAACAGAGAAACCTTTTAGCCTTCGACATACGATGTGAACCCTCCGGGCCGTTAGGGTCGGTGAGAGCAGGCGGCGTGGTATAAAGGGTGTGAGAGTCTGCAGGGTGGTGGATCGGTCAAACAAACACAGGACTTTCACTCAGGAGACCAGCGTGCGAGTCCCGGCACTGACCAGAATGAGTGAGAATGTGATCCACGAGCAGCTGTGAGTACTAAGAATAACCGTGCTTGTCCTTCGTTGTGATAATTGGAGACTTTCTTGCATGACTTGGAGGGACATTTACAGCTGAAGCAAAAGGACCCAACCTTCACCTGCTACACTAAATATGTGGGGAAAAAATATATGTCCTTTTGTCTGTCTTATGGAAGCTTGTCTCCACAGCAAAAAAGAAGAAGTCATAATCATGAGATAAAAAGTTATAATTATGAGATAATAAAGTCATAACTATGAGATAATAAAGTCAAAATAATCTCATATATTATGACTTTCTATCTCATAATTTCGACTTTATTATCTCATAATTATGACTCTTTTTTTGGTGGTGGAAACGGGCTTCCATCCAGTCTACTCAGCGTTTGAAAAAAACAACTTTGGAGTCTTCATTCTTGTTTATGGCATTTATGGTCATTGCCTTACTGAACTTATTTTTAATTAGCCTTTTTACATATGTTAATAATATTACTTTGTATGTTTGTATGTTAAATAATAATAATTTCCCCATGGAAATATTTTTAAATAATCTAAAACACACTGTGCTTGACTTTCATCATCCCTGTGATGTTGTGCATATTATAAATTAATGTCACTGAGAGACAAAAAAGATTTATATTTGGTTGAAGTACTTAAAACTGGAGGTTAAAAGTAAAAAATCCACTGTTTCTGTTTTACATCAAGAAACGTTTTTTCTTCATTATATTTTTTTAATGTTAACCGGGTTTTGAGGTTTTTGAGTTGTGCTTTTCAGGCTCAAGCCGTTGCAATATATTTATATTTCTCACACGTTACCTGTTGGATAAACAGTGTAATGTTTACAGTGAGACTTTTAAAGCACAATCTATTTTGCCACTTCCCTTTCCACTCCCCCCGCTGGTTTCTGCAACAGTCAGCAGATTTAAAGATCTTCAGGGTTTGTTTCATGTCGATTCTGTAAATGCAGATCATGTTCAAGAAATAATCTCAGAAACACTCTATCCTCACTTTTCAGGCATCTTAGCATTTATGTTGCATTGATGTTATCCTGAATCTGCTGCAGTTGGTTTCCTTGTTTTATCCTGAATTAAGATCGTACAGAAGGCAGAAAACATTTCACGCGGGTCAAACAAACACAGGACTTTCACCCAGGATGCAGGAGTGGTTTTGCTGACTCAGCATAAGCGCAAGTTTTAGTTTGAATTTCACAATGTTAACCACGTGTCTACTGCCAAAGGATGTCAGGATGCCACAGCTTCTCACTCCCAGCTTGTCAAACACCAAGTTTGGTCCAACGCCTCTTTGGCATGAAAAGACGTTAATCATACTTCAGTGACAAATATTGTATTCCAAGAGCCAATATTGTAGAAATGAAATACTCATGCAGCTATGTTGCCATATATATATATCAATCAAAACGTTGATAAAAATGTAATGCGGAGGTTTTCAATCCTTTCAAAATAGAACCGAGTTAAAAATCTAAATATGTTGCCACAAGTGTATATAAATGTCATACTTTTGAGTGAATCAAAACTGATCTGTTATAACAACTTTGTATGAAGTGAAATTAATAAGCGATGTGTAGAACTTTGGTTGCATCAGTGCGATAAAAGGAGTCATGTTTTAGTTGATATTTAATTGAAAAGCAAATAAAATGTCAGGAAACATTTGCAGGAAATTAAGTTTCCTCGTACGTGGATAAAAACACATTCAGGTGGCATTTCCCCTCTAAAAACTAATATCTAGACAGCATTTCATTAATGTGACTTATAGTCTAATTCAGTAGGATTAAGCTCAAATCGTGGTTATAACATTTATCTTCATGCCTGTTGCATTTACTGTCCACCTGAGTGAGTCTTTCAGCTACGAACACCATTTGCAGGCATGAGTAAATATGCAGGGAACTGGCATCTCAATTGTGGATTTCTGATATACATTAGGATGTTAGTTTAGGGATGACATCAGTTGGTTATGTAGAATAATCAGAACCATTTATTTAATTACAAGGAACTTGTCCTCGCGGGACATGCAAAACATTTAATGTTCATATAATTCAAAAAGCATAGCCCTCTCTTCTACTCCCTTATCTGTCTAAATGACAACTATACACTGAGTTATTCCCTAATAGAAAACAAACAACCACATGAACCAAGATGCAAGATGTTTTACTGTCACATGCACAGACAAGAGTTACTCGATTGGCGTCCGTCTCAGTTTGCGTTGATGCATCTGTAAATAGAAATACAAACATTAAATATGAAATAACTTTAAATATATCACTGAGAGTCTGAGCTTTTTTTATTTAGGTAACACATAATTCATTGAAAATTAACCAGAGAGTTTAGCGATAGCAAATTAAACTATTGTAACTGATCATGTGGCCGGCTGGTCTACAAAGAGCCAGTCGGTGAATAGGAGCAGTCTTCACTCTAAGAGTACTCTAGCACGCCAAGACAATGATGACGTCGAGGCGAGACTCTAGTCTCTACAGCAAAACACATCCACACACTGAAACATGGCGGCAAAAGGAAAACTGCACAAACGTGAGGTCTGTCAAAACATTACAGATAAGGTGATTGATGAATTTATATACATACAAAGCCTAGAAGACGAACCTTACCCTCGTCAGAGAGTTTGTGAACACTAACATGCAAATTTAGAGGGTTAACGCATCAGCAGATCCCATCATGTCATGCAGCACTTACTTATTTGTCAAAGTTGATTCTGTGGTGATGCATAGCAGCAGCATTACCACGACCTCCAGGATGACCATGTCCGTGGCCTCAGAGCTTCATAGTCTTGGTGGGCTGTTATGAAAAAGATTAGGTATCGATTAGAATAAAAACAGAGTTTTTTTTACAACTTTATATAATGCTAAACATTATTAAAACTTTCCAAAATTTCCAATATTCTTTATTAATTAATATTCCAATATATTTTTAGGCAACACAACCGATTCAGAATGAACCAGGGTTTAGAGAAGGCCGTGCCAACCAGAGCTTGCATCAAACTATTGATTGACATTTTCCATGACAGTCATGGAAAATGTCAATTAGTGATGAGTTTGTAACTGATCCAAGCGGCCGGATGGTCTACAAAGACCAGTCGGTGAATAGGACCAGTCTTTACTCTAAGAGTACTCTAGATCACCGAGACAATGATGTCAAGGCGAGAATCCAGTCTCTACAGGAAAATACAGTCACCCACTGAACAGATACTGAAACATGGAGGCAAAATGACAACTACAAGTGTCAAAACCATTGCAGATCAACCGACTTAATTGTCTTCACGATGGATAATGAAGCCGATTGATGAATTTACATACATAGCCTAGAAGCCGAAACTAAGATATTACTCTTATCTAGTGTTGGCATTTCTCAGCAATTTCACTCAATTATTCATTTTATTGTAGCTGGCAACACATTTGACTCAAAATCGGAACTATACCGACAATGATTGCCAACAGTGGGGAGGAAATTAGTTTGCCTTTTTGTAGAGCAGTCCAACCTGGACATGTGGGCCAAATTTCAAGTCAATAGGTCTAAATCAGTGCTGGGGCCCAAAAAATGTACACACCTTGTTCAAGTCATTTGATATTTTCCCCGATGACGAATCGTCTTGTTAAGGATTTGAAGTTGACAGCAGACTTCACCCCAGAAGTCGGCTGTGACTGCTTTACCATTCCTCGTCATCTCTTGCACGGTTGCAATTATCTAAAAAAAAAGTGAAAGTAATCGTCAAGAGTATAGTTAGACATTAGTTTATTACATACACACAGTTTAGAGATAGCAAATTAAACTATTGTAACTGATCATGTGGCCGGCTGGTCTACAAAGAGCCAGTCGGTGAATAGGAGCAGTCTTCACTCTAAGAGTACTCTAGCACGCCAAGACAATGATGACGTCAAGGCGAGACTCTAGTCTCTCCAGAAAAATACATCCACACAATGAACACATTGAGGGTTAACACATTGGCAGATCCATCATGTCATGCAGCACTTACCATTTGTCAAAGTAGATTCTGTGGTGATGCATACCAGCAGCATTACCACGACCTCCAGGATGACCATGTCCGTGGCTGACGTGGCCTCGGAGCTTCATAGTCTTGGCGGGCTGTTATGAAAAAGATTTGGTATCGATTAGAATAAATACAGTCAATAATATACCACCGCCAGTCGGAGCTAGCAAGCTAGCTTGGTTGATTAGCCAAATAGCTTTTTACGTTACTTAAAAAGAAGCATTTAACGGCTGACCATTTATACAACGTACAACATAATGAACGTTTAGCGTGTTATTAACGGGTGCTTTTGCTTTTTAAACCGCGGCTACCGCCGTCACATATTTTAGACGACAGCGGTTCAAGCATGAGAGTAGAGATATGCTAGCTAGCTGACGGGAGCACGGGTCGCAACACAGTACACCGCTCACGAGACCCCATAATGTTATTAAATCACCGGGAATAACTCCCGGTAAATGACCGTAGGAGCTGGCTGCACCGTAAACCGCCACCGGGTGACAGTTTGCTATACAAACGAACAAGGAAGGGCATATATTTAGCTGCATTTCAGAGCATACAGATTCGTGATAGGACCTACCATGATGGAGGCTGGTTGAAAGAGGAACGGGATTTGCAAACCACGCGGTTTTATACGAGATTTGGGTCACGGCGACAAAAGTGCAAAGACACCCACAGCGACACCCAGTGGTGGACGACGGGAGTGACTTTGTGATTTACATTTGCTGAAGTACTGTACCTGAGAACAATTTTGAAGTATTTTACTTCAATTTGAAGGCAAATATTGTTGCCTACTTTTCACTCATTTAAATATATTTTGAGGGATTTAGTTAGGAATTAGCTGCAACATTAAAGCAATGCTTACACATACATCAATAATTATAATCCAATAAATACAACATATTCCTCTAAAATGGGCCATTCTGTAACAAATACTCAAATCCTTTTGGTACTTTATGTATATTTTAATCTTCATATTTATGTTTTTTATTGACAGTTCTTTTATTTAAACAAGAAACATATTAATAAATATATTTTTTTACATATATACGTTTTTTATTATATTATATTTCAATTGAATGAATTTGAGATTAGATTGAAAAAATTCCTTGTCTCCAGGAAGCCTGCTTCACCAGCGGCATCAGAGGGGGACAATATTGTCGGCTTTGAGCCAGGGCCAAGGACAACTGGGGGCAGATCTGGGAGAGCAGGGCTGATGGTTATGCAGCCTTCATTTTAGGAGTGAAGTGCATCAAAAACAGCAAGATGTACGACCTGCAGCAGAGGGCTGAGTCCTGTTTTTGGCCCACAGGACGATACTGTGTCACTCTGCTGGTGAATAACATATTGGAGTAAAAAAAATAATGAAGCAATATTTTCATTTACAATCAGCATTTAATTCAACAAAAGCTGTAGCCTTCATTTGACCATGCATTACGTTATTTAGCACTTGATGTGAATGTGCATCAAGAATACAGTGTATTGTGTGAATGCTGTTTGAAATAAAAGCAACTCAACAGTAAAAGTCTGACTACATGTTTATCTTGTTGGAATGACCTAACATAATGTACACTATGGCAGTGGAGACAATGCAGGTCTTTGTACTGTATGTGGGCACCATTTTTTATCAGACTACCGGTTCACGTAACAACTACAGTTGATGCATCCTATGCATCTAATAAGCCACACTTTGTGCATTTTCTCTACAGATAAGGCAATACAGCTGAGGACTTTTTTTTTATATTGCCAAAGTGTTATATGTTCAGTGATTCAGAGATACTTTTTTTGGAGTGCCTAATAAAGGGTTTAATGATGCCATGCAAACAATTTGGGAAGCCATGTTAAATTAAGTAAAGTTAGAATATTTCTGATCACTGTCACAAATACCTGCAGTTAAGTTTTTTTTTGGGCAGTGGTCTTTTTGCTCAAGAGTACCAGAAACATTTAATTACACATTTTAATGTAACGGTAAGGTCTGTACAATTTGGTGGGATCTATATATGTGGTTGCAGATTGCAACCAACTGAATACCCGTCCGACAACCATACCATAATAACAATACTTTGGGAGCAACCGGTTTTGCTCACGTTAGACGAATTTCACAACTACGGTGTCCTCGGCTAACGTAAAAAGCGCTAAAGGCTTCGCTTTAGAGCCGATGTTCGGTTTGTCCATTCTGGGCTACTGTAGAAACATGGCGCTGCAACATGGCGGACCCCGTGGCGTTACCGTCCTTTTATGTTGCGCGTCAAATTGACTTGTTTCGAAGTTTGAAACTCTAGAAAAATATTTTTAAGTACTTTTTCTGGATCAAACTTCTACTGCTTGCCTTAATTAGTATAATTAACTGTGTCTGAAGATGAAGAACATCTTTAGGTTGAATCAGATGATAATGGTACTGATTATGAACCATCAGATGAGGAGTAATGTGATATACCTGTTCCTCCAAGAGAGACATTCGTGTCAATTTCTTTTTAAATACAGCGGTCATCCTCCACCAACACACGTCAGCCGAGACTGTCTGCCGAAATTATTTTAAAGAATGTGGCTCATGTGGCTTGATTTTGAGGCAGCAGGTCAATATGACCCTGAACAGTAGTGGTGTCTCATCTATTTATTCACATCAACGCATGAAAAAAACAAAGTTTAAAAACACAAATCAAATTCAGGAAAGAATACATTTTGGGGTTCATGAAAACGAGTGAATTATCCTAATCGAACTTTGAGGGGTGAATAACTCCATTCCACAACATACTAATTTAATTGTTAGTAATGGTGTTTAAAGTACAAACTATATTTATTCGAATTTTTTGGTTTCTGACAACTTTTGAATGATTAAACATGCACCGGGTCACGGAACATCATTGCTGAAACGAACATAACAAGAGTATGGAAGTTACGTTAACAAATAATTCTACGTTGGGGTTAAATATAACTATAAAAGTTTCATAATTTAACCATTTACAACACAAATCAATAAATTCTAATAAAATGTAAACAACTGCTATTAAAAAGACAAACAAATGAACAATATAACTAACTATTTATACTTTTCTAAAGACGTAGAGGTCTCACTTGAACAAACTGGTTGAATGTTTAAAATCCATATAGAAATTGAAAGAAGGAGATGAATGATCTCTGCCGCCAACAGGCCGATGATCTTGGGTTTCTGCATGACTTCCAACACCAACTTCAAAAAGGTTTGGGGATTTTTAGGAGGGATGAGGTTCGGTTCAAACAGCAGTTTTCTCCTGTCTCACAGGACTTCAAAGTGAGGACCCAATAGTAGACCACAGGAGACAGAGTATACAGATTTTATTGATACCAAAGGAATGTGTGGAGCCCGCTGTCCGACACAGGGGGCGGCCGAATCGACGGTGTGATTTCAAATCACATCAAAATATGTCTACGTCACAGGTGTCAAACTCAAGGCCAGCGAATTCGGCCTGCGACGGCTCTAAAGGCATGATCACTATCGCGGACCCGTTTTTGGTGCGTCGTGGAACTTTGCATGGGCAAAAAAATATTTAAAATAATATTTCTAACTAGCTTTTTGTTTATTTGATAGAGTAATGTGGGTTTCTTAACCCTAAATTAAATGGATTTATGTCATAGTTACAGAGACATTTGCTTACATATATTTTTACATTTTTATAAATGCATAAATACCCCTGGGGTGACCAGTAAGTCCGAGAGTTAAGAGTTTGAGGGTTTAGGGGGGACAGCTGTTTCCCTCTGGCAGGACGCTGCAGTCCATCAGACCAAGACTTACCACCACAAGAACAGTTTATTCTCTGTGTCAAAGGCCTTCTTTGGAGATCACAGTCAGACTCTTGATCCTCAGTGAAATAATTAAGTCATCAAAAATAAGTCAGAGGTAATGAAAACAGGGATTCTATAGATATAAATAACCAAGAATGTGTTCTGTTTATAGCATGATATGGATGTTATATTTTACAGGACAATTAATGCAGGGACAAAGGATATTTTCTTCCAATTTGTATTTATTTCATATGGTTGCTTTGCATTCATGCTCAAGTGAGAACAACGTTCACTGTTGTCTCCTCTTCTAGCAGATATACTAACTGTTAAAGGAAAGCAACCAACAGTCACTGTTGGCTGCTCCGCTAGCAGATATTAAGCTAACGAACTATTGAAGGGAAGCAACCAACAGTCACTGTCAGTTGCTTCTATAGCAAATGATAAACTAACTAAGTATTGAAGGGAAGTGACCAACAGTCACTGTTAGCCGGTCCTCTAGCAGATATTAAACTAACTAGCTATTGAAGGGAAGCAACCGATAGTCACTGTCGGTTGATAAACTAACTAACTATTAAAGGAAGGCAATCAACAGTCACTGTTGGCCACTCCTCTAGCAGATATTAAGGTAACGAACTATTGAAGGGAAGCGACCAACAGTCACGGTTAGCCGCTTCTCTAGCAGATATTAAACTAACTAGCGATTGAGGGGAAGCAACCGATAGTCACTGTCGGTTGATAAACTAACTAACTATTAAAGGAAGGCAATCAACAGTCACTGTTGGCCACTCCTCTAGCAGATATTAAGGTAACGAACTATTGAAGGGAAGCGACCAACAGTCACGGTTAGCCGCTTCTCTAGCAGATATTAAACTAACTAGCGATTGAAGGGAAGCAACCGATAGTCACTGTCGGTTGCTTCTATAGCAGATGATAAACTGACTAACTATTAAAGGAAGGCAATCAACAATCACTGTTGGCCACTCCTCTAGCAGATAATCGTCTGTGCTAAACATTCATACGATGTGTTTGTCTTGTTCAGTGAAGAAGATATTCTCCGGAGAGATGGGTGGGAGAACGATGCGGATGGATTTGCCTCCAGACGTATGGATCTTTTGGGTTGTGCCTGATTTCTCTTCAAATTTGGGTAAAACCATCTTTGGGGTGGTGGATGACCATTTGGGAACAAACTTAGCGTCAGGCTTTGGCAGGTGCTGATTGGAGATGGGCGGGAAGCAGACACCAATTGGTTCGAGGGTTGTTCTCCTGGTGTCGACCTGGTATTCTCTGGACTGCTTCTCCAACACATGGGAGCTTTGGGGGAGCGGGATGCCGTCCGCTTTGGCCCTCAAGGCCGCACAGAACTCACTGTGTTTTATTTTCTCCTCCAGGTACATTTTTTTAATGGTCACCACACGGTCAACCAGTGTCTCTCTCTCGCTCTTGTACTCTTTATGTTCCGATTGGTACCTCTCTACCTCGGCCGTCAGCGTCTCGATCGTGTCGCCACGCTCTCTGATCATCTGCTTGTACTTGGCAATCAACTCTAATTTCTCAGGGGGCGCCATCCTCGACATATCCTTCTTCAGCTGCTGTATCTCCTTCTCTTTTTCTGTTACCACAAAGCCACACTTCTCCAGTTCCTTGCATTTCGCAGCCAGCTTGCTTTTCAACTCCGGATCGGCCGTCTTTCTCTCGTGACGAGGTGTTTCCTGGCGGCCGTTGACAGATTCAGAAGGGCACTTGACCTCAGGCTTCTTTTTTGACCGTTCCATTTGTTTCTCAAGGTCAGAACACTTTATCTCTAAGATGCGCACATTTTGCTTTTGGTGAAGTTCGTGCCCGCAAGTTTTGGCCAACTTTTTGACAAGCGAGTTGTTTTCTACCTGCAGTTTATTTAACTCGTGCTGTAGTTGGTTCATCTGCTTCTGCATTTTCTTTTTATCATCCTGAAGGGTGGTCTTTGCCCCCTGAAGTCTGTCGTTCCTCTCCTGAAGTTTACCAGCCTTGGTCTGATTTTTTTCCACCTCCTGCTCTAAGATGTGGGTTTTCACCCCTTGCTCTTTCTCCTGTTTACTCAGGGCCGCTTCCAGTTTTCTGATGGTCCTCCTCAACGGATTGCTTTCCTGTTTCAACTGCTTGTTCAGTGTGTCTTTTTCTTTTATAATTTGTTTCAGTTCCTCCTCCCGTTTCAAGAAATCCTCCTTGTGTTCCTTAATGATTTTTAAAACGTCCTGTCTGGTCCGCAGCTCCTTTTTTAATTTGGCGTTCTCTTCCAAGAGCATATTGGAATTTGCCTCGGTAACCTTGAGGAGTCGAAGTTCACGCTGAATGTGACGGTTTTGCTCCAACAGGATTGACACGTTCGCCAGATCTTCTGTGAGATCTTTACCTGGCATTTTTATCTGACCTCTATTCATCTCATTGACCACCTGCATTTTTCCTAGCTAAGAAAGTATTCTTCAGTTTCACAGAGAAAAGTCTGGTTGTCCAAGTCTTCTAACCTAACTCTTAGCTTCTTGAACCAAGGGTACTTGAAAACTCTCCCTCTTCAGATCAAAGGCTCATCCTGACATCATCCAGAATACAGCCACATTCCGCGGGAAATTCCCTCGTTTAGCCCCGCCCACAAAAGGGGGGGGGGGGGGGGGCGCTGTATCTAGAGCAAATTAACCGTTGTGACGTGACAAAATGTCACCACGTGACCATTTTACAGCTCCTTGTTGCTCCCTGTAAGTTTTCATGTCCACCATTTATCTAGCTGGGACAGGTAATTTAACATCTCACAGAAGATATGGAGAATATTACATTCGTGATGCAGTAAAAAAGTAAAAATTGGGGTGCAATCATACTTTGGGAGGAGAACTGCAAATAAAAAAAAGTAGCTACGGACCAGACTGGACGTTTTGAAAAGCTAGAAATAAACAAGGTAAGAATTCAAAATGGTTTTGTTTTATGCGGAACATGTGTTTTTTGTGCATATGCATTGTTAGTGGCAGAATGTACAAATGCTTTACAGACTGCCTTTGTATTTCCCACATGTTAGCTAATGCTAGCTAACGCTGCTTGTGTGTTCTCATTTAGGAGTTAATAGTGTTGCTAAGGTTATTTTGCTGTCACTCGCTTTTCTTCGGTGTAGAATAAACTGGGAGAAAGCCGGTCCTGCTTTGGATCTGGACATGTTTTTACCAATGCCTGCAATTTCTCATCCGCAGCTCATATCATTGCAGTCTGTTTACCGTACTTTACCTTACTGCCGTCTCATAGGAACAACATAGGACTTTCATTTCACCAACCAAATAACTGTAGTTCGTCCTTTCATATTGTACACATTATTATAAACCTACACTACAACATTAGGGATTAAAGATGGAACATAAAAACATATGAAATCAGAGGAATGCAAGCAGAAATTATATATATAATATTTAATTTATTTATTCCAGCCCGCCACGTCATTTTATGTATCAGTTTTGATGCATTTGACATCCGAAGTGTTTGTTTATTAGTTGATTGTTGACTATACTGTTCATTGTAATATGTTATACCCTCTCTGGCTCTTATACTGTCAATTGGTATATCGTTTAAATACATTCACCTGTACAAGAATCATGTTATTAACCGTTTAGTCTATAATATATTTAGTAAATTGGTACATTTTATAAATAGTGGTCTGTACTAAGTATATATATACTCACGCCTTTCAAACTTTATGAAAAAAGGGCATGAACTCAGTCAGTGCTGTGCTGCATGTGCTTTTTAAATCCAGTTATGTCACCATGTACTGATAAAAACGACGAATGTTCCTTTTGTAAAAAACTATAAAAACATCGGCCGCTCCAGAGGAAATTAAAGTTCAACATTGCTTAGTAAGATGCTGTTTTAGTTCTTCAGAGGGGCTGCTGTTTCACTTTGAGCTCAACTTTAATTAAATGACCATGAGAGGAGGCGTTTCCCTAAAGCCTCCAGGAAAGAGGAATTTCCTGTGTGTAGCTGCTAAAAATAGCTGGTTTGGAGGCAGGAGAAGTGAGAAATGCACCATTATTATAGAGTTCTGGCCTCCGAAAGAAAAGGTGTTCCTGAAGTTTCCACTAGATGGCAGCACAAAACATCATAATAATGTTTAATGATTTCTGGCTCATATGATCTGAGCTATTACACACAGATCAATTTAGATTATGAAGACAAATGACAGCGAGCCGTTATATGGAGAGAAAAACCCACTTTTTTAATAATTCATATCTAATATTCAGTGAACACTTGTGACCTCTATGGAGGAGGCTTTTGTATTCTGCACTCATTTCTTACAGGTTTTTATTTTAAGTATTAGACATGGTAAAAACAAAAAGGTATTCATCTATTTAATCTTTATTTAAAGAGAGAAGTCTTATTAAGCATGCAAAGAGAGACTCTGGACAGCGGCATAAAAAGTCCCTGACAAAACAATAACACAACTGATACAACAATACAAAAACCCCACTAAAATAAGGATAAAGGTACAAACAGACAGGTAGAAGTTATACCATCCAGCATCTGTATCTATGTATTACTTACTATGATATTAGATGTTTGTTGCCTTTCATCTCCGGTGAATATAAACAACTATTTCTGAGCTCTGTGGAGCGAACCCTCAAGCTTTTTACTTACTTCAATACGACTCCATTCAGATCAGACAGAACACATTAAACTGCAGACGGATGACAACATGAAATCCTGCAGCTTATGCAAGTTGAACTCATTTTGTGTTTTTTGATCAAAATTGTCTCTCCTGATTGCTCGGCGCCTCTTTCGCGCATCAAGTGGGGGATATTTATTTGGGTGAAGAGCCGACAGGAAGCACTGCTGCCTCCTGATGTTCATCATTGTCATCATCATCATCTCTGCAGGAAGGTAGTTGTTTGGAATCAGTGAATGAAGCAAACACTTTCCTCAGTCACAGTTTCCACATTTAAACATCCTTTTATGTACAGCTTATATTATCTTGCATGCACTATAAAGCTTTTTATGTTTTAAGCTTTTAAACCAATGACCCCTGAGATTCATTTCTACTCTATAAAGTTCATGAAAGACATTTTCTCTTTTAATAAAAGAAAAGAAGAAAAATCCTTCGCCACACAGGGGAAGTCATGCATTTTACATTTCCAGCTGCAGCGGCTTGCTTTGAATAGATGGAGGAGCTCTGTAGCTGGAAGGAGGTAAAGAGACGAGCTCCACCTACAGAGGCTGAACCGAACCGAAAGTCTTTGAAAGAAAAAGAAAAGACATCCTATTGCCACCTGCTGAGTTTGACTGACAATTCATTTCTGGAGAAACACCGCTGGCATTAACACTTAAAGACAAAGATGTCAGAAAAACACACGTTAAATAAAACGTGTGAATCTGTAAGGTGCTCGTCATATCAACTCCTTCATCTCCCCCCCACCCTGCTCTTCTTCCCTGTCTGTTTCATTTTCGGGAAGCGGGAAGCGGAGTGCGGACGGATGGAGACAGAACCTCCGAGCGTGGCCTCGTAGCTTCAGGTCAGTGATCTTATTCGGCCCCTGCGTGGAGGAAGAATTGGTTTTGGCTGGACCGAGGAAAACCATCTGAACCAAGGGGATTGGATGCTGCTGTGACACCGGCGAGAGCCAATCAGAGAGGCCATCAATCAGTTCCCCTTAATCTCACAGCTGGTGAGCACATCCCCACTCCAATCTAAAACTCTGCAGCTTAGTCAGACTGACGGGGGATTGGATGGCGTCCAAAGACCTGAACCTTCAACTGAAATGGATCTACGTACATTCAACATCCCGTTCTGCGACTGCAAGAAAATAAATAGTTGTCAAAGCTGCTTCCTTAAAATATGTGGGAAACAATTTGTCAGTGTGGTAAAAAAATAATAGTTTGTTACTCATTCAAAGGGGAAATGATTCTACTCAAACATATGTTTTCCTCCTATAATCTCAAGGACAACATCATTTGAACACCAGCTTGTATGATTTGCTCGAGGGGATTTTTTTGTTGCCGTGCACTGTGTGTCATGCTGCATGAGTGCACACGGTGATTGCTTGCTGGATGTATAATATATGCTGCATCTGAAGAAAATGTGACATCCAGTCACTGAAAAATGTGACGCATCCTCTGTTAAAAAGCATAGAGGTGAAAAACTGGGAATGTATTTTTGTCAAGTTACATCTGGTTTTATTAAACATTGATTGAATGTAAAGCAGCTTGTAATCCTTTTCATATGTTTTATGAATCGCCCGTGGTCTAGTCGGTGTCCCGCAGTCTCCCGTTACACCAAATGTGATGTCCTGCTGTCTGTGCACTGAATACTGCTTTGTAAGACGTCGGTATCCTCTTGCAGTGACGCTGCCAAAAAACTCTGCAAATGAAGTGAATCTGATAAAGAGCTCCATATCACAGAGATGCCCTCTAAAGCTCTTGTAGCCGGTCGGCGAATCAGAGCAGCCCCCGATGTCCAAAGCAGGAAAAGCACACAGTGTAAATAATGAAATTGACAATGGCTGAATTCTATTTAGTCCTCACTGTCATGACAGAAAGGGACACTTGAAAAGAAGAGTCTTTATTCATGTTTTATGTGAGACTTGTGCTTTTATACTCGTCAAAATGTCTGCTGAGATAGAAGAAGCCCATAGAGAGCCAAAGTGAAGCCGATGCAGACGTTTCTTAAAACGTGCATTCTCTCTACTGGCCACTATGTGGCGACTCCTCTGGTTGAAAAATAAGTCAGATTGTATAGAAGTCTATAAAAATGACTACTTCTCTCTTGATTTATTCCCTCAGTAAACATTGTAAACATGAGTTTATGTCTCAATCTCTAGTTTCAAGTCTTCTTCAATACAGCATGATGTTTATTTAGTAAATTATGGTCATTTAGAGTCAAACAGAACATAAAGCAGGGGATGCGTAATGTTCCCACTTAGGAATTTTATTTACAAATTTAAATGTAGATTAAATGACTCAGAAAATGTAATCATAAAAGCCTTAACTGAGCCAACACAGAGTGATACGAGGTATTCTTCCTGTTTCTGTAAACATTGGAACTAGTGTCTGTATGTTTTTAATCACGAGTGACTTTTTAACTGCGATGATTATACCTGTGTCCTCGTGTTTTATTGTATTGTATTTGTGTTTTTTTTGCTATATGGACCTATGCGTCTGAAATAAAAAGGAATATGTGCTTCAGGGCGGGGCTTCCTGATTGACAGGTCGACCCTAAACTCAATCTCCTCTGTGGTAGTTACTGCTAATAATTAAACACAGATTTAATGTCAATAGTTATATAATCAATGCAGAGTGTTTTGAACCCCAGCATAAGGGAGTACAACCGTCTTGAGTCTGAATAACCACAATGAAGCTCCACTGGTTATTCTGAGCATCGCATGTCTTGCTCAAAGGCACCACAGCAACATGTAAACACTTTGTTTTCTGCCCCCAGATTTTCCCAGCCAGCCGTGGGATCAAAACAAATAACCTCCCTGCAACCTCTTGGGAGTTCAGGTGCAGCTCTATCACAATCAGAGGAACCTCACTGGGGAGGCACTTTGCTAGTGAAGCTAATATGAAACCGTTGCTATTTCTGTCTTCCTGCGGATGTCACAAGGTCTTGTTTATCTCCATTTAGAGGGATCCATTTGGAGCCGTTTGGTCCAGACTGAAAAAAAGGTTTTGGTCATGGTTTCTTTGTTTCCTCATCTATTCTTTTTACGAAAGGTATTTAATATCAGTGCTGCATCATGTGATGCTTGCTTCCTATCAATCAACTGACACAGCACTTCATTATTGACCTTACTGAACACAGGGTCCACTTTTCTCAGTTGTAATGGAACAAACCTCATTCAGCCACAGCTCTGTGAGTAATAAAACTCAAACAAACACAGGACCTTTACCCAGGACGCCGCTGTGAGTGTACGTTACGTTGTTGCGTTACGTTGTTGCGTTACGTTGTTGCGTTACGTTGTTATGTTGTTGCATTGTTGCCTTACAAGCGTTACGTTGTTGCGTTACAAGCATTACGTTGTTGTTATGTTGTTGTTATGTTGTTGCGTTACATTGTTGTGTTATGTTGTTGCGTTGTTGCCTTACAAGCGTTACGTTGTTGCCTTACAAGCGTTACGTTGTTGCCTTACAAGCGTTACGTTGTTGCGTTACGTTGTTGCGCTACGTTGTTGCGTTACGTTGTTGCGTTGCGTTGTTGCGTTACGTTGTTGCGTTACGTTGTTGCATTACGTTGTTGCGTTACGTTGTTGAGTTACAAGCGTTACGTCGTTGCGTTACGTCGTTGCGTTACGTCGTTACGTTGTTGCGTTGCAAGCGTTACGTTGTTGCGTTACGTTGTTGCGTTACAAGCGTTACGTTGTTGCGTTACGTTGTTGCGTTACGTTGTTGCGTTAGAAGTGTTACGTTGTTGCGTTACGTTGTTGCGTTACGTTGTTGAGTTACGTTGTTGAGTTACATTGTTGAGTTACAAGCGTTACGTTGTTGCGTTACGTTGTTGCGTTACGTTGTTGCGTTACGTTGTTGCGTTACGTTGTTGAGTTACGTTGTTGAGTTACGTTGTTGAGTTACAAGCGTTATGTCGTTGCGTTACGTCGTTACGTTGTTGCGTTGCAAGCGTTACGTTGTTGCATTACGTTGTTGCGTTACAAGCGTTACGTTGTTGCGTTACGTTGTTGCGTTACGTTGTTGCGTTAGAAGTGTTACGTTGTTGCGTTACGTTGTTGCTATTACGTTTAACATTACATTTCTTACTTTATATGAGATCATAATATAAGAAAGCCGACAACCTTCTACTGATTTTGTTCACAGCAATAAATGTAAGGAATTCGGCGAAGGTAACAAGTACTAGACAATCAAAGCCAGAGTGGGGCCGATCTTTGAGTGGGGAACATTTTTATTAAACTACCGTAAAATTAATGAGGGATCCACTGACAATGGCAGAGAGGTGATGTGGCATGCCGATGAGAGCACTTCAACATTTCCAAAAATGTCTCTTTCACACTTATTGCTAGTGTGCCATTGGTTGAGCACACATCAAAGTTTGACTACTCCTGGTCTGACAAAAAGAGAAAAAAACTAAATAAAGCATGTGTTGATGGAAATGTAAAGTAAACATAGATGGTAAGAAACGGTCTAAATAACCAGTCTGTCAAGAAGCAGAAGCTCTGTGGTTTTATATGCGAAACCAGAAGGCCTTGCAGCGGTTCTCTTGTCTTCCTCCTCTAAATTCAGCTGTTACTGTATGAAATGTGCTGTGTGGCCTCTTATGGCATTATATCTGACAAACAGCCCTTCCACACAAAAAAAAGCCACTGTTTAAATTTGTCTCTGCCCTTTTCACACAGAGGACATGATGGCGACGCAAGCAGCAGCAGATGGCTCCAGACAAAAAAAAAGAGAAAAGGTTTCGTATTTTCACAGACTGCTAATTAGAGCCCAAACCACAGCTCACCTTTAATGTCAGCCACAGACTGCTTTTAGCACAATTAGCCTAATGGGGTCCGGGCCTATGAATAGCCTGTAATGTTTAGGCTAAGGCCAGGCATTGGAGTTTAAGCATGTCAAAATAAAAGGACAAGAGGGGTCTAATGCAGCGCGGATCCATTTATCACCGCAGCCGACTGAGGACGAGACTTCAACCATGATTACCCAGAGAAACTATTTAATTAGATGCATTAATAATTGAACTAATTAGCTCCCATGTGTCTCGCAAATGAAGAGAGAACCCGGAGCTTCACTTGCACCTCATCAACTGATTAATTAGTCGGTTGATCGTTAGCTGTCTTGACGGCCTATATGCGATCAGATGAGAGGGCGGATAATGAGGGAATTGTCGGTCGATGGTGCTGGTTAATTAGTGTGACCTGATCCAGGGGCCATGTTAGAACAGTTGTTTATGCCACAGCTTCTAATGAGGAGGATTTAGGCCCGGGTGATCTGTTTGGAGAGCAGGCTGCAGTGTTGTTTATGGACCGGCCTTGAAACCCCCTTACGCCACCCCACCCCAAAGAAAATCACAATAATGTTCCAATAATCTATCCGCAGGGACTAATGATGTGTCTGTGGGGCTCAAGATTAACTTTAAATAATGACCTTAACATATTTTGTGGTATTTTGATTCCTAAATCCTAAATATAGTGACGTACAGTAGGTCTGGGACTCAACAGTGAGTTCCAAGGCTATTTAGATTTCATGCTATTCCTATAATATTCTATTAATACTACAAGGACTTGGTGGTCTGTGGTCTATTATAGAACTGTGTGGCAGGTTTCATCTGCAGTATTCTAATAATATTCAGGACTTGTAGTATCATAGCTCTCATATAAGTCATAGACCCGGTAGACTCAGGTCTTTTTAGTAAAAGTAACAATACCACAGTGTAAAAATATTCTGTTAAGTAAAGGTTTTTGTATCAAAATAAACTTTAAGTACCAAAAGTATTAAGCAGAATGGCCCAGAATTCAGTAAAAAGAACACTATTTGCGCCTACAACTGTAGCATAAAATGGAAATACTCAAGTAGAAGTAGGCTACCTCAAAATTGTACTTAAGTATATAGTACTTGAGTAAATATACTTATATAAAGTACAAATATCTTCTGCAAAAAGCAGTTTTTTAACTCCTTTTGGTGGGGAGACCAGGCTGACGGGAGTCAAAAAGCGATGTTACGTAATGTGCCGAGTATTCGGAGCGATGGTCCAGGACGTTTTATTGCCGATAACGTCACAGCGAGACCGAACCGGTCGAGCAGTGGTTCAGGAAATGGTTCAGATCTTGGCGAGAGATTTCGAAGACACTAACGACTGACATGCCTAATGACCAAATGTCAAGTCAGTTTAGCATGGGAGACAAACAACATCCCACAGGGCTTCAGCAAGTCGAAACACTGACATCTGATCTTTACTCCAGCTTTGGCAGGTGCCTTTCTCTGCCGTCGTCCTTTAAATATGCCACTGTGGAGATCTCAGAGGAGAAAATCTTTTTTTTTCAACTCAAATGCAGTGCCACTGCTGAAACAAATGCGACAGGAAGACGTTGCAAACACAGCAGCTTCAGGGACAAGAGAAGTGGGAGAACATCTTATGAGGCAGCTGTGGGAATGCAGTCCATGAGCATCATGTCCCCTTGAAACAAGACTTGATCCTATAGGATCAAAGCTGTGTGGGAAAAGGCCAACATCTGAGTGTGTGCTGACATAATTAGGTTCTTTCAAACCCTCCAATCACCATCAGAACAGTCATCAACATCACAGGATGCTGAACTTATAACCTCTTTATTTTTTGGTTTGAGGGTCAATTTTGATTCATTACTACGCTCCCTGACGAGGTCCACTGCTCCTTAACCAAGGATGGGTCAAATGCAGAGAAGAATTTCCCCAAGGGGATTAATAAAGGATAATTTCTTCTTTCTTCTTTCAGTTAACGAACTGTGTGCGTCATCTGGACGACACCCGAGAGGACGGAGTAACCGTCCACATGGGGGTTTCTTTAAAAGCCAAGAAAACAAACTTAAAACAAAAAGGTTCAAAAGGCCGTCCCTCAGTCAACAACCTTAGTCTGCAACTCAACTGAACAATGAACTCCTGAGAAGCTTCTATCTGTTGCTTTTAACCAGGAAGCTCCTCCTGCAGACAAACCAAAAGTTAGTCCATCGTCTTTTAAGACAATAATGTAACAATTTTTAAGTTAAAAAAGCTCATATTTCTAAAACATTGTTCTAAATTGTCTTGGCACAGAAATATTAAACTTATAGATTACTTCAGGTACTTCAAAAGACTATTCCCTAAAACAATGAAAACTCCCCTCTGTACTTTATTCCGGATGGTACAGTCCAATTCCCCTCTGCTGTCCCTCCCTGCTTGGCAGTTTGGACACATGACCTGCAGGTAACATGGAGGGGAGCTCATTTACAGACATTTTGGTTATGCAACGTGACATATGAACAATACACTGTATTTGAATGTGTTAATACATAACATTTGTTAGCAGGTTAGAATGCTATACCCATATTTTTCAGTGGTGGAGGTACTTTAAGTATTTTTATTAAGTACCAATATGAGATACTTGTGCTTTACTTTAGTATTTACATTTTATACTACTTTATACTGACTAGCTCACTGCCGCTGCTCAGTATGCGCTCAAACTCGGTAACAGCTGATGACGCCATTAAGTTCCCCCTCAGGTAAACACTGGACCCGCTGTCAGCACTTTCGCATTGTTGGCCCCATTAACTTCCTGCCAATCAGCCGTCGCCATGTTGAGAGCCGTTGAGAAGCAATAGAAGTGCTCCCAATGTTGTTTAACGCACCTTTGAGTACATTTCAACCCTTATACTTTGTACTTTTTTTTAATACTTACAGTATTTAATAGTATTTTTTACACCAAAGTGAAACTTTTCTAAAGTAAAAAATATTTAGTGGGCTACTTCTATCATCAGATAATGACTTAGCTAACATAGCATGTGTAGCTATAACAGTTTTGCTCCCTTATATTCCAATAAACCTATAATTATACAATAGTCACACCATGTGATACGCTACACCTGACCCACAACCATATCAAAGGGCACTTAAAAAAAAAGAACACAAAAGGTATTAATGTTCAAGTCCCTTGAATCCCGACAAGGTGGATTTTGTGATATCTGGTGATGCCGTAAATCTCACGTGATCTCGCGAGATCTTGCGAGACTCTAGCTGCCAATCGAGGCAGACGACTTTTATGGCATTTTGTAATAATATAAGTGTGTATTCTGACCCTCGTCTAAGCTGTTATTACATTTGTCAAAAAGAAGAAGAAGAAGAAAAGTGCACAATAATACACTGAATATATGTCACACACTCACACACGTACACACACAGCCTGGCGCGCACGCGGATGTGAGCGCGCCGCATCTGCCGGTGCTTTGACTACAGGGCGCCCTGGAGATAATTGGTGTCCTTGGAGTTGAATAAGCTCATTCTAAAACACCTCAGGCCCGGGCTGTCCTGGTGTGTGACTGTCTATTGAATAATTGATTCAGAGAGGGAGGGGGCGGTTACTATCAGATCTGAACATAATGACTTTATATAATTAGCACGCAACGTTTGAAAAAAAAACATTTGAGTGTGGGAGGTTTTTTTTTGTGTAGAGAGAGAGAGAGAGAGGAAAAGAGAGAGAGGGGGAGGTCTGCGAGGAGGCTCAGTCCGTGCAGAGCAGCTCATCTGAGGGCAGCAGCCGTGCAGACAGAAACGCTTCTGCACTGACTGATCAGCTGAGATAAGACACACAGACTCTCTTAATGCGAGGACACCTCTCCTGCCGGCAAGGTGACATTTATATATATTTATATATAAATAGACGCTGCGTTCATCCGTCCACGGAGCTATTACTTCACCGGGAAAGCGACTCGATGGCTGTTTCTCTTGGCTTTCTTCGCGGTAATGAGGAGCGGAGCTGAAGTTTGAGCGAGTGTCAAAGCCCTCTGTTTATTACCGCTCGTTGTTGTTGTTGTTGTTGTTTTATCTTGAGGGGTCTCCTTGTTGTTGGGCCCCCCTCACCCAAAAAGGATGGTGCTGGACAAGGAGGAGAGTAAGTAGAGGACTAAGATAAATGTCTCTTCTTTTTTCTATATATGTAGTTTTTTTTTTTTAGGATTGTGTGCAGCTGTGCAGCATGAAATGCATTTAAATAAAAGACTGCAGAGAACAGATTTTCATGTCAAACTTAAGAAATACTTTTATGATGATGAATGAGGAAGTTGGCTCCTCCCTATCAGAAAACTACTGTTGTATTAATACAAGAACATGACATTATATTCTTATAAAAGATCACATTTTGCATACCCAACTGGTTGTTGTATTGTTCATTTACTGATATTTACCATATTCAAGAGTAAACGTATAATGCTCAAATGATATCCCTTATCTGTACTATTGCAACAGTGTATAAATCCCCAGTTGACAATCACGACCAGCGTTCTAATTCAACCTCATCCGTCTCTCTCGTCGACTGGTTTCCTGCCAGGCGTGTCCCTCGTGTCCCTCCAGTCCAGAGAGAAGCCGCGGGGCTGCGCCGGCTGCAACGGGAAGATCCGGGACCGCTTCATGCTGCAGGCCTTGGACAGGTACTGGCACGAGGACTGTCTGAAGTGCGCCTGCTGCGACTGCCGCCTGGGCCGGGTGGGCTCCACCCTCTACACCCGGGCCAACCTCATCCTCTGCCGCAGGGACTACCTGAGGTAAGCCCCCCCTCCAACAGGTGCGTCTGGGCTGAGAGTGACCCCCCCCCCCCCCCCCCCCCCCCAAGCGTTTATGCATGCAGCTTCAAAAGCAAATCATCCCGCCGAACACTTGCTGTCAAGTGCAGACTGTAGATCCACTCTGGATGAAACAGCATGTGCAGAAAACTGTGGGAACACAAGGTATATGAACTGGAATCTGAGAGCCTCCATTAACAACAGCAGGATGGATGTGGACACAGGTGATTGTATCTTGAGAAATGTACAAATACAATAAAGCCTACGCCACGAAACAACGAAGCAGGACGGTTTTCCAAATGGCTGACTGAGTAAACCACCAACCTTCAGGCAGATTGAGTGAAGCTTTCAGTAGAATCTACACAGAAGGTGCGTCATATTTCTTAGGTACGGGTCAAACATGCTTGGACTTGTTTTTCAGCATCTCTGTTTGGATGAGCTACTTGAGGCTATTTTGAGTCATCACATTGTGTATTAAAAGTATTTCATGGACACGTACATTTCTGCCTTCTACTGTACCTGAAGAAGGGTTTTATCTCGTGTGGGGATGCGTGGTCGGCTGCTGTAGTCATGTATTTTACTTATTTGTCAGACGATAAACAATGTACACAATTATTATTTAATAATGCAACAATAGCTTGAGGATTTTAAAAGAGGCAGTGTGGAAGCTTTCGGGGGGAAATCATGTTCATAACTATGTTTATATTACCGTATAATCACCGGAAACGAGGAATCGGTGCGTTTTTGTTCGCTCAGAATGAGCCAATTATAAATCTACATAGGGAGCAGATCCTCTTCATGTGTCCACCACGTTTCTACAGTAGCCCAGAACGGACAAACCAAACCATAGCTTTTGCGTTTCTTTTAACTTACCCGAAGGCCACGTAGTTCTGCGACCTACGCTTGAGGAAACTGCTGTTGTTGAGCCACTAAAGCAGCGTTATTATGGTCTGGACGGCCTCTAAACAGCGTAACCACAGTTTTCTGCAGTCTTGGAAAGGGAGGATTGTTGTTTTCTTCTGCTCTCCATTTGATGATGCATCACATCCTATAGCTTTGAACCAATAGGCTTCCCCGTTGATAGAGAACCACCCTCCCTCTCTACTGATTAGATTCTACTGAGTAGAATGCTGTGCCAGAGAGATAATTTTAAAAGCATTTTTTCCATGTAGAATAATGGCTATTTAATTTTCCACGAGCCCGACAGTGTGCCTTTGAAGTTTGCAATTCATACTTTTTTTTGAGACCATGAAAGAATTCCACTCATGCAGCGAGCCCTTCACAAGATTAAGTGATCTGCAACCACACAGCTTGAACATCCTCCACACTGTTAAGGACTAGTTCAGCGTTTTAGAACAAAACGTTGACTCACTAATTTGCAGTATAAAATGAGAAACATAGCCGGTTAGCGTAGCTTAGCAAACTAACTAAGAATTAAGGAATAGCTAAACGGCTTAGAAAACACACTAATTTGCTTTGTTGCAGAGAGTTGGATGAGAAGATTGATACCACTCATGTTTTGCACTGTAATTATGAAACTGGAGCCAGCAGCCGGTTAGCTTAGCATAAAGACAGCTAGCCGGGCTCTGTCGACAGGAGCAGTAATTTCCTAGAGTCTCTTATCTGAAGGGTTCTTTTTTTCGAAATCAACAAGTTACATAGAGATTTCATGAGTCAGCATTATAGGTGCTGGGAAGTGTCTTTTGCTAGCTTTGCAAGAGCGTTATAGGCTAGCTGTTTCCCTCTGTTTCCAGTATTTAATGCTAAGCTAGGCCAACTCATCTCCTGGCTCCAATGGAATATTTAGTGGTATCAGTTTCTTAACTTTTGTCAGGAAAGTCAATAATAACTGCTTTTGCTTTAAGTAGTTAATTGAAGTGTCTACTATGCTAGTACTTGAAGTATCTCCCATGTAATGGGGCAGGAGGTTTATAACACTTCAAAACACTCTTCAGATAAGGATAAATGTTTTCAGATTGTCTGAGCCGCGCCGTCTGAACTCGACCTCTAGTTCCCCGTGGATCGCGACGCGATGAATTTATGAATAAGTCTCGTTTTAAATACACTTTCAAACAGTCTTCTGACCATGAATCACTTGGAAAAACACAAACCTAAACCCCCGGCACCAAACAGCCCTTCTGAGAGTTATGCAGCCTCCATTTTCTTGCCTGAAATAACGACGTCTGGTGTCAGGTCAGCAGGAGAACTCCTGATATCTCAGCCACATTGCTGAACTCATGTGTTAGTCTCATGTACAATCCAGCTGGATTTGGTTGGAGCTAAGTCTCTCATTAGCTGCGCTGCACTTAAGAGACCAAAACCCCTTTTGACAGTTAAATTGGCTAGATTGCCTCCTGTTTTCCTCGTCATTGTGAGGGTGCAGACCAAAAGCCTTTGAAGAGCAGGATTAAAACCATGTGATTTCTTTTAATTGGACCATTAGTAGAGAATTAGCATTGAGCTCCGTTGCCTCGTTAAGGAGGAGGAAGAAAAAAAGAGGAAAAAAGCCCACCAGGTGCCCGCTCAGGACTGAGGCTCGTTAGATCCGAACATTTGGTTAATTAGGACTCGCTTTTGTTCCCGCGCTGGTCACTCGTTTGATGACGTGTTTTCAGTTGTCGTGTGAAGCTCTGGGAGACACATGCTCTCTCCTCCCTCCTTTTTTTTCCTCCTTTTTTTGTGTGTGGATGTCGTTTTTCATAGCTGTTGCTCACCAAACCTCCTTTTTTTTTCCTCCTATCTGGCCTCTAATGGAATATGGAAATCAGCAGCGGCAACTTATCTCCATGTGTGTCAGGCTCTTAGGGAGCCGTTTGTTCGCTCTCTGAGGTGAACGAGAGGTGAAGCAATCTGCTGCTGGTCAGCACCGAGTCACAGAGTAGTTAAAAACAACACGGGTTTGTTCTCAGGTAGTGTGAGGACAAAGTGCAAATGGTGACGGATAAATGGTTAGTTTAAGAAAAAAGTCTAATAGATTGACTCACATTCTTACCTCTAAAGTCAGTGTTAAAGTCCTATGAAGCATTAAAAACACTATCTGTGACATTCTCACGGAAATTGACATTTTCATATCAGTGAATCTCCATTTTTCTGCCCTTTATCAGTCGCTGATATAAGTTACACATCCAGTTTATTAAAGCTTTTACATTTGACAAAAACCTCAAGCATTTGATGTTTTCCTGCAGCAACAACAGAGGTTTGTTTAGAAGAGGTAAACAAAACATAAAAGTAATAATCCTGCTTATTAATGAATGTTGACGCTCATACCATATTCACCAAGGGGCCTAAATTGAGCCACACACGTTGTAAAACACGTTCTTGCATTTTTAAGTAACAACCCCACCCCCACATATTTCTAGATGATTGCCGATGGGTTCAGAGATTGCCGCACACAATTTTAAATAGTTACGAAGAAAGGAATTAGGAACACATTAGGCGCCAGCTGGTAATTAACGAAACCCTATTAAGTAGTTCCTGAATAACTCTGAATCTAGGTCGAAATAAATAATAAGGAGATACTGGAGAACAGACTTTGAGATGCTTGGTTGTGAAACTGTATGTGAGGATTAGTTCACTAGATATCTGTACGTTTATGAATATACGTGTTGGTTTTGTTCTGCTCTGTTGCCGATTTATATTCAGAAACAGTTGATCAGAATGGACACAAACGTGTTAATATAGTCCTTTATATTCTGATCTTCAATGTATCATAATATGATATTTACATTACTATACAGGCCATTTAGTTATGACTAATTTCCTGCCCTTTTCTCCAATATTTTTTGTGATTTTGTCGGCCGTGTATTTAATTGCATTATATTATTCGTCCTTGTTTGTGAAGCATTTTGTTACGGCAGTTTTGAAAGGTGCTGTATATGCTGTATATAAACAGGCTGAAAGATCTCAACAACGATTGGATGAATCTTGTGCAGACATTCAAGTTCCCCAGAAGATGAACCCCACTGACTTCTGTGATCCTCTGACTTTTTAATCTAGCAACACCATGATGTTGACATTTAGGGTTTGGAGCGAAACGCTACTTGCACTGAAATTTGGTTCCAACATTGACGTTCCCCAAAAGGACGAATCCCTCAACTTCTCCCTCTCCGCCTTCAGGGAAACATTCAAATACTTTGGTTTATGACCAAAGGCCTGCATTGTGTTGAATACAAATTAGCAAATGCTAGCGCGTTAAACTAAGCTAGCGTTATACCTGCTAGACATCAGCATGTCAGCATTGTCATTGTGAGCAGGTGCTGCTCATGAGCTAACGTTGGTTATATCAGTGTTATTGCATTTTACTTGCATTTAACTGCCAACGATAGCGGCTTTGCATAATTTTTTTTGGTCTCTAGATTGTTGAAACGACAGTTGTCTTCTGCTGTGTGGTTAGAAAATTTCTCCGACTCAGAATTACAACTAGGAGGCTGATGGGAATGCCCCCCCACCCCCCCTCTTCCCCCCCACCGCCGCCTGGCTGCTCTTAATTACGAACAAAATCCATACAATATGATGGAAGCGCTGCAGCAGCAATAAAGCAGCAAATAATCTGCAGGAAATGCAGTGCAGTTTATCACTTTAAAATAGTATCATTTGCAGAAAAGCTGCACGATTGAGCAACATCCGAGACTCGGTTGCAGGGTCCTGTTGAACTACTTTTCAAGCTTGTCCTTTTATTTGTATTATCAAAGTGTTTTTTCTTTTCCTCTCCCCTCTCTTGGCTGAAATCTATCTTAAGTGCGTCCAGACTAAAGGTCTGCTTGTCGCCCTCTTCCCCTCCGCAGGCTCTTCGGGGTGACGGGGAACTGTGCCGCCTGCAGTAAGCTGATCCCTGCCTTTGAGATGGTGATGAGAGCCAGAGACAACGTCTACCATTTAGACTGCTTTGCCTGTCAGCTCTGCCGCCAGAGGTAAGATTAGGGGAGCAATTAGCCAGGGAGATCAAATTCAGTTGACTTATCTATGGGAGGTGCACTAGTGAGCTCACCGGTCATTATGAGCACATAACCAATGCATTATAATCAGAACGTGATGAGGTTTGCAACCTCGAGGGGGTTAAAAACTTTGTATATCACTCGGATTGTTAATCAGCCGGCAATCATGCAAGATTAATTTTCTGATTATCATAGCGGTGCTGAAAAATATGCCTGAAACGCTCCTCCGGGAGCTCATGCTTCACTTCGGCTCAGGCAAACAAACCGAGACCCAGATCCATATTTTTATATTCTCTCTGCAGATTTTGCGTGGGAGACAAGTTTTTCCTCAAGAACAACATGATCCTGTGCCAGCTGGACTATGAAGGAGGCCATCTCAATGGCAGCGCCGAGAGGCAGCCTCAGTGAGAGGTAATACTCTGATGATGATGATGAATTACAGTCTGACAGGTTGAACTAAAACATGCGCCGGTGAGCTCGCAAAACTCATCCCAAATACGACCGTGCGCAGACACGAGACTATAAAAACCAGAGGCCGCTGACATTATCATGCAGAGATAAGTTGAGCATATTATCTTTAGAAAAAGGCTGCAGAATGTGACATTTAGTCCGGAGGCGTATAGTTGGAGGGCCGTTTAGGAAAATGGATTGATGTCAGAGGATTGAATCCATTTTTCACAATACTGCATTCACTTCTGAGAGGTTCCTTTCAATCTCTAAATGAAATGGAGAACGAGGTTCACCTTTTTAAAATCAGCAAAAAAAGATGGTTATCAACGGTTTGAACTGATAAAGGAGCTTTCATTAAAACACGGTTGAAAGCAGGCTGTTCTCATGAAACTGTTCTTCTGACAAGTAATGCACTATAGTTTGTTTTATCATAAGCAAGGACAGGTGAAGTAGATGAGGATGAGCGGATCTACAAACAGCAAACTTTCACTCAGGAGGCCGCTGTTCATGTCCCGGGTGACGTGGATTTATTTGTGCTTTGTATTTGTAACTTTTGCAGTTATTTTAACCCAAACTATCCTCTTTTTCTAAACCTCTTGGTTGGGAAAGATGAAGTCACTTTGTAATGCATTGTTTAAAGCTATAGTATCATCTGTGTGCTTAAATCTCTACTGCATATTTTTAAATATCAACACTTGACAAATGCTACACAGCTCTTGAGCCTCTTTTAGCTCATTGTTTTGGGTTTAAGGTGCATTTACCGCTCATATCAACTTTGAACATTACCGGTTTAAAAGAAGAAGACAAAGCCGGACTTGTGAAGTTCAGATCTTTGTTTGTTCTTCGTCCTTTCGCCGCTCCTCAAAGGTTGCGGTCAATAATAGCGTGTAAAATATACAGTTTCTTCCATTTTAAATCTCCTTTTTCTTCAAACAGTTGCTTCTCATCGGAGGCCACCGAGTTGCCTGAAGATTCGAACTCTTTAAAAGCTTTAAACAGAAGACAAATAACTCCCGTGGGAGTGCGGGCGCTTCCTTTTATTGAGCCTCTGGATGGGCGTGAGCCGAGGCTTTGAGGCTTTGAGGGCAGATGAGAGAAGTTTGAAAGCAAGTGCAGCAGCAGACGCCACAAAGTCCACAGTTATGAAGGTTTCGGGGTTTGCTTTCACTTTCAAAAAACATAGCCAGCAGCCCAACCTATCATTACGATGCTAACTACAACTACAGCTCATAAAATACTGCGCCGCACTGGACACTTGATGCGCTCTGGGAGCGGAGACTTTTTCACTCTGGGTTTGTTTTTAGGTCTTCCGGAGTTCATGTTGAAACCACTTTAGACTTTAGGAGATCACTTCCCTATTCTTCTACAGAAGAGTATGGATGCGTTTCAGTTTTATTCTCCACACGTCTGTTGCTGTGTGTTTAGTTTGGAGTGCATTAACATGGGATTCTACTTCATGAATGCGGCTACATTGAAGGTTTTCTGGCGCTTTCTAACTGTTCTCTAAAGACTCAAACAGCTTCGTTGATGTTGGCAGCTTTTATAGATTTACGTCAAAGACTTCATAAATGTGACAACTTTTTTTTTTTTTTACACGTGTATTTTTCTTGGTTCTTTTAACTTGTCTGACACGCAGCAGGGTTAAAAGTGGATAAAAGTCAAATAAGGACGATAACAATCTTGTTCTGCTCTTATTTTAAATACAAAATCTGTGAGATTTAGATGTGAGGTATAGATGAAGGGCATGTTTCTCCTTAACCTGTATTATTTGGCGACATTATATTCTAATCATTCATCTGAAAACAGTGAAATGCACTTTTTCTTTCTCCAATTTCTGAAACTCTCAACTTCGTTGTCAAAACTCTACACTTAAAAAACACAACACAGAACATCTCACTTCTTTCAAAACTATATAAACTTTACAAGAAATCTTGTATTTCTGCATCTTTGCTAACAAACCCCAGATAATAGCCCCTTCCAACGCCACATAAACGATCATCTAGCGTGTTTGTAGATGCTGTAAATAAATAACGTGAACACACACACACACACGCAATGTGTTTGTGCTCAATACTCACGTCACACACAATGACTTTGTCTCTCCAGAAGTGGCCTCTGTTGTCGTGCCAGCAAATCTGAATCCGGTTCAAGCTCTGATTGGTTTCAGGTGTTTTCACAGGTGCATTCTGGGTGCAGGTGATTCATAACTGAGCGAAGGTATTCCAGTGAGAAACACCACAGGCGTTTAGTCTTAAATGGTGTGTTTAATGTAGAGAACTGGGTACATTCATAGTTTCAAAACACTGTAAAGGTACATTTAATTTCATATGTTGACTAAGAGAAAATATAGAATAATGACGGCCTTATCCTTTAAAAAGAAAAGAGAGAATATATTAAAAATATAAGCGATGGGTTAAGCTGTACGACGGCGTATTCGGGCCACTGTAGGTTCAAAAATATAATTATTACCAGTCAGGGTCACGCGCGGTTAGTATTTAAATCGCAACTCAAAATTTCGAAGATTTGCAAGAAAAAAACTTGGATATTCTCTGAGATTAAAGTCTGGAATATCGCTGTCATCTGAGTTTCAATGCGCTATAAAGTAATGTTTTTATGGTGACAACGTCTTTAAAACTGCGACGAAGCTACTGAAAGAACAATATACACATTTTCTTTCATATTCTTTCTGTGTTCTTTTATGAACCTTAATAAAAAAGTGATATGATTAATCAATTTGGCGATGTGGTTCCTTGACAACAAGAAAAAAAACTATTTTATAAAATTTTTGACTTTATAATCTCAAAGAATTTTCCTTGTTTTTCATGAAAATGTACCACTTTAATCGCAGAATATTCAATTTTTTAGTTTTGTTCTCGCTGATTCAATAGCTTGATTTAATCTGGTTGTCTGATTTGAAATCAATAAAATAAACATTCAAAGTCAACAGAAAAGCAACACGGTTGAATTTATAAAAACAAGAGTCTTAGCAAACATCAGACAGATAAATGTAATGATGTCACGGGGGATGACTGTTTTAAAATGCCGTTTCACTTTCACATGTCTTCGGTTACATTTGATCTCAGACCTTTTACTTGTAAAACGTTCACATTTCGAGCATAAAATTGCCTTTGAAATATAATACAAGCAATTAGTGTGTTTTCCAAAAGAGAAAAATAGTTATTTATAGCAAATTACATGTATGTTATTATACCACGGGGTGAGCTGGGGTCTGTTTTATATGTTTTATATCTTCTTCTCTTCTCTCTCTGCAGATCTTGACAGGACGACGTGCTCCAGCTGCAGCGTGAGACTCACAGCAGCAGAGTCCCGTTTCAGACCCTGGAAACATCAGTGATGGGACACATTGAACTCTTTATTATAGAGCCGCGTGGAAACTATCCTGGAAACGTACAATGCTGGTCAGATGGACCGGAGAGCACCGAACTTGAAACTCGAGCGTCGACCGAGTCATCCGTCACAGAAAATACTCAGTTGTCAGAAGGTCCCGGCAGACTAACTGAAACCTTTTTGCAAATACAGTCTTTGGGTGGACTGCTTCTCCTCCGTCTCTCGGAAGACTCCACTCGAACTGAGCGACGCTTTAAAAACTCTCCGTGGTTTTGTTTTCCGCTCTGATCTACCGCTGTTTTTTTATTTTATTGACTAATTAAACTGAATTTTAATTTCAGTCTGTGTGCTCATTATTTATGTACTGAGATGACTGAAAGTCTGTGGGAGAGGAAGTCATTTAAACGTCCCCTCTAGACATTTTAGAAGAAATATTATAATGATGATTTGTCTGAAATGTAAAAAAAAGAAAGTTTAACAAAGTGCTTACAATGAAGAAACAATAAAGTGCTGCACTGGGTCAAGACATGTATTTATAATTATGGTATTGGATTATTAAAAAGTTTTAAAAAACTTGTACATCTTACTTTTAGTGGAAGTTGGTTGTGAGTCTGAAGAGCATCCTCTGATCGTGAGATACAAATCATTTATTAAATAATGTATTGATACTTTCATAACCAACGTGGGTCGACTCAACAAATCTTTGTCAATTTGAGGCGTCTGGAAAGGCAAAAAAAATTAAATGTATGAATAGATGTGTATATTATTATAATAACACATTATATACCATGTGTTATATTAAACATGCATTATGTGTTGTATAATAAATTAACACATTTAGGTCAATGACAGCAAAAATAACAGTGAAAAAAGATAAATTATGTGTCGACGTGCTAAAAATTGAGTGGTGGAATGTAACTAAATACATTTACTCCAGTACTGTAGTTAAGAACACATTTACACTTTTTAAAGTACTGGTACTTCTATTTGAGTAGCGTTTCCAAGACTGTTCCTTTACGCATTCACACGAGTGCCAACATTTCTAGATCATGAGTTCACCTACAAATCAGAGCCGGGACCATCAACAGGCCGCAGGTAAACATTTGGTTGGGACAACAAAGGAGGAAAACATCTGCTGCGCTTTTGTTGTTTGAGGAGCGTTGGAACAATAAGAAAAAAATGAATAACTTTTCCTCCTCCTATGCTTTGATGGGCTGTGATGTTTGGAACCGTCATGCTCCTGGATCCTTGTGAGCATCTGTGTTTACATGCAGTTTTTCTTTCTTTCTTTTTTTTGTGTGCGATTGCCAGGACACAAAAACTGGTGTTTGAGGCAAAATGATTGAAAGTGCTGACTCGTGTTTCCTCGTCTATTGAGCGGGTATGCAGAACCGTGAGCAACAGTGATTTTTATGTTCTAAAACACACTTTTTTGAAAATAACTACACACACATATCTACAATTGACGCGTCGTTCAAAACCAAATGCCTTTGTGTTGTTTGCTAAACCTTGTTATTCACCTGCACCCAGAATGCACCTGTGAAAACACCTGCAACCAAACGGGAACAAAGTAAATAGGATTTATTTTGGAAAGAGAGTTTGAGAGAGGCTTTGTTTACAGCCTAGTGCAAATGCCAAAGACTGATGAGATAACATAATAATGTGTTTTGATTGAAGTGTTTGATTTTGAAAGATTTGTTTTGTGTATATGTTGTTGGTTTTTGAGCGTCCTATTGTCAAAAATGGTGTTTTAGCAATTGCAAAAAAATATTTTTTGATACATATTGCAAACTGTTATACCCTGCACACATAACAATGTAAAGATACATATGTTTTTCATTCATACTATCAGTGCTTTGTGTTTCATGTGCACTGTATGACAACTTTTACTAGTTTGGAGAGTTTTGCAAGAACTTTTTTTTGCAAGAACTGATTGCCTTCGCAATAGATTCATTATGTTTGGTGTGTGTATAGACAGTATATATTGTTTTTGAAAACAGCCGATAGTTTCAAAGTTAGTGCCTAAGCAATCAGAATAAAGGAAAAATAAATACAAGATTGATCAGAATCTCATACTTTTATGAGATTAATTGTTTATAAAACATGTATACATATTGCACAACAAAATATACGGTGCATGTATGTGTGTATATATATATATTTTAATCATTGAAGTCTCACTGCATTAAAAACGTAAAGTTAGGCGGTGGGTTTGGCACCGCGGTCCTTTGTCGCCACCTGGCGGTGAAACACTGCCGTTGCAGCCGCGGCGCACTTCCGGTCCTCAAGACAACACGGAAGTTCAACCGATGGATGAGAAACGGCATCAAGCAGCGAAGCGTCTCATATAACGTCGTTTGTTTCTCCACCGCAGGAAAGGCGGCCGCTCACCTGTCGGTATGGCGATGTCCACGTTTCAGAAGGTGACGCTCGCGACGTGCCTCGTGCTCTGCGTCGCGCTGCTGCTTCCCAAAATGCTGCTGTCCGGCGGGAGGAAGGATGCTGCCGAAGGTGCGTCACCTTTTCACGGCTTCTGCTCGACGTGAGGCCGCTCTTCGGCTGGATGATTGAAGATGATCATTTATTTGATGTATATACATTTGTAGTTAGTGTATTTAATTTTTATTTAATTAAGCATCATTGCCTACTGAACATCACCGGTGCAGCATCGTGCAGTTGCATTTTCCTCCCTGAGGAGGGCGCCAAATACACCTGTTTTTAATTTATATGAAATATAATACACTCAGTTGCGCGTTTATTAGGTACACAAAGATAATATTAATTACATCGTACCTTCATGAAGATTATAATGTTCATTTTTATTTATTTTATGTTTTCGAAAAATTAATCTGAGGCAGACAAATATCTTCACAAAAAAAAAAAAAAAAGTAAGATTTATTGCATTTGATTTATTGTAGACTGCAATAGACTATTGAAATAAAAGCTATTTTTTTCTATTCCAGTGAGCAGAAATCTTTTTTGTCAGTTGTTTTCAGGCATTTAAACAACTCGGGACATCCAAAACAATTATTTTATTTTTAAAAACAAAAGTTACATGACTAATACCTGGACATATATTGTACTTCTGATTGTTCTGTACTCTGCTGTCATGTTTTCCTCTTCCTCCTCGTCCTCCTCGTCCTCACATGCCAGGTTCAGGTCGCTTCCCTTCGATGATGCAACGTCAGGCGGCTCCGGAGGGTCGAGGCCAGAGGGCCGCGAGCTCCAGAGCCCACAACCCCGAGTCCGTAGTCCGGGCCAAGGGAGCAGGAACCGGGGCGGGAACCGGGGGCAAGTCCAACCTGGCGGGACAGATCATCCCCGTGTACGGCTTCGGGATCTTACTCTACATCCTCTACATCCTGTTCAAGGTGAAGCACGGAGACGCAAACACCTTTTTTTACTCCACATTGCGAAAGCATCACTATGATTGTTAAACTTTTATTTTTTGACAACGGTTGCCTGAAAAAAGTTCCTTTTAAAATTACAGATTTCCCTGTTATTGACCTTTTATACTGTTTTGGTGCTGACCGAAATGTGTCCGTTACAATGAGTATTGAAAACTGTTCAGTCGGCTCTTTGATCAGACATTTAATTATGAAAACAAATACAAAAATCCATTTGTGGACAATTCTTCTTCTCTGGAAGAATGTGCCTTTTTTTGGTAAAATTAAAAAGTCTCGAAAGTGCAAAGTCATGTTTATATAAGAGTCAATATAAAAACTATATTCCATAAGGATCCCCAGCCCTGACTCAGTAGAAACAGCAAAGGAACCCATAAAGGAAAATAAAAAATCATTTTACATTGAAAATGATTAATAAGGCAGAACATATAACTGTCAGTTTGTTTTTAATGTATTTTAACCCTTGTTGTGTCTCTGTCAGATCACATCTAAGGGAAACAACAACAAGCCTTCAGAGAGTCAGTTTCCTTCGATTCGCTCGGAGAACACGAAGAGAAAGATCAGTGAGTATCGTTCAGTGCTCATGTTAGCGTGTAGCTTACGTCCAGCTCTTGCTCTTCTGTTTGAATGCAATTAGGTAATGCAATTATTTTAAGGACCGGATCTACTGCAGCGCTGCAATGTTCAAAAGGAATAAACATTTTAATTATTGTTATCCGATCAGTGCTAAAACACAGTTATGAAAAGCACAGGGTCCGAGGGGGGAAAAGCAAATTCATGAGATCCTTCTTAAATCAGAATAGAGCGTAAAAAAGCGGGAAAAAATGACATGAAAAATGTCATAAAATATTTAAAAATGTGTTTAAAATGGTTAAAGTGTTATCATGATCGCCAGAAGAGCTCCACAGTTCTCAAGTTTGATCTTTATGTGGTTAATTCGCGTCATTCGCTTTTTCGCGTTGGAAAGGGGGCGTGGCTTATCTCAGTGGCAGTTACTATTTCCGCCATCCACCATTGAAATAACCACTAGTTCTGCTTTATATTTGTTGTGGAAGTCCCACAACTCGGCGTCACACACATTTTCGCCCGAGTTTAAATATTTTTCGCAACGCGCTCTTCGCGTTATTCGTGTAATTTGCACCACTCGCCGGAAATTTGCGTGTTTCGCAACCATTCTGTCTGCGCGTTGACTTTGCATGTAATCTACTCGCGCGAATAATTCGCAACGCTTTTGGTGTGAACGCAGCATAAAGGTCGTGTTGCTTATTATACAACACTTAAGTCCAAAATCAGAACCAGGACTTAAGTGTTTTCTAAAAGGGACACTACCGCATCTGTCCACAGGGGCCGCCAGAATCAACTCAAAAAGCTCCTCGTAGTAGCTTTTAAATTGATGAAAGATTTTTTTTGAGTCTCATAAATGAGTAATTGTTTCTCTGGTCTCTCTGTCGCCCTCAGCTGACTTTGAGTTGGCTCAGCTGCAGGACAAACTGAGGGAAACCGAGCTGGTGATGGAGAACATCGTTTCCAACGTCAACCACAGCCCTGACAGGTATTACAGTCTTACTCATAAATGAATCTGGTGGGCTGTAATGAGGAAGTATGAAAGTATTCATTCTTTTCATAAATATTGTCAAATGTTTAGCACCCGCACTTTACAAACGTTTACAAAATCTTACATTAAAAATAATGAAGCATCTCGTTAGTTCTGTAATTTTTTTATTTTTTTTATTTTGCACAATTCAAACAATAAAATAAAAAAAAATAAAGAAACATAATAGAGATAAATGAATATCATAATGCAGGAAGAGGCAAAAAGCCAACTGGGCTTATTTGAAGCCTTTTAACATTTTACAAAATTATAAACATAAAATTAAATATGCATAAGACAGACAACAAAAGGAAAATAATCTAATTGTGTGTGTGTGTGCATGTGAGCATGGCTTGTGTTTGTTTAGGGATTTTGGATTATACCCCTATAATCAAGTATTTCCTAAGCAATGGTAATGCTACAAGTCCCCTACATGAGTGAAACAACTATAAATGTAGATAAAACAAGACATGAACACTAATACATAAAACAGTCATCAACTGTTCATAAACTGATAGAAATGTACGGCGAATGTGGTCAAAGTGTTTTAAATTGAAGGCTGGGACGACGAGGTCTGCTGGACTCCATCTTGTTTCTAGGTTCCCGTGACCAGGGTTGCTTGTGTGTTGCAGGCTGAAGGGCGTGACGGCGGACCAGGAGGAGAGTCTCCTGCAGCAGCTGACGGAGATCACCCGGGCGATGCAGGAGGGCCAGCTGGTGGACGACATGGCGCCGGAGAAGAAGACGCAGGAGGACTGGGAAGGTACGGCGACGCCGCGCTCTTATTTTGTAGGGCAGCGAGTACATTTTAGTGTGCATTTCCACGTATTAATAACATGAAACTCATGTACGTTTTAATGCACCACCTGCTAAGCAGCCAGTGTTCCCCTCTTCATCTTATTAGATGTAAATGTTTCTAAAAGAAGCCGAGCTGCTGTTTTAACTCTTGGATTGCGCAACATTCATCTTCAACTCTAAAAAAAAAAAAATCACAAATCATATTATTCAGTCCCCCAAAACGCCATCAGCGGCGTTGGAAGTGCCCTTGGTCCCTGGACATGAAGCGCAGCGTCTCTGTTCCACGCACGTTCTCACATATTTAGCAGGAATGTTGATCCCGTACGATCCAGCTAGACGTTTGAATCACCCCTTCAAACTCTTTGTTTTTAAATTAAAAGGTTTGAGGACCCGTTCATCGCTGCTGGCAGCTTTAATGTCATTATTGTTACTTTAGTTTCATTTGATTGCTCAGTCCGTCTCGTATGGATTGGTTTCATTGCCTTTCTTAGTCTATCGAAGCGCTTTTATAACTCTCTGCATTTAAAAGGTGCTTCATAAACAAAGTTATTAGAAGTTGATCAATGAATGACTCGTTATTTTTCACCTAAATTCCTGCAGATTACCCAGAGGAGCCTCAGCAGCAGCCGTGGGAACATTCCCATGGCTGCTGTCAGCACGGCCCGCATCACCGCGGCCCGGAGCCGGAGCCGGAGCCGGAGATGGAGCCGGAGAGGACGCGGGCCGACGGAGCCGAGCCGGAGGACGGCTGCAGAGAGGCTTCTGAGGGAGCGGCGGACCCGAATAAAGAGCAAGAACCCGACTCCCCAGCGGCGAGCGAGGAGGCCGTGGGTCCAGAGGGCGAGCGAGGAGACGGAGCCGGCAAAACGGAGCCGGGCGTCCCAGAGCTCGGCCTCGCCGGAGTCCTGGAGGAGCTGCAGCTCACGCTGCAGGTGTCGGCCGCGATGGAGGAGGAGAAGCTGGAGGACCTCAGCAGGGCGGCGTCCTGCGGCGCCGTGAGGCGGAGGAACAAGAGGAGGAGAGCGAAGAAGGCTCAATGATCGACTCCGACGCGGCGGCACGTGGACTTCAGCCCGGCGGCCATCTTTTTAACCCGCTCTCCTCAGAGGGGCCGCGTTGGCTCGCCGCGTTCGGCGAATACGTGAGTTTTATGGGACTAATATCCGCTTCGTCCACCGGCTGGTGGAGGAAAAAGTATAGACTGTCTTCAAACATTATCACACTTAAATATTTAAGGAAAAAAACATGGGCCTCATTTACAAAACTCTCACGGTCACGTCCATAACATCAGCCTGCATATTTATTAAGTGTTTTTATTTAACATGAAGACGCTTCCAGGCGAAGTTCAGATGTCAAAATGGGCCCAGTATTTATTATTATAATCATTTGTCTTTTCACACAACTTCTTTTCCCCTAAATTTGTTCTTTGTTATTCACATCAGAGGTGATTTTAATAATTAGAAACGACCAGTAAGTTCTACAAATTAACAACATTTTGAAAACAGTAGAAAGAAGTAATTTGCAAAGAAAAGAAACACTAAAGACATGTTATGACAAATAGAAAGTATTTCTTTACGGTCTTTCATTATCTATATTTTCAATAATTGCAGAATTGTAATTCTCACGTCCTCTGATCAGCTCCAGATGATGTAACCGTGTCCTTTTATGTCCTGGATGAACATTTTTAGACAATTAATGCACTGTAGTCATTTTTAAGAAAGGGTGACATTATAAATAAAAAAAAGATGTCCGTCTTCCCCTCAAGTGTTCGTCATGGAGAAATCTTTAGTCTTCTGTGTTGATAAAGTTTTAACTGTTGTGTTCTAAATTAAGATTTTTACTTTTATAAACTGAATTTATTTATTTAGCGTTTAAAAAAAAAAAAAGCACATGGGCATGCAGATCAGTGATTAAAATACTGTGGAGGAAAAAATAAATCTTTCTGGGTTCTTAACTTACTTTGGTTTGATTTATTTTCACCATAAGATCAATATTGTAAAACTCCTGAAACTCATCTAGATATTCAAAGTGTATCAAGTGGGCAACCATTGAAATGAAGCGCTGCAGCACAATTCAAAAAAAGAGTTTATTACTTGTGTAATGGTACATTTTGCTCATACAAAAGCAACATCGCGTTGGTTGATGTTCGCAGGATGTTTTGGACTGACGGTGACGTCACAACTTCTCCCTCTAGCTTTACTCTGAGCCTCAGTGAAGGTCAGGTCAGCGCCTCAGTGAAGGTCAGATTAGCGCCTCAGTGAAGGTCAGGTCAGCGCCTCAGTGAAGGTCAGGTCAGCGCCTCAGTGCTCCATCGGCTCGTCGGGTACCTCTGCAGCGGGGGCGGCTTCATCTGCGGGCGCGGCAACCTGACGCACAAACAAAAGTGAGGTTTAGCGCACAAATATCAGAGCTTTATCTTACACCGAAATACAAAAACACATAAGAAAACAGGAAATCTGTGTTAAAAAGGATGCATCTCTAAAATTACAGTTTCAAGCTAACAACATAACAAAAAACACTTATTTTGTGACTATTTTCTAACAGTATTTGCCACTAAGCAGCCGACTAAAAATCAGGATTCACATCAACGTGCCAACTGCCCAACCTGACCCTCATGAACACGAGCGCTCAGAAGAAGTTAAACCCGGTTTAACAAACGCTCTTGCGTTACCTTTCTCTGTGGCCTCTCTTCCAGTCCCTCCAGGAACGGGGCGACTTCATCATCGTCATAAATGACAAACTCCATGTCCTTACCCACAATGCCGATGGAAACGTTCTGAAAGAGAGAAACGCATACCTGAGAAAAATGCTCGTCTGAAATTACATTTCATTTAGGTGACGCTTTTATCCAAAGTGACTTATAATAAGTGCATTTAACCGTGAATACAAACTCAGATCAACTAGAATCAAGAAAGTACAATTTCGATGAGAGCTCATTCCACCATTACATTTAAGAGAAGATCACGACATCAAGGCCAACAAGGGTTGAGCTTTGATAACATTTAACTGAATCTATTTAGGTTTGCTTTCACCAACTGAAATTAAGTTATCAATGACGTTTAAAGTACAAAAACTAAAAGCCATACCTCTCTTTTGAGTTTATATTTATCCTACAAACCCGGCTTAACGCTCTTAACACGTTTCCCATAGCTCTGTCAGACGAACAGGACGAGTGCGTCTCATTTAAGACGCAGGCGGCGTGGAGAGAGGCGGCGTACCTTGGTGGTGAGGTCCTGCTCGGCGGGGAGAGTTTCTCTGAGGGCGCGGAGGCCGTGCTGCACCAGATCATTCAGATTAGCTGAGAACAAAAACAATGCTTTCTTAAGTCAAGAACTTCCACGTGATGCAGCCAGAGGAAGACGCACCTAGAGGTCATCCAACATTTGAAGGTGAGAGAACACTGATAAGTAAATATTTTACAACTGCCACCGTCCTACATTTAATGGCACTGTAATTAGGACATGAGGAATAAAAGACGTTGGTAAGAGGGACGAAGGAGCTTCATCTTACAGTCGGAGAACTTGTCCATGCTCCTCTCCAGGTAGGTGCGAGCAGACTGGGAGCGCGCTCCGATGGACATGGCTTTGCAGTCAAAGTAGTTGGCTGACGGGCAGGTCTGGAAGATGTGAGGTCCCATGTCCTGGGGGAGGCACCACGAAACCACAAGCGCTACGGTCAACCTCTAAAATATAAACTTACACAGCCTTTACAAGAGAAAAATACTATAGATAAATGAGTTTTTAGGGTTACAAAAATAGTACAATATTTAAGTGAGCAAACTTACATCAAAGCCTGCAACGAGGAGTCCGACACCATAGGGCCTCCTTCCATACCTCTGTGTTGGGATTTGGGTTTCTGAAGGATCAGTTAAGGATCACTGCTGCCATTCGCAGATATTTGACTTCATAGACGCGTGTACACACACACACACACACACACACACACACACACACACAAAGAAAAACAGGCCTATTATAACTTGTGATATACAATTAGTATAGTTATTATTATTAGAGATTCAAGCTAATATTAGTGAGGATACTGCTGCCAATAAGAGAGACGAGACGTGACGCAGGGAGGGGCCTGTCGAAGACAAACCTCGAGTCCAAGCACTCCTGACGCATGAAGTTACTGCGGAAGACAGGATTTCAGAGTCATTAATGACTAGTAAGATGTAAGAAAGAAGCTATATTCAGTTCATCAAGGCAGCCTCGACTTACCAAAGCAGTCTGGCATCAGCAGTCAGTCCAGCAATGGAGATGCCGATGTGGTTGTCGACATGGAGGATCTTCTTCTGGTGGGCCGCCAGCTCAGACTGGGCTCTCTGCAGAGACATGAAACCATAAGGCACGATCGAATGGTTGTCCTTCGACTGTCGCTAATAATCTGCTGCATGCTCTGCATGTTATTATACATTTAAATGTTCCATTAGGTGGTGGATCACACTCGTCTCCCCTCAGGCTCAAAACATCATGTAAATGTACTAAAATCATCCATTTCTAGAGGGAGTCGTCCACCATGTTACAGAGAGAGAGCCTGTACCTTTAGAGCAACCAGGACTGCGTGGGATTTGGATTTGAGTCCGACAGTTGCAGAGCCTTGCTTCACCGCCTCCATGGCATACTCGATCTGATGGATACGGCCCTGCAGCGACATGAACAAGAGTCATTTGTGTTTACACATTATTCTAAAAAAGGCACGACAGCGACACGTAGACGTTTACTTTCCCCTGGAGAAGTCGGAGGTTAGAGCGGACAGCGACTCACCTGCGGGCTCCATACCGTCACGTCGTTGTCGTACTGGTTGCGGAACTAAAAAAAAAAGATAAAAACATTAAAAGACATTAAAAAGAAAACCATTACAGAAACACACAAGAGCTGAGCTCACATAGTCGCCTTGCATCCTCACTATTCCACGCGGACGCCGAGGTAACGACTACACAAAGCTCTGTGTCCGCCTTCAGCCCTTTCTAGACGCGGGTATTACATTTCTACCACGGCTGAATAATTGAGAAGCTCAACTTTTGTGAGCAGCCAATAGAGGCGAGCAGCAACGGATGATTAATACATTAGTTTAGCTACACGTGTGTCAGTATTAAACTCTTTCTGCGGCTGCCATCTGTAGATCCTGCCTGGTTGCAGAAGCAGGACATACGTATGTATAAGTATACGCGTATATATACACACTATGTATATGTATCGTATATATACACTATGTATACATATACATATGTTTATATGCATGTTTATACGTATACATATGTATGTTTTTGTATTCATTTGGAGTAAGTTAAACTAGAGGTCCCAATGATGCTCAGTGTAATGTTAACTTCCTTCTAGGAAAGCTATCTGACGTCAGTTGGATGAATACTTTAGTTATAATACTAACAACTGGGCTTCAATGTGTTGGGTCCACAGAATGAGGCATTAGTCTAAAACCCAGTGACAGGAAGGAAAACGAAAGTAAAAGACGCGATGACTGGGATTCGCTGCTAACTCTGAGCCGGCTAACGTCTGCTAGCTGCTTAGCTTTAGCTGCTAACCGGAGAACTACCAGGTTAAATCAGCAGTTGTGTTGTCTGGCGGCTGAATATAAACCCATTAGCTCGTTAACACGCGTTGTTTAATGTGAAATGATGCGATAAAAAAGTTAAGCCACGAAGCGGTTCTTTGGGACTCACGTCATTTAGCCGGAGTCGGAGCGGCTAACGTTAGCGGCTGACGGTGTTTTGCTTACTCACAGTGCAATCACAGCTAGCTAGCTAACGATCGATCGGCGGGTAAATTAACCCCGTTTTCTGGGTTTTATGAGACATTATACAGCACGAACACGCTGCGCGACTTATTTACTGCGTCGATGTTACATTTTTATAATGTGAAATGCATTAATTTAATTCAAATGACAGTTACACTCACCATCTCTGCTTCAGAAAGTGTCTGCTCCGCCTGCACTGGGATCAGAACTTGATTGATTTTCCTGGATGTGACGTCAGGGGAAAAAGTAGAGCCCCGATTTCAAATCAGTGATCGATTGAGTACATTTGTGGCTGGGAGTAAAAAAAAAAGAGGGATATGTGTAAAATGATGTATATATATATATATATATAAAAATAATATAATACATATAACAAATACAAACAATGCATACAATATATAATATATATTACATTCGTCAATAAAGATAAAACATGCAACTAAACATAATTATAAATTGATTAAAATGCAATACATTTCAATCCCAAAAAATGTACGATCATCAGACACAACAATTATTTCACAATTTTACTTTTATATTTGTCTGAAATCATTTAGTTATTATTTAATGATAATACAAAAAAAGTGGGTTTTGTAACAATGGTTTTAAAATGTGTATAAAACTCCCGATATAAAACAAAAAGGAGGTTTGTTATTTTCAGCAGGTTGGGCAGGAACCAAAGTGCAGTTTAAAGTAATTTCCTCCCTGAATCTATTCATTCTTGTTTTTGTATTTTTATTTTCTGCTCTGACCTAACAGGTGCAATGTTTGTTCTTGGCCACTAGGCGGCAGCAATAAATTAGAAGAAGACACTGGTGTGTCATTTGCTTGTGGACATTGACATGAAACACACATTTCTGTTGCAGAAACAGACACATGAGATTAGCTATTTTACACTTGAATACGTCTTTCCACTCCTGCCGATATCATTTATGGAGAATTGAGATTGAAATAATAAAAAAGTAGACTTTAAAAGTAATGGCAGACACCACTAAACCGCATACTCACTATCTGAGTTTAGTTAAATTCAGTTTAATTTAAACGTTTGTGTTGTCATTTCAACTTGAAACAGTCTCATACTACAAAACTGCTCACTGGTGCACACATTAAAATAAGCAACTATAAGTCTTCTGTGGTTTTATGAGATGTAGTGTTCTCCTCATATGTCAAACAAGCTAAATAATTCAGTAATTGAAAGTATAGATAAATAAACAATACAAGCATTCATGTAGTCAACATGCATGTGTGTCTGCTTCTTTAAAAGGGTAAATGTCACCCATTTTAATAATTCACATATGTTATTTCTGTGCCACGGAGCACTTCAGTCAATACTTCTCATCCACTGAGCTTTTCTACAAGCTGGAACCTTTAAGCTGGAGATGGAGATCTGTCTCTCCTCTGCAGACGACCAACTGTGGACGAGAACCAAAATAAGGCTTAAAAATGTGTCAGTATGGAGTGAGCATGTGCTAGAATATTATATATAGAGTCATATTGGTGTAACAGGTTGACAAAGTCTGCAGCTTATTTGTTTCACAGATGAACTGAAGTTTATCTTTTTGGAAAGATTTCTTCAGAAACACTGAAATTAAATGTTAAAATGACAGAGCTCCCTTCCAATGTTTTCAGGTATGAATCAGTTTGGATGGATATTCTTTTTACAGGCTTCACCTACATAACTGAACCCTTTAAATTTGCCTTAAAAATGAGTCGCCTCAATGTTTCTTCACAGTTTTTGTGATGATTGACACATTTAAAATCAGCATTAGTCGCAGTCCTTTAAGAAAGTGATTTAAAAAAACGTCACTGAAATGACTTAAACACATGAGAGAATCAAGACTTTAAATTACTATATCTTTTTTTAATATGTAACAGCTTAAGTCCTATTATCGGTATACAAATAAAATAAAACAGTTAAACATATAACTGGAATAATGTACTGAAAACAAAGCTACTATATTTTACATATTGAGTACAACTAAAGCCTCTCGTGGGTAAAAGGCAGGGAATAGTTTATATAATAGTCCAGATTTAGAATAAACAAATAATGATACTAACAATGGAACTGATTCCCAGAGGAGAGAAGTCACTAAAGTATGATATTTCAAGTTTCAGGTACTTGTAAGTATTTCCATTTTATGCTGTATACTTTTATACATATGCGTATATCACTTTAAAAATATATATATTATACTTAAAATACATTTTACGAATACTTATATTCAAGTAAACACTTGAAATTTGACTCGTTATAGAATGTTTTTACATTTCTTCTTTTACTTCAGGGTCTTCCAACACGTCTGAGTCTGTTTATGAAATGGATGAATTGTTAGTTATTGATGGAATATCATGTCCTTTAATGGTGTATAACTTTATATAATATATTTAACTGTTGAACAGCTCCACAGGTGGACAGATGCTGACAGGTAATAAATGAGGTATTCCACATTAATACGTACGTCCCCTGTGGTCAACAGGTTCAACATATATATATATATATATATATATATAGAAACATATTTCTTAATTTCTCGAGGGATTCAGTCATTTCTTTCCTCTCACACCCTGTTCTGTTTGGTTTCAAGCTTTTTTAATGATATCTGATGTACCCTTGATCCAGGAGGAAGAGGAGGAGGAGGAAGAGGAGGGGTAGATGAATTAGTAGGGCCGTGCTGACGAGCTCTCCTCCTCTGCCAAGGCAGCGGCAGCACGGCGGCGGCGGCCATTACATCAGCTCGCCAACCTCCTCCTTTGTGATTGAGATTGTAGGAGCTGTGCTGAGCTCAGCAGGTTTTTTTTCCTTCTTCCTGGGGGCCTCATTTAACTCTGCCAAACGGCCCTCCGTTTAATTTTTCAAATGGAGAGCAGCCTGAGTCACTGTGCGATGGGTCCAAGCCACACTGTGGACTCGGCGCTGGCACCTGGTGGCGGAGGAAGAGGAAGAGGGAGAGGGAGAGGAAGAGGGAGGCGGAGGTGTTTTAAGGAGTAGAAGAGAGTGTGAGCGCTCCCACCCCTCCACCCATTCATGGTTTTCAGCTCGTGTTAATCACACGAAGGGAAGAGTGAACTCCTGCTGTCACAAAGGCAGATTTAACTTCTAATACTATTCTTTTTAATATGTGATGGCATCGGCACAGATTCTTCTTTTCTCTTCCTTTGTCGTGGTTTCACCCGAGCTAAAGGCCGGCACTTCTTCTTGAACGACGACAACCCACCGGCAGTGCATCTTTACTAAAACATGGAACTAATTTGGCTAAATGTTGCAAGTAGGTCAGCGCTGCGTTCTAGCCTGGAATACCACCGGGATGAACCTCTGCCAGGGCTGCATAAGCCGGCGGCGGCGGCGGCGGCGGTGCACCTATAAACAGGGCGGGTCGGGGGTCACCAAATGCACGGCCCCTCCCCCTCCATGTATACATTTCACGAATACCGCGTGTCGTCATTGGTCGTGAACGCGTGCGACAGCGGAGGCCGAGGCGAGGCCCTCGCAGACGGATCGCGTTCGATGCCGTCAGTCTGACGAAAGCGCTGAGGCAGCGTTTCAGCGGCGGGTTGGCTGAAGAGGCTTTTTTTTTTCCTGGCACAAAATGACAAAAATGCAGCACACTTAATAATATCAGCAGGTAGATAGATAGTCTCTCTTCAGAGACGACACGCTTCAGACACGCATGACTCAACAGAAGCCGGTTCACGTTGAGCCACCTGATGCCGGCGAGCGTCACGTGCACATGCTGGCTTTTGAGTCACTCAAATTCGGGCTAAGTTGCTGTGAGGAATGATTGAGTTCTGGTGGAAGGAAATGCAGCTCTGGAAGGAGCGGATTTCAGTCATTATGCTAACAGCGATTACAGTTTTCCTATCCATCATTTTCATTGTTTTAATGCCAGGAAATGCACCCACATCAGTGTCAAGAGGACCGGGATCCATCATTTTAATGTTCTGATTGTATCTGACAACAGCTCACTGAGGAGAAGTTTCACAGCAACTTTTAGGAGACTGGCGCTGGAAGAGTTAAACGTGATAACGATACCATGATACGTGTTGGTAAGATATACAAAGCAAAATGCAACAGAACGTGGTCAGACTTTTATTTGTCTTAAATGTGTCGGTGAAAGAACATATTCCAACACAAAGAAACTTTCATTCATACACATCTTCAGTGATACAGTTTGCTCTGGTGACTCACAGAAGAACATCCGGGGGATGAGCTGTGAGCATCTTGAGCTGCAGGGAAATCCCTTTTGTGAATATCTGTAAAACTGGGCTCTGTCTGTGAGATGTATCTGTTGGAGACTCAGACTCACACTTTGTTTGGTGTGGTACATACGAACATAAACACAACACAATAAGAAGAGATTAAACATAACGATTGCAAAAACCAACAACCCTTTGTTTCCCTCCTGCCAGACGCCTTCATTACCCACAATGCAACTGGCGACAGTCTGAGTGGAGATTCGTGTGCGTTATGCTACAGATGTCTGCTTCACTTCTTTCTAAACGCCTACAGATTTATTTCATTTTCAAACTTGTAGCCATAAGTGACATCACTTGAGTCAACTCTGTGAATCACATTGTCCAGTGGCCTCGAAGGCTGATTGTTGGGTCACAGGCTGGATTTTAAACGGGGACTCCCGCCCTTTGCACAGGGACTTTCAGCTTCCTGCTGCTGGACGGACTTTAGGAAATTGAACAAAGCGGAATAGAAATAGTTGCGTTCCTGCAGACATCACTCAGACAAACAATTCGTAGCAACATTGCAAGTTGCTATATTTATTACGCCTATTTATTCATTTATATATTTGGAGTGACCGGCTGAGAATAGTCACGCTATTTGTCTATTTATACCTGGCGAAGTTGAATATTCAAGGTTCAAGGTTTTTTATTTGCCATTTGTGCATCGACCAACAATCCAGACACATTGGACTTATTGTGCAGGGCTCTGAGTCAACAGTTTAGGAAATAAAAACAAACTATAATAAGAAAGAGAATTTTTTTTATTTTTATAACAGTAATAAATAGGCTAGTCCTGAGAGATGTTCCTGGATTGTGAAAAGAGGGGAAAGAGGAGAGTTATATGGGAATATTGCACATTTAGAGAGGTGGAAGAAAGTTATGTGGGGATATTGCACAGTTAGAATATTGCACCTTCCTCTTAATTTAACAATATGCCAAACGGCTTATATTCTATCGTCGAATATGTTCTTCTAATAGTTGCAATTATTATCGTTAACACCTGGGTGCGTGTTCCTGCCATGCTATAGAAACACAGGTGTAGCTATTTACACCTGGGTGCAAATAGTATTGTTGGATTTTGACACCGAGGTGTTAATAGCATCCGTCTTATTACCTTATATCTTTTTGTTTTTTTGTGTAAAATGTGAAAACTGTTGCCTCGTCTACTGCAAACCAGTTCTACCTCGGGGTCCAGATGAAGTAATATGAACCCAGCAGCTGTAAAATGAGCCTGACAAGTCTGGTCCTTAATCGTCGTCACACAGAGAATAAAGTCTTTAAACAACTTGGCAGATTTTTGGACTCACTTATGGAAAAGATCTTTAGAATTGCAAAGTCGTCCCTACATTTTTTTAAATTCGTCTGATACTTCAGTTTTCTGGTGTAATGAAAATGAATCTGTTGCTATAATATGTCCGTCTTTTCTTAATCAGCTTGATGCACATTTTGGGTTTCAGTCTTTGATTTAAGTGAAGCAAAAAAAAAACAAAAAAACCCACAAACAGAATCCAAGCTGTAGTTACGTGACAAAATACCGTCATACAATCAGAATATAAGATGTTGGATTTGTGATGACCACGCAGGCTCCATTAATGTGAAACCCAAAGCATTTGTTCATTTGTCATGTCGTGTCACCGCAGAAACATCTGATGATGCCAAGCCGACGGAACGGAGACATCCAATCATTACTTTGGCTCTCCGGCAAACATTACGCATTAATTGCTTTTGCTCATCTAGCGCTGCAGTTCTGGAATAAAACTAATGTGAGTGGTCGCTTTTGGAGACGAGAGCATCGTCTTCTGTCTTCTGTTTATTATCCACAAGTTTCATGGGAGCAAACAATTGACAACTCAAACCTCACGATTGTCAAATACTCGGCCCTTTTCTTTTTCCCCCCGGTGACGACACAAGATTTGATGATTTGGAGAGCCGGAAGAAGTTGGGAGAGGTTTTCCCGGCTCGTCGTGACTCACCCGCTCCATTTCGTTGTCGCTCCTGATCACATTTGATTCTAGACGATGAGGTATTTCACAGCAGCGAACGTTTTCCGACACAAAAGCCCGTCTGCTGTGCGATGATGCGTCGCTGTGAGAGTCCGGCTCAGCGAGCTCCACGATGACGTCGCCGTTCCTCGGTGCTCGGGCAAATGTTCGTGGAAGTTTGTCGTTAGTATGTAAGTTGAGCTGTGGAAACAAATATTCTGAAGTTTATTGACACATTTGCAAAACATACACATATATTTGAGATAGAGCGGTAAAGAGGGGGTTGTCCTTCAATCAAAAGGTCGGCGGTTTGATCACAGGCTCCTTGATCACAACCTCACAGCAGCTCACTGCACCTCAAAGTCTAATTTATTGTATGTATTTGATCGTTGTAATGGGTTAAGTTTAAAGGGTAAGTTATTTTTTACAATTAGTTTCATGAACTGCAAATTTGTTCTATAAGAAGTTTCATTAAAACACAATAACACGGAAATGCAAAGCGGCCCCATCAGGCTGTACTTCAGTTTTTAGTTGGTGGATTAGAATGAAAAGACAAATATAAAAATGTAGCCAAGCCAATGGATCAGTCAGCCTTTAGTACTATTATCATTATATCTTAATAACACACATATGTAAATATATTTTCACATTTGAATTCAAATGTATTTTCCTATATGTTAAAAACACAATCTGACAACATAAAACACAATAGTGAATTAATAGGAATAGAAAAGTGACACAAGATACATAAATATAAGCGATGCATATTTGCTTAAGTTGAAACGTAACATGCAGACAACTAAGAACAAGACAACAAACATCTTTAATTAATTCACTCGACTAACTAGCTTCTAAACTGATTTGATCCCTTTGCTTTACATTTCATGTGATGGGACGTTTGTGTGCTTGAATGTTATATTTATATGAACTCTTTTGGTTCAGTAAAGGTGTGCGTTACTTGTTTACCTGCTGATATAACCGATGAGAGAGAGAGTCACTGCTATGTGATGATGTCATCGGCTTCAACTCTGGCTTTTATCCTGATGTGAGTGTTGAACAAGCAGGACAGGAGGCATGCCAATCAATACTCAGATGAAGAAGCGCAGCAAACAGGAATTTGGGTTCATAGCAAAAGGTTAACTCAGTTTGATATTTATGCTGTTTGACTCTTGGCTTTTTTTGGAAATCCGATGAAATGCTAAAGTCTAGACATGTTTGGATTTCTTGAGGGAATCTTCTCTCAGAGAGTAAAAAAAAATAAAGGAAACAATGTTTTTTTAGCCAAAAAAGCTTCCTTTACCTGCAAGAAGTGAGGAACGAGTGCTTTTTCTCCTCAATAAAGCCGTCCAGTGGTAGAGTTAAGATCTACGACATGACTAGCCTTCGGTGATTTGTCTCCTAATGGGTGGGAGACACTTTGGGTGGCAGCGTTTAGGTGGAGGTGGGCGTGTGATCAAGTGTTGTTCTGGAGACACCTGGCTGCTCCGGCTAATCTACTCATTAAAGCCCCTTAATGGCCTCTTGTGCTTCAGGATCACCCCGTCACAATAATGGCTTTTTACGACTAAAGGGCGCTTTTAACCGCATTTGACTAATTGGAAAAACTCTCCCGTTTTTTTGTAGGTGAAGAAGAAAATAAATAAAATGTCTGAACACACCATATTAATTTCATTGGCTGAACTATTAACTGGTGTCCACTCAATTACGTCAACGACGGTGACGTTACAAGGGGAAGAAGAGGTTCATGGGTCGGGAATTTGATGGCGCACAATGTGAGAAGAAGAAGGAGCTCTCCAAAGGATGACGAGTGCTCTTTGGTGAGACTCTTGGGTTAGGGAGCAAAAGGGTAAAAGAACAAAAAAGAAAAAATAGAATATAGCAATGAATGAAAGACTAAAATTATCATCTTTTACAAAGAAATTACTATTTTAGGGGTCCAGGGAACTAAAAGCCTGTATTTTTTAATCCCAAACTGACATATATTTACAATATTTACAACGTCACATTTACAAAAAGACAGATTTGCATTCCTTATTAAAGTTTTTGAATTCTCTGCGTTTCTTACCCGTCTGTCATTTTTGAAAGAGTATTGTTTGACCGCTCAGAGCCACCATACAAAGATTAGACAGCAGTGATTGTGCTCTCGACAGCTACACGATAGCTTCTGGCTAATGTTCAACAAGTTCAATACTTCCATGCTCATACCACTCCAAAAGGAGACTATACCTCCTGTGGGCCGGTATTATTCTCCCATCGAGAGCAACTCTTCTGACTCCATTAATACATTGAATTGTCAAATCATCCTTGAGAATCTGGAATCAGCTCAACCTTAAACCTGGTTTTGGTCTCCAGTCACACGTTATGTCAAACCCATGAAGACCAAAGCTCTTCCTCCATCTTTGTTAGACGGTGCGTTTCGGTCCAATCGAGGCACAACACCATTACAGATCTTTAAAAACACCTTATGTCTTCCCAGCAGGACAGTTTACCTGGATAAACAACACTTCTTCAGGAGCAGTGGTGGATTTCCTCATGAACCCAACTTGCAACAAGTGTCACCAAGTTACTGGCAACTGTTGATGGTTACTGTAAAGTTGAGCAAATCCAATGCTATGACCGTCTTGTTCGGTAAAGCTCCACCCACAGAGACACTCTCTTCCCCCGTCATCGTCCTGGCCAGACACTTGGTACTAATCAAATGACCTAGTAGAGATTTATATACTGAGCTGGACTTGATCAGGCATTTTGGGAACATTCAAAATGATGATGCGACAGCCAGCAGACAACAACTATTTATATGTTCGTTGTGTTTGTCATGTCTTGGTCCTGTCTCGGTTTCTTGCACCTTTGCTTTATCACTATGACCAAACCACTGCCTGTTTTATTAGGAAAATATCAATGAACAGATTGAACATTTATAGATGTGTCAAGAAAGGAAAGTGATGATTATTTACACTTTTGCTGAAAGCCACCGTCTAAATAGAGTAGATGGAGCTTTGGGTAAAACAATAACACATCTTCTAATACATATTTTTCCTATTAATGGAGATTTTACTTCTCTGTTTCATTGTAACTTGAGCATCTTTGAGGCATACTGAGAGCCAGAAATGTCCAACTCTCAGCTTTGCTGCAGAGGCAGAAATGATGGCAGATTCTTGGGTCTCCGCCAGGCTTTATAACCGCATAACGTTTAACTTTCTATAAATACCACGGGACGTGGTCCAAGTTGATCAAGTGTGATTGAATCTGAAATGACTCCAAAGACGAGAGCCAAGTTTCCTTAAGATACTTGAGAGGAACTGCTTGCCCCCGCTCAGCTCTCTGACAGGGCACCAGCCTGAGTCACTCCACGGCTTCTCAAGGTACGCCCGAGTCATTCAAGCTGAGATAATGAACGCAACACACAAATCCTCAAGCAGTATTGGTATCTCAAAAAGGACAGTTGGACCATGTTTGTTATTGTGCAAGTGTCTGTGATCTGGTTTGTGCACAAGGGAATACTGTCCTGAAATATTAGCTTTCCAGTCGTTTCCATGAAGGGTTTGATAATTGACACTGGTCTCTCAAGCAAAGAGGCTTCTCAATAGTGAGGATTTAATAAAATTGATATCTCAACTATTTGTTGGTCAAGACAAGAGGTTTTCATGGCGTAAACCTCCAGTTCTGCCGAGTGAAGCCAATGCGGAAATGTCTTAAAACGTAGCCTCACTACACTGACCACCAGGGGGCGACTCCACCAGTTGCAAAAAAAAAGTCAGATTGTATAGAAGTCTATGAGAAAATGACTCTACTTCTCTCTTGATTTATTCCCTCAGTAAACATGGTAAACATGAGTTTATGTCTCAATCTCTAGTTTCAAGTCTTCTTCAATACAGCATGATGTTCATTTAGTAAATGATGGTCATTTAGAGTCAAACAGACCATAAAGCAGGGGATGCATTAGGGCGGGGCTTACTGTGATTGACAGGTTGCTGCCGCTACCAGAGCCGTCTCTACGTCACTCCTCCGCATTGCAAATATAGTAACTTATGTTCATTGGTTGCGAAAAACAACACCACGATGGCCGTAATCCAAGATGGCGACGGTGAAATCGCCAAACTCAATGCTTCAAAAGCGCAGTCACAAACCAATGGGTGACATCACAATGACACGACACTTCTCATATAGAGGCTATGGCGTAACCTCAGACTTTTAAAGCAAATTCCCATCATCCTTAAACACCATTTTATGGATGTAATACATACTTGTAACCCCACAAAGGGGAATTAGCTTATTGTACTCTTTGATGGTTACTACTCTAGGACGCTTGCCCCTTAGCATTGGGCTTGCTAACAGTTTGTTACACCAGACAAACTCAGTTTACTCCGAACATCTTGGAAAAGCCCCAAAAAAGGACAACGCTCTCCAAACTCTCTTAAAATGTTTATTTTACTTGAACCCAATGCACGCTGCTTCAGCATGTGGAGGAATCCAAAGTTTTTACTGACCAGTTGTGCTAAGCTATGAACGGATAATCACCGTTTGCTTTGATTGTTAATGTATTGGCTTCAGTGTTTGTCTCTAATGGCTCACCAAAAGACTGCAGTTGTTTATGCATCAGCGTCTAGGACTGCAAGAGGTCTCACCTTTTATTAGGAAATGTGAGTGGATTAAATAAATGATTAATGATTCTAATATGGCTTTATATAGCCGCGCTTGGCAAGCATAATCGCCGCATGACTCAAATCCACTTCCAGCATATTTTTGCTAGTCAGCCATCAGGTCACTTCATTCATCCTGGTGTAATCGTGATAAATAAGACGCCCGGCTGGGCACTTTTCGGAAACAGAAACCCTCTTTAGTGTTGCTCCGTCAGTCCACAGCATCCGTAAGTGTCTGGCTACAGATTGCTGAGCGCTCTCTTTTTTTCTTCTTCTTGAATGAATGTGGAGTAGATACGAGCGAGCCAAGCCGCTCAGACGGCGGTGTCGGGTCCACTGCCCTCCCACGCCGAGACGTGGAAGCCTCCTGATTGATGCCTCGGGCGGTTTCAACGGTTGAATGTAATCTTCCTAATGCGTGGGGATGAGTGAAGGAAAATGCACGCTCCTTGACATTTTACATGCTTCCTCAACTGATGACCTGTCCCCAAATGTTAGCGTGACCTTCTACACAGCCACTTGTTTAAAACAGACAGTACAGCGTGTACCACCTGCCTGAAGCCGTGTTTCCTCCACTCCAGCCTGCTCCTCCATCCCAGGTGGTTAAACACAGACCCCCCTTCTCCCTGATGTAAAAACCACAAAGTGACACCAGCTCCACCACTTGAACTTGCATTTAATCAGGTGGCGAGCCTCCTGTGTGGTGGCAAGCCACTGATTAGATTTAGGGATTGAGAGCCATTACAGGAGGAAGCAGTTGGGTAATGACTTAAGTGCTGTTTCGCCTTTCTTTCTCTTCAGGAAGTGATTTATCTGGATGGGCCTTCAGTGACTGGGAGGCGCCCAACGGTGATCAGAAGCTGGGACCCCGTCAACACTCACTGCCCTCCCAATGGGGATCTAGGCTTTTTGTACATGGAAAACTATATTGCAGTTTAAAACAGCTTGTGAGATGAGATCTCGTTGGTTCTTTTCCTTCACTTAATATGCCAGTTATCTAATTGTAGACGTGTGATAGAGCGAGAGGTTGAATGTTTTATAATAGATCAGTTTATCGGCAGAAAAATTATTTTATGCTTACTCTATTCTATCCAATTGGTATTGGTATATCCAATTGGTATACAGTTGGACATTTTACACTTCTTGTTTGACTTTTGGAAACAGCTATCCATCTATTTTAACATTCAGATACAACATCTTGGCAAAATTTGACAACAAAAAAAAGGTTCAGTAAAGAAATTAAAAATATGAAAGAAATACAATTTTAATAAAAAGTGTCACCTAAAAGAAACAAGCAAAAGACGTAAAAACCAACAGCCAATTATATCAAACCATTAATTAGCAATTCAGTAACAAGGCATGTTTATTCAATGATAAAATAGTCTAATTATTAGTATAGTTTAACTTTCTGATATTTTGTAAATGGACCTATTAACATTTTATTTAAAAAAAGATTATCTTGACATTAATCTATAAGATTCATTAATTGCAGTCTTTTTTTCGAAAAAAGATAAAACTTGAACTATTAATAACATGTAATCCGTTTGAAACGATTTGAACAGCAACTCATAAACTAAACATTGTAAAATCAATGTGATTATTTGAATTATAGGTATTATATGCCGTTGCATTTTGTAAAGACAGCGAGCGGCCATTATTCAGGGCTTTTCCATCTTCATCGTAGAATCTAACGCATTAGTTTCCTCTATTTTGCGCTAAGGAGAAACCCAATTGCGTAACTGACTGGGGGCAATTTTAAATGGATCAAATTCACAACGCTGTTGCACTTGGTCATTCGGTCGGAAAATTACAGATAAAATCTTTAATTTTCCCCGCGCTCACATGGTGATATAACATAATTGCATTTTTTATTCGAACATGCAATAGGGTTTCTGATGAAGCAATGATTTATACAGAATAGATGCAGCTGTTATGCATGTAAAATATGAAATTGTAGTTGTTCGTGCTCAGTGCAAAGATGATGTAAAACATGTGACTACTTCTTCGATATAAGCGTATTTTAAATGGGCTCGTTATAGAAACAACATGAGATGTGATTCACAGGCTATTGAGTGTCATGTAGAATAATCGCAGTGTGACAGTAAAAAGCATCTTCAACAGAGTTAAAGTCAGTCATCCGCGTTCATCGGCTACTTGGTGATTTCCTGCATTTCCGAGAATTCATCTGTCGTTAACGGTTTCCATGTATCTGTGGGCGTCTCTTCACGTATTGAAACCAGCGGTTGTGAACTGTGTTTTTTCCCTTTTCTTAAGAGTCAGGAACACACTCATTAGCCTGCTTTTAATCAATCGCTTTACAAGTTATTGAAAGTGAAACAACATGTATCCACTGGAGATTCAATACCACAGTGTCACGCTAATTGGTTTTGTGTAGGAGGAGAGAAACAGAATCGAGCCTCTTCTGCAAACACAACCTGTATTGCGGCTTCATTTCATAAAAAGGAATATTGATTCTTAATACTCCATAACAAATAAATGGAGTGTCACTCGTTGTTTGACCGGTCAAACAATATAATGTTCAGGAATACCAATCGTCTAAAACCCTCCATGTAAAAGTCCTTAATGTTAATTGCAGAAGGCTACAGTATGATCTGAAATATGTACCAAAAGTAAAAGTAGGCTTCTAATGCAAAATACTTCCTTCCAAATATTATTTAGGAGCATTTTAATGTTGTAGTGAGTCAATGTGGAGCTACTTTTACTGTGTAGATTAGTGGAGTACTCCATTATATCGTAAGCATTTCATGTTTTTTATAATATAAAAGTAGCTGGAAAGTAGGTTTCAAGTAAATATAGAGGGGTAAAAAGTAAGCTACAATATTTCCTTCTGAAATGCACTGAAGTGGAAGTATGCAAGTATGTCAAAATTGTACTTAAGTACTTGAGTAAATGTGTGGCAGGAAGATTCCTGAGAACCAGTTCCCAACCACATATTAAGAAACACATATCATAAAGTGCCTTCACAATGGAAAAAAATCCTCCTAATGAAAAAAAAGGCTCTTCAATTATAATGAAATGAGTCTTTGATAATGAAGAAATGTGTGTAAAGAGAGTTTCAGTGAAAATACACTAATATACAAAATGACAAACTAAAGACCAAGGCAAGCACAGATACGTCTGCCTACCTAGAAAGGTGTCGTGATATTTACTTTCAGATCTGGATCCTGAAGAGGAGATACGCAGCTGGGCGGACTTTAAGAAATAATCACTGATTGAAAGGGAGAGTTTCCGAGCATGAAGACCTTCATCCCCATGTGACTGACACAGTAACGTCTCCATATCTGATTGAACTGGACATGATGAGTGAGTCACATGTCAGAGACTCTTAACATCCCTGACAAACCCTTTGACATACATGACATTTTAACTTTGTGCGAAAATATAATTGTGTGTGTGTGAGACATGAAAGACCGACGCATCACCTCTTTAATGAGCCTCATTAAGTCATTATGATGACACACAGCGCTCCAGTAATATCAATAACACCGTTCACGTGCGTGAGCGTCATTGTTTGATGTTTTTGTTGCTAAATTTACACTTCACACATTTGATTGGCCCGATAGAGCTGAGACATTAGGATGACATGTAGCATGACGATTGTTCACACCCAATAATACCACAGCAGCAATCACTGTGTCCCCGGTAATAACTCGCACTAGGGCGGGTGGATCTTAGCTGGGGGGGGAGACCCAGCTTCAAAGGTTACAATATCGACTACAACGTTTTTTCAGGAAACTTTGGAGGATTGAGGACGGCCTGTGCAGCTCCCTGGGGTGAAGATGACCCAAAAGCAACACCCATGCTGAAAATATGAGCACATATGTACGTAAGCGTACCGGCGCACTATGGAGACACACTCAGCCACACGCAGGAATACAATATATAGACCCGCAGACGCACACACACAGTGTAGACTGAGACAAGGTTGTTTTCTGAAGACACAGCCACACCACACACAGTTTGTCCAATAGAGTTTGAAAGGGTTGTTCAAACACGCAGCACACACACAGCAGATGATCAAACTGAAGTTAAAAGTGAACAAAATGTACACTTGACAGATATATGCATTTTTGTTTTGCAACACATTTTCATACGAGCACACACATACTTTATTGTTATTTTCATGCCTCAAGCCTTAGATAAGTAGAAAGTAAGACTGGTTGGTCTGTCTATACAATATGTAAATAGACGGATATGTACGTAGTTAAGCTTGTAGGTGGATTGGTAAATACAAAAGTAGTTTAGTCATAGGATGAGAGAATAGTTCTGTTTCATGCAATTTGCAGCATTGAAATCCACTCGGCAGACAGTTTATTAGACACACTGAGTTCAAACTAGAGGAGGGATCTCTCTCCCAGGACACATGAGAAGTTGATGTAGTCACCATGACGTCACCATTGGTTTGTGGACTACAGCTTTAGGTTTTTGGGCATCGCCATCTTGTTTTCTGACCACTGTCGTCTTTTTTGATTGTTGTCATATATAGTTTTTTCGCAACCAAAAGATAAGTGCTGAATGAGGCATTTTTAGGCTAAAATGTTACAATGAACTTTAATGAACTGAAAACACACAGTCATGGTTGGAGTTCTATTTAACTATAAATCTATCTATAATTTACTAAATGAACTTCATGCTGTATTGAAGAAGACTTGAAACTAGCGATTGAGACATAAACTCATGTCTACAATGTTTACTCAGGGAATAAATCAAGAGAGAAGTAGAGTCATTTTCTCATAGACTTCTATACAATCAGATTTAGTTTTGCAACCAAAGGAGTCGCCCCCTGATGGCCATTAGAAAGAATGCAAGTGTTAGACATTTACGCCTTGGCTTCACTTTTCAGATCTGGAAGTCACATCCTGGTTTCTTCTTGCAGCAAACAGAGATTCTCCCAAACGGTAGGGCGCAGTGTTTGGAGGACTCACGTCTAAAGCGTGGTTTCAGCATGGTTTACACCCGTCTGCGTCCTTAAAGGTAGAAATGCTGGACGGCGAAAGACGGGCGTCCTACTCTGCCACTGATCGGCTTCTTACCCGAACCCAAACCCGTCTCAGTGCCTAAACCTAACCAATCCTACCAACTAGTAGCAGACAATTAGGGGGCGGGTCATGCCTTCGCCATGGCAGCCTTCATAATTCGGCGAACAGGATCCATGCCATGAGGGTGTTTCTGGTTGTGTGACACTCTCGACCCTTACGGATGCGCCATCTATACATCAAGCAACCCTCAATTTGGGTAAGAAAACAGACTACAAGACTACTTGAACAGACTACACCAACATAGTACAATTAGAGTATTGACCGCCAATACTTCTTCATAGTCTGCCATGACTCATTGGTGCATGAAACAAGTAAGTGGTCTCCCGGTACAGTCTGCTTCAGTCCGTCCGGCAGGTAGAAAGTCTGTGGCTCGAGACCCAGCAGCTGTCCTATTCAGCAGTGATTTAGCGTCTGACACGGGTGAGCCTGGTGGCTCAATAGCACTAAAAGGCTCATCCTGTCTAATGGGGTTCCTCTATGACGCAGACGAGGAGAGGCAACCCCTCCCCTTCTTTCACTCTGACATATAATCCAAAACACACACACATACGCACGCACCTACTGTACGCCCATTCATTTTAGTCCACTGTGCAGACACAGACACACACACACACACTGTACACACACACACACACGCTGTCTTGCACACTAATGAAAAGGAAGGGAATTGAGACGATGCCGCACGACAAACAGATGTGTAATTGCTTTTGAGATACGGCTCTTGTCGGAGGCTGTCATCGATTGGTCTTTGCCGAGGACAACTCGTTTACTCAGTGTGTGGGAGGAGGCCCGGGATGCAGTGATCATTACTGGACTGACTGTGGTATCACTTTGTTAACTCAATGTGGTTTGACGTTTCACTGGAGGAGGGGGGGGTTGTCAAACACACAGAAGCGGCCGAGAGACACAACAAATGTGTTTCAGGTTAATCACACTGAAAGGAAATGCACAAGAAGAGCGCTGCACAATGCCCATAGTTCCAAAGTAGTTTCGGTGATACTCTGAGCAGAGTTGACACGTGTGGTGGAGTTCATGATATGATTACATAAGCCGGTTGTGTGTCCACACTGAGCCGATGCACACGGTGGGTGTGGAGCTGTTGGTGCTATCCAAACAGCGTTATGAATGAAGAGGCCAGGAGTGCGTCACCGTGTAGTGCACGTCCCTCCCCAGCAGATGGCCCCGCCTGCAAGTGCTTTGCTGGGATGGTGGCGGCGGGTCGCTGATGGGGGGCGAGGGGGGGCCATCGATTTGGCATTTGAGATATAGCTTGCAATGTAACATTTTTGAAAGGTTCTTAAAATATTTATCGCCGGTGATGCTTCTCCACGGACACCAGCTTGCTTTGCCTCCGATTTAATTAATGACATCAATGCAAATTGGGGATAGCAAATGGTCCAAACGACTGAAGGATTTTGTGAATGGAGCACTTACTGACTGAGGAATGACGTCAGCACAAAGCCATATCGCTTATTAGCGAGCCAGGACTGAGGGGAGGCGTCCCATTGGCTCGCCACGGCATCAGAGCCACGCGATTGGCTGCCGGCGGATAATTAAACACCTACACAGTCAATGCACAAACCCAAGTGGTGGGATATATAGGCTGCTGCGTTGGCGCTGCATGCAACAGAATCAAGAACAGTTGTTCTGCAAGTTGAGAGAAAGTCAACTTATTGTGTTTTGCATAGAGATACATAGAGATATATATTCATTTATTTTTTTTGCTGGGTGATTATCACTGAAGGTAAGTGTCGACTTTTAAAATGTTGGGCGATGTGTTGGGACTTCAAATGTACCTGATAAGCTGTGTGTGTGTGTGTGTGTGTGTGTGTGTGTGTGTGGATGAGAAGGGAGATGGCCACAGAGCCACTGCGTTAGACTGTGGTGACGTGATGGTGTTGGTAATGGGATTGGAGTGCGGCCACGGGGGTCACCGGCGGCAACGCCACCGGCGGCACCGCCACCCGCCTTTCAAAGGGGTCCGGTCCGCTACTTGAAGGCCAGAGACCGGAAAACAGGAGAGAAATGGGAGGAAAGACAGAAGGAGAGGGGCTAAAGTGAAAGAAGAATAGGAAAGAGATGGACAGGAGGAACAAGATTTCAGTGTGTGTGTGTGTGTGTGTGTTTGAGAGAGAGAGAGAGAGACAGAGAGAGAGAGAGAGAGAGAGAGTGCTGGCAGCTCATTACACTAATGCACTGGTCCCTTAGGGAGTTGGCAAGCTTGGAGTCCCTCCTCCCTCTCTTCCTTTTTCACCCCTCCTCTTCCAGCGCTAGCAAGTGCTATCCAACCTGCACAGAGTAGGACCCCCCACCTCCCAAAAAAAACACACACACACACTAACACACACCAACACACACACACTCCCACCCGCAGGCATGTGTCACACTCCAGTGTACGAGACGAGAGAACTACCTGTCCTGTGCTCTTGGCTGGATGTTTTTGGAGGAACGCTGCCGTTTTGCAGAAGAAGAGTAGGCTGGGTGGGTTGAGGGTGGGTTGTCATGTGTCTCACATTTTCAGGGGTGTTGAGTGGAAGTCAAAGCGAGGATGTGCAGAAGGAGCCGAGCTCACCTCTCTGGGAAGTGACAGGAAGCCCGTTTTTCTTTTCTTCTTGCAACTTCATCCCAGGATCAGCAGGTGTATTTTATAGACGTATGCTTGCTTTGTAGATTCTTTAGCGACCTGTGAACTTACTTCTGTAGCGGTGTGAGGATGTGAATGGCAGCAGTGTTGTGCAGGAGGAGCTGACGGTTGTGTTTCTTGCGCTGCAGGGGACCATGGTGATGTTGAAGATCTCTGCTTTCCTCGTTGCCTACGCCCTGGTCATTTGCCAGATGTACTGCTCACAAGCCGCCCCTGCCAGGTGAGACGCGCCGCATTTTGACACGTTTTTTAAAACTCACGACAGCTGGCAACTTGAAATATGTGGGGGGAAAAGTAGAATCCAAATTGTTAGAATCACAAGCAACTAGTGGGATGGAGAGGAGGGTCGAAACCTGGGGGAAATAATTTCATAGTTTGTCTATAGTTTGATAGAAAAATATGAAGAAATGGGATGGATTGATGCAAAGAGGTGCAAACACATTCATAGATGAAGTTTACAGCAGACAACGAAGATATGAGTAATAATGTGCACACACACTCGTTTTAAATATGCTTGTTCTGTTTTCTTTTAATAATTTAGGATGGTGCATTTTGGCACTTTGCATGAGCAGCATTAAATATAGCCTCCAGTTGAGAGTTATTAGGTTTAAAATATGTAAAAAAAAATGTCTTTGACCTCATACTTTTAAAAGGAAAAAAAAGAATGTAGATCACATAAATGAAATGTTCTAATCCGTATATGAAGTATGTGTCATTATACTCTAAGTGTTTAATAAAAAGGGAATAATGGAATTAAAAAAGGACCAAAAAAAAGTGAAACAGGACTGCAGGGGAAAATGTGGGCTCTCACTTCAGGTTTGAGATGAATGTATATAAATCTATATATTTACATGAAACCCCACTCAGGCCACTCCCCTCATTGTTCCCATGAAGCCATCGATTTTGTAATAAATCTAAAGCCGGCTGCCCATCAGCCCCTCTCTCAGATGGGGCACTTTCCGCAGATTGTTTCCCTGCGTTGGCCGGGGGCCCTCCGGCTCAGACGTCATCCCTCTCAGAGTTGGTGACGTCCAGCCAAGCCCCCCCCCACCCCCCCACCCCGACCCTTCCTATCCATCCAGCCTCTCCAGCACCACCCTACCCTGCCCTAACACACACACACACACACACACACACACACACACACACACACACACACACGCACTCCTTTTAACTGCAGGTGATAATTCCAGAGAAGGATTTAATGCTTAATCTCAATGCCTTTCCTCCCCTCCTCCCCCCATTTTCCTCCTCCACAGACCGGTCTTAGAGTCCATGTCAGACCGAGTGACGCTCACCGACTACGAGGCGCGAAGGTTACTCAACGCCATCGTCAAGGAGTTTGTGCAGATGACGGCGGAGGAGCTGGAGCAGCAGGCGACTGAAGGAAACAGGTACGCGGACGAAAAACACTCTCTTCTGTAATTTAAGGAGAATAAAAAAACATTCCCTCTCGGCTCAGAATCAGCAGAATGGAGAGTTAAACAGGGACATGTAAAGGTACAAATGAACAGCTGTGTGTATCACATATTCTGGTTTCACTTTAACTCCACTGAAGATGTGTGTGTTTAGCGCCCCACTTGGGTTCAATCAGGCGTGGAGGTATGTACTTCCGAGCTGACCAGAAGAGAAAAAAGAAAATTCCTAGAAAAAAACACCCTTTAAAAAAGAAGATCCCTATTCTCTGTCTTGACCCCCCGCCCCCCGCTTCCCGCATGAATGAGTTTGATTTGACTTTGTTTGCGCGGACGACTATTCCCAGCCTGCCCGCCGGGCATGTGAACAGCGTGTGCCTAACGGAACGGATAAGTGTGCATGATGTCAATTAAGTGGAGTTGCATGACAGTGGGAAGCGACTGGTTTCTGTTTGTTCTGTGGGTGTAGAAGATGTGACGGGAGGGGATCGACTGTGGGCGGGCGTGGGGATGGAGGTTTGGCGCATGAGGGGATGGATGACAGGTTCTTTGAGTGTGTTGGAAAAGGGAGGTTGGGGAGGGGGGGGGGAAGCATGATGCGATAGCGAGGTGGATGCCTTTTATTTCTACTGTTTTATACCTGCGATGGCATGACAATAAATGCACGTGTGCGCGAATGTAAAGAAAAAGATGAGCAAAAGTGTTGCCCGCATGTTTCTTTCGCCATGCCGATGAGCCTGTTTTCTCTCTGCATGTGTTTCTTGTGTGTCCCCCCCCCCCCCCCCCCCCCCCCCTCCACCCGACAGCATGGACAGGCCCCTAACCAAGCGGTGCTCCAACCTCAGCACCTGTGTGCTGGGCAAACTGTCTCAGGAGCTGCACAAGTTGCAGACGTTCCCCCGCACGAACGTGGGAGCCGGAACGCCCGGCAAGAAGCGCAGTGCGCCCGAGAGCGACAGCTATGCAAGCTACGGCGAGACGTTTGACAGCATCTAAGCCTTTCCTCTTCTACCTTTACTGCATCTCTTCCTCCTCATCCCCAGTTTCCTCCTTATTGGTTTTTGGATTGGCAAGTGCATGTTGATTTTACCTGCTTGATTGACATGAGAAGAATATGACCTTTAACGGCAACCAAAAGCTTTTTAGTTCTTCTCCCTGCTTTTTTTTTTTTTTTTGGCGGAGAATGATTTGTCCCTAATAATAATTTTCAGACAATCAGACTTAGTTTGTGTAATTCAGGAGCCAGTTCAGACGTCCATCTCTGTGTACTGGAGTCACTTGATGGCATTTCAAAGCCCCTGAAACGTAACAGCTGGGAGAGATCACTGCATCGAAAGCATTAATAAATTATCCACTCATGCGACACCATGTTTCTTGTTCAATAAACGTATTTTTCTACCAGGAAGCCTGAGCTCACTTTCATTCTTAGGGCTACTTTTAAACAGTCAGTTGATACTAAACATGCACGTAAATAGGAATTTATAGCACCCTTGAAATAATCTCTGAAGCTATCGTCGAGTCCGAAGGTAAGAAAAATGTCAAACGTAAGAAAATATGCGATTGAACTTTGCATATTTTTTAACCTGTGCGTCCTGTTGTATTTCTTCTGTGCTGTGAAGTTAACTGTGATTTAAAAGTGTGCAGAAATACCGTGTGTCAGTATGGGATGGACGGATGTCGTTAACCCCTGGTTTGCTCTCCTGAAGCAGCGTTACAGCACAGAAGCGAGCCTGCAACACGGCGACCTGCGTGACTCACCGCCTGGCCGACTTCCTGAGCCGGTCGGGGGGAATGGGCAACAGCAACTTCGTCCCCACCAACGTCGGCGCCAAGGCCTTCGGCCGGCGGAGGAGAAGCGTCCAGATGTGAGCGCTCCCAACACCTTCAGGGACACGGTGAATACACGCTGCTGCTTCTTCTTCTTCTGCTTCTTCTGCTTCTTCTTCTTCTTCTTCTTCTTCTTCTTCTTCTTCTTCTTCTTCTTCTTCTTCTTCTTCTTCTTCTTCTTCTTCTTCATCTTCTGCTTTCATCATCTGCCAATGAAAAAATTAAAGCAGAATTATTCAAATGTCGGCAGTTAACACGTAAATGGACTTTCGACAATTTATGTATTTTTTATCACAAATGGATTTAAATCATTTTGGACTCAGCATGTAATTATGTGTAAATGGATTATTGATGTTTTGTCAGTTTTGTCCTTTGAAAAGATTTACATTTACATTTAATTCCTCTTTTTCTTCTTCTTCTTTCTTTCAGAGGTTGAAACCCGACAAGAAAACACCAGAAAAAAAACAACCTGAGAACAAATATCAACAAAAACAAAAATCAAGCAGAAATAAACACTGAACTGGCCCTTTATCCACTCCCTCACGTTCAAGAACTTCTCGTCCCCATTTCCATCCTGTTAGTGAAACCTTTTGCTTTTGGCAAATAAGAGAAAAAAAAGAGTAAAAAAAAAAAGAGCACTTTAGTTTATGTACATGAACAAATGAATTCCTGAAGAAAAAAAAAAAAACATCCTAATGGTTCCTCTTTTTTATACATGAGTATCATTGTAAAATAAAATGAAAGCTGCAGTGGTTATCACCTTATTTCCTTTCCTCTCACCTCGTTAGAGCACATGTTCTTCTACGCCCCGCCCCATCTGAGATCCATCCTCCTCCTCCATCCCCCCCCAGGGTGTCCTGTTTTGTTTTCCTCTGTGTGCCAGAGGGACGCCATTAAAGATCAGCCTACCCAAGGCCCCGCCCACAACGGCTGTTGTCTTGTGCCTTGATGTAGAACAATTTACATGAACACGATTGTACAGTTCTGTTTCGAGACGATAACGAAGAGCCGAGCGAGGACGGAGGAGAACGAAGACAGATTAATATTGTAAACAATATTGTGAAAAAAAAAAAAACTCATTTCAGCAAGATTAAAATGTATTTTAGATACACTCGGGTTTGGGGTACTTGTGTTGTTCTTCAAAGGTTTCCTTTTAAGTATTTAGCAGGAGAAAGCTTATATTTGTACATCAATTGCCGGGATATTGATAAACAACGTCCATAAATGATATGGCATTTGTGAACCTCACCTAAATATAAATGTATTTGTCAGACATTTGACAATATTTCTCATCAATAGAAACACACCTTTTAATGAGGCAAAAAACAAACAACTCCACTCATCTTCTGCACACGTTGGGTCACTCTGTATGCAGCCGGTGTCAACACATCCGTTTCATTGGGAGTATTTCCTGACTGACATGTTGAGATCCACGATGACGCAATAACATAAACTGCATGGGTCATTGCTTAATAAAAGGCAGCCAAACCTGCAGTCAGCCTTGTTCTTCTGTAGCTCCATGCAGGAACATGCTAATCAGGATCAGAGCAATCGGACCTTTAAGATAAGAATGAAAGAAGATAGAAGCAGAAGAGGAAAATAAATAGATTGTTCTTTTAGCATCAGTGCAGATAAATCTACATTCTCAAGCTGAACTCAGCATGTTTTGGGAGGTTCTCTTGTTTTTTACAGCAGCACTCCAACAGAGGGCAACATAATTAAGTCAAGTCAAGTTTCAGTGGAGCTCTGGAGAGTCTCACAGGTCGGACTCGAGTCACAAAAACATAAAAAAAACAAGTCGAACAGTGATGAAGAGAACTCTTGGTCGACCGCGTCAGCAGGGATTCACGTTTTGTTTATTTGCACACATGATAACCTAAAAGGAGGAAGAACACCTAAAAAAAGTGAAATGACAGACACATGATTCCATCAGGTTTCTATGTTTGAATGACGGCGCTCTCATCATCATCATCATCATCATCATCATCATCATCATGTAGACAATGTAGGTGGTGAGGTTTTGATTAATGAGAAATGTTAAATTGCCTTTTAAGAAAGTGACACACAACACAAACACAACAATGTCTTTCTTCCTCTTCAGTCCCAGTGGCTTCCTGTTGAGGATAGAGCGCCCCAGTTCTGACTTAATTAAACATGGCAGAGGCCCTGTAGTTACCTTGAGACTTACTTTCAGAAGTCCATAATCACAATGCCAGAGCGGCTGAAAGCCTATAAGGTTTCTGTTGTGTGGAATGAACTGCCTCTTGCAATTAAGGAGGTGCAGAACCCACAAGCCTAAAGAGAGACCGTGGATAAGGACATTTAAATACACTGACATCTGTTTTTTTTATGTGAAAAAGGAAATAATATACATCTTATAATATTTCTAGTTCTTTCCGTGTTTATCTGTTGGTGGGTTGTTGTGTTGGGAGGAGGTCACAGTGGAGGGATGAACTGATGGAACCACTGGGACCAGGATGGAAATTATTATTGTATTTTTAGCACCGCATTAAACATTTTGACAAATAAACTAAACAAAAAGCGTTGCGCTGCAGCTGAAACACACAATACCTCGTAGGGACAAAAAAACAAAATGGTTTCCAACTCCAACGTTCTCTTTTCTGGACTGGTCCATTTATACATTCCTCTGCTTAAACCAGGAATCACACTGGTTGAACTGGGCAGCTCTTCAGCGGCCTACTTGCTGAGTGAAATGATATGTATTACTTTCGGAAACTTTGAGTACAGAACACCACACAAAAAAAGAAAAAAAAGAAAAGGTAATTGGTGAAAAATAACATGAGTCATGAATTTAGAAAATTCCACATAAATCATATAAATTGCACAAACAATGGTCATATTATTTTTGATTAATGACCTCTCTTTTGCTTTTTATTTTGTTTGTGGTGCTCTTGCAGCACACGTGTTTTTATAGTAAAGCGTAATCACAGTTTCAGGTCGTGTTTTGCCAACAACAACATGGCCCGTCTGCATTGGAGGTGCGGTGCTTCCAGAAACACTCAGACAGCTTAAAAAGTACTTAACGAGAAGGATAAATAAAGGCAGTTTTTTTTTGCATGACAAACACAGAATGAGCTCATTCAATAAGGGTGAAATTGAAAAACAGGATGCAGTCGATTCCTATTCGGTTGCACGGATGAACGCCGAGTGGGCACCGGAGCAAATAGACAAAATGTTGTCACAGTGTGCACAAGGAAGCAAGGATTGAGTCAAACATCTCATTTTGTTCAGATGCAATGCGCCATCAACGCCATCATCACACGATCGGGTAGGAAGCCAAGTGTTCAACTGGATGGCTTATTGATTCGCAGATGAGAAGAACTGTATGACAGATATGTGGCCTTATGCTGCGGGAGCTTTAAAGCCTTTAAAACCCTCGTCTGCCACTTGTTTTTACAGTCTTTCCACTCTGTCTTCCTATATGTCCGTCTGGAGTCATGCTAGAATCCGCATGGAAACTTTCCCTGCATGACTGAGGAGGGGAAAAAATACAAACCCCCTCTCTCACTTCTGATAATTGAGGGGGACGGGAGGTTGAGGGTCGGTTTGGTTTTAAGCTTCTTTCTCAGCGGTAATCTAACAATCCCACTGTGCCAATGAGAATAGCAGTCCTAATGGCACACAGCTGCTTTGAATGGGGCGCTTCCAGTTGAAAATTAGATGGTTCGTCTAAGAGAAACCGAGAATCAAGAAACAAGCCCCCCCCATCGCCAGGGAGAAGACGTGTCGCTCGTCCAGTTCCCAGAATCCTGCACCGCAAAGCGATTTCAAAACCAGAGGCTTTGCTGCTTTTTTTTATGTTTAACAGGATGAGTTTCACATTTTGGGAAATAGGAGTCATGATGTCATGTCCAGACTGGCCTTCTTTAGATCAATGCAATCTCTCTTTAAAAGGTACATTACACAGTGTAGTATTCACTTTTTGCAATGTAAAGATAAAGTCTTGAGCAGAGAATGAAGTCACTCTCCATGTGTGTGTGTTGTAATCTGAGCTTCTCTGTGGTTTGTTTACGGAGGCCGAACGTGCATTTAAAAGCTTTTTCTAAACCAAATTCGGTTCTGAAAAGTGAAGCCAATGCTTAAGTGCCTTAAACCTGCATTCTTTCTAATGGCCATCAGGGGGCGACTCCTCTGGTTGCATAGAAGTCTATAAAAATGACTCTACTTCTCTCTTGATTTATACATACATTGAAACATTGTAAACATGAGTTGACGTCTCAATCTCTAGTTTCAAGTCTTCTTCAATACAGCATGATGTTCATTTAGTAAATTATGATCCATTTAGAGTCAAACAGACCATAAAGCAGGGGACGCTTTAGGGCGGGGCTACAAGGTGATTGACAGGTCGCTAAAGTGTTTAAAGAAACAAAAAACATTACTTTGTGAGCACAGAAAAACACGTGAAAAAACTACTAAGGCCGTAGTCTGGGTAGTTTTGTCCATGCCCATAAAATCCCTCATAGCTCTCCGCTAAAATCATTTTTCTCAGCTTTCTACAGCCTCTCAACTGGCTTTCTCTGTCGAACCTTGACATTTAACCCGTGATTGCCGAGGGCTTATGGGAAATGGTGTTCATTAATGGCAGCTGAATAGAGGAATGTAGAACAAACAGTGATATTTGAATATTAAAATGAAAGTCCTTGAGTGAAGCACGCATTTTTAATATTTTTTTTTTCCTTTACTTCTGGAATATAACTTTTTCACTGTATTGCCAAAACTTAAATGAGAAGATTGATAAATCCCTCATGTTTGTATATTGAATATGCTTCTAGGCGAGTTAGCTTAGCTTAGCATGAAAACTAGAACAGGGTCCAAAGTTTTTCAAAATCCACATATGGATTAGTAAAATATACTAATACCAATTCCAGTACTAATACCAGTCAGGCAAGTTTTTTCCACCCCTGCTTCCAGTCTTTATGCTAAGCTAAGCTAAGAATCTTCAGGCTCTAGCTTCCTATTTAGAGTACAAACGTAAGAGTGGCATCAATCCTCTCCTGTGGCATCAATCCTCTCCTATGCCTTTGCAGCAAAGCAAATGAGTGCATTTGCAAGGAAATGAGGTAAATGTAGGGAGGAAATTAGCTGTTTACGTTCAGTTCTAAGCTAAAGCTAATATTTATTGACTCTACATGGTGTAACATGCTCTTGTGTGCACATGGGAGTGTGTGCGGCGCCGCCTCCTTTCACACAATCACGTGATAATTACCCGCTGCAGAATACGCAGCGATATCAACGGCCAGCTGAGTCTCGCTCATAACGGGAACCAGCCGTCGTTTACATTTTCATTTTTAAAGCTCACAATTTTTCCATAAGGCAGTCATTTCCGAGGCCGCCGTGAAACTGGACACCGCTCACGGCCCGGGTCCAGAAACAACACCAGGCCCGGCACCGACTTCCTCTCACCTTCCCCAATCCCCCCTTTCCCCTTTCCGTCTTGTGCGGCTGTTGCTGGGAAGGTAAACACCTTTTCACCGTGTCAGAAATGGGTTTCCACTCTGCTGCCATTGCAGTTCCTTCAGCTCCCCCTGTACTTCAGTCCCTCCCTCTCTGCGTTCCTCATCTCCCCTCCCTCCCTTTGCCGCCACATCTGGAACCCAGCTCCTCATTTATTTATGTGGTCTGTGTTGCTTCTTTTTTTCTTCTTCTTCTTCTCAGTCTTATTTAAAAGTCTCTTTACCTTGTCTTGTTGGCAGTTTCTCTCCATCTGATGAGGTCTGCAATTACATCTCGCCATAACTGGTCACTCTGCAATTACATGCCCCACCACAGACCCCCCCCTCTCCTCTCTGAGCAGCACCACTGCTCGTATGGTAGACCGAAATAGAATAGTTTCATGTCTGTTTGGATGCCGTCCCAGTTGAAACTATGCTCCGCCGCTTGACTGACAGTGGGATGTGGGCTTCCCCCCCCACCCCCGAGAAACCCCTTTAAGGCCAGTCACGTTCAGACTGTGAGCAGTCCCACTCCAGCAGGCTTTGGTGGTGGTTGGCCCAGCTGGGCTCCAAAGAGCGAGACAAAGTTAGAGCGAGTGAAAGAGAGGACAGAGACAGACGGGTTTGCAGTGAAGAAGAAAAGAACCTCCGAGATGCAACTATGAGCCCTCTCGGGAACACTTAACCTTCCAGTCGCTGACCGGGTGAGTTTGACAACCGCTGCAGACTAATCTCAACTTCTGGGAATGTTGGAATGATGCTGAACTTTGAATAACTTTGACAGACTTAGATAATGATGCATTACACACAGTTGTCCACTTGGTTGACAGAAGTTACAAGAGAGTGCTTTCCTGTGTGGATGCAGTTGTTCTTGTGCAAGGTGTCTGCATCGCTTTCAAACTCCCCGCATTGACTTGGGTGGCAACTTAACAGATGTCAAAGCCTTTTTTTTCTTATGAAAGTGTTTTTGACCAACTTCCAAGTTTGTTTTAATCCATCACAGAAACCTGAAGGTTTTCCTAAGATGTCAGTAGCATTTTAACGTAAAAGCTTTTGATTTGCAGTGGTATTGATCTTATGGACACCCAGATGGCTCCTAAACTTAAGGGATGTATGAACCAGGGTATTATTTTATACTTTATTATTTTATACTTTGTACTTTGCAAAGTAAACGTTGCCAAAAAAAGTCAGATGAGGCACAAGAAAAGGTCATCTATTGATTACCAAGTCATACGCAATTCAAGTAAACTCTGCACCTATGATACAGTATTGCAATTTGAAAGGTAATGCATTCAAATAATTGTCCAAAATGATTAGGTTAGAGGTACATTTGGGTTAAAGAGTTTTAGATAATTACAGGGTAAAATAAATAATACAAGTCTTAATAATTAAGGAATATGTAATCCAAAAACAACTCAAGGTACATTTCAGTGGAATTTAACCATTTAAATAGGGATTTCAAATTGGTTTTGGCCACGTAGTGAACACACAATTTTACATTTTTGAAGTTTATATGGCAAACACGGAGCAACATTAGCATTCATGTATATATATATATGTGAATATAAGTGTAATATTCACTCACTTTTAGCTATTTTCTGTCTCCAACTCCTCTCCCTTTAGCTGCTAAATGTTCAACTATGTTCACCAGCGAGTTGTCAACTTTGTTTGTTTGCTGTTTAGTGCTGGACCGGTACGGTTAGTTTACTAGAGCTTTATTTTGGAAGTGATGAGAGCGGTGGGAGTGAACCAAAAGAGCAAAGTTGAGGGGTCTAGAACCAAAACAATGGACTGAAAGATGCTAAACCTCTCAGAAAAGATGTTAAGACCAGAGGAGCCAGTTAAAAAGCATCTGCGAGTACCTTTTATATTACACACAGTAATTATCTCTATTGTTGATGAAACAATTCTGAGTAGTGCAGCTCTAAGTTATGTAAGCCTTTACAATTCAAGGACTGTCGACAGGTTGAGCTGTCAACGTAAGGAAAGAAAAAAACTTACTCGCGTAACATTATGTCGCAAGTGTGAAGTCAATGTTTACTTTTGGTTTCACACAGGACAGGAACAGCGTTCTCCTGGGTGAAAGTCCCGTGTGTGTTTGAGCTTTCCCTTTTCCCGTTATACTCGTGGTTATAACTGTCAACAATGGTTAGTTAAACACTTGATCTGTCGTAATTTGTTACTGGCTCTGACAGAAAGAGTTTGCAGAAAAACACAATAGCAACATTTTTTCCTGCTTTTACACAATCTTAATCTTAAAAATGTTAAATCTGACAAACATTGTGTTGCTATCAGCATCCCTTTTCTGGAAACTTGCACTTGCCAATTGACGCTATCATGATCAATAAGCACGGTCCCTTCAGGATACTGTGTTCTCCTTTGGAAAAATATATTTGTTCCTGCTGGAGCGGAGCACCACAGAGTGGCTATAACGGTTTGGAGTTGGCCGATCAGGATTGCGTGGGAGAGATGGAAGCTGGGACTGTGGGAAACAACAAAGATTACAGTGAGGCTGACGGGGATGATGAGGACACAGCGACCACACGTCTTTACTCCAGGCGTCTGTGTGTGTGTGTGTGTGTGTGATGTGGTCGTGGACAAATGAGTGAGTTTGAGACAGAGACAATTACAGATTACAGCAGAGGTGTGTCATTATGTGTCATTATGTTGTTCTGTGTATTTCTCTCCTTTGCTTCTTTTGCCCAATCTCAAAGTCCATCAACTGCCCTTCAGGTGGCGAACCCTCACTGACGTTACCGGGCATCACCTGTGTGCTCACTTTAAATGCACCAGTGGAAAAACATGCAAGAGCTCTGAACGGTGACATGAGCCGTTACCGGAGTTCTCTCTCCTTTCTGCAGCCATGTCAGGCCGGTTGTCACGATGTAATCACATGGTAAACACACTAAGCACTGATTGGTGAGTTTTATACATGAACCTCTTCCTGTTCCTGTTTCGTTCACTGTTATTAGACAGACTGACTTTCAGCAACTGTTGAATTCTATGCAATTCTGCACAGACAATCATGATCCCCAGAGGATGAATCCGACAGACTTTGGCGATCCTTGGACTTTCCCTCTAGCGCCACCATGAGGTTGACGTTTTTGTTTCTTGGATTGGAATTCAATCTGTGACAGACATTCAAGTACTGTGTTGATCCTTTGACTTTGGCTTATGACCAAATATCTTCAAAAATAACAATGACAATTCCATCGGCCTCAGTTGTACTTTGTGTTTACTGCATACTAATATTATGGTGCTATAAGTGCACCTAACTCCAACAAGCACTGAGTGCAAAATTAATGTCTTAAAGAAGCAAACCAATGGGTTCTTTTGCAATAATTACATTTATTCAAGTGCAAAATGTATTTATTTCTTCTCCTTACTATTTTAGAACCTGCGTTAGTGTCTCATCAGAAATAGTGCTCCTACAGTTATTTCTTTGTAATCTGTACAGTGACAATAAAGGCTTTCTATTCGTTAATTAGAAAATTAGAATGCTATCATGCTAAAATATGATGATAAACATCATATCTGACGTTGGGATGTACTTCCACTGGGCCTCAGAGAGCCTCTGAACCACGCTCGGCATTCTGGTCACATTTTTTTTGAGGGCGCTCGCAGGTGTATTATAACGCTAGTTGTGTCTATTTCATTCTCAATCATTGTCCGCAGTGTTGCCCTACACGGAACATTCCTGAGAGCTCATAGACTTCTCAATGAGGAACACTAAATGCTGTGATTGATGCTCTGAGGACTTGTGGGACGTTGAGGCTGCCAAAAACACATAAATAAACACAAATAAAATACACCAAGAAGTAGCTGAAACATCTTCAGTGTCTCGCTCTGTTCTTAATATTTGACTTGGATGCAGTAACAAGCGTTTTATCACGCAACTTGTGCCATTTTGGTGTAAAAATAACCTTTGCGAGGTGATATGTCAAACAGAAGAATGATAGCGTAGCATCAGTTGGAGAGAAAACAAGAGCGACATGCTTGGAACTGGTTTGATCGGCTCTTTTTATCATCAGCACATGAGAAGCTACGTCAAAAGCTTCCCGTCAACATCTGTTCTGCACTCGGATCTCATAACACGGGCCGGGCTGGGCGTACGTGGCCCCGGCCGCCTGGCGAACAGCTGAGGAGGGCGTAGCGTGGTCAACGTGAACCGCATGCGCAGGTGTGGCCGCTGTTTTAATTAGGCTTTCTCTCCACGGGCGGAGAGTCTCTGGGTTTACGCTGTAAAACCATCATCTCTACTCGGTCATTGTCTGAGACATTAAGAGAGCGCCTCACGGAGGGCGTGGACTGAACTTTGTGAACCGCAGCTAAAGTTAGAAAACACAAAGCTGCACTCGGCTCCACGCGGCTCTGGTTTTTGGAGAAGCCAGTGGCAACGCATTGTGCGCCCAAACTAGCGCGCTCACGCTGAACTGGCTTCATACTCATCAAAGGAGTCACACCCATCCTGTGTACGTCGCTCCTGTAATAACAGTTAACAAGTTGATTCACGTTCAAGGCTCGGATCCCACACGTGGAGCTGGAACCTGCCATTCCCCATTTCTAGCTTCTTTCTTCTGGATGAGGTAGTTTCTCTCTTTGTGTATTGCAATTTTTCCATCCGTCCTCTTTGTGTCTGTGTGGCCTTGTCGGAGTCAGGTCCAGGTCATTTTTGGAGTCTCCTCCCACTAAGTCTGGTGTTCCCCACATGCTATTTCTCACACTGCTAGGCCTGTCCTCCAGATGCCCACTAATTGTGTAATTCTCCAGTGAAAAGGACAGCGTTACCATCATCCAAGTGTGACCTGGGCTATTCAGTTGGAAGCATAAACATTGGGCGAGTTAAGCTTCTTCATTTTGAGGACATTTGCTTTGATCCGACAGCACCTCCAGTGTGTTTCCACTTTTGTGTCACAGAGGACAAGAGAGGCGGTGGTTCAGGGTCGTGGTTTTATTTCCCCCTTCTGTCCACGTGTTGAAGTGTCCTTGCGCAATTTTTTTAAATTTTAGATCATGTTAATGCTTAAGATGTCCCATTTGGGGACTCTTTCCAGCCAGTGTGTGAGATCCAGTGACTGTCCAGGCAGACGGCCTTGTAACAGGATTACTAGTAAATACAATTTCAACCATTGACCGACTTCTGGTTCCAATTTAAGACGCTGCTGTTGTACCAAAACACTCAACTCTTCAGAGCTCGATAGAACAAGTCCCCCTCACTATGAATGGGAATACTTTTTTGAGATCCTCTGACATCAGATGTCATTTGTCCAATATTTTTGTTTGTGACAAAAATGACAATACCATCAGTAGAAAACTCTTCTCAACACGTCAGAGCTTGTTACATAAAAGTCCTTCTGTGACAAATGTATTACATTTCTCCACCATCAACAGCAGTGGCTCTGGCTGCTGCCATAGACTGGACATCAGAAGTGGATCGAGACACAATGACGCGACTTTGAAGCTTCAAGTTAGTTTTTTTGGCCTTCGCCATCTTGATTTCTTGACACAAGGACATTAGAGAGATTGAACGTTTAAGGCACTTCCTCATTGACTTCATTTTTCTAGACCCGGGGGGGGTTGCCACCTGGCTGCTACTTTTGAGTTGCTGACCTTTGACCTTGTAGGAGCACAAAAAAACCCACATCTTCCTCTCCACGGAGCCAGCTGCCTGTCTCTGACGTTAATCAAAGAGGCAGTTTTTACGGCTTCAAAACAGCCGCGATCAAAGAAAGTTGCCGTTTTTGCCCGCTGTTGATTTAAACATCCATTTGTTCAAGTCGTGAAATCTAATAATACTAATACAATTTAGAATATAGGTGAATCAGCAACAATTTGTGGTAAGTGTGCAGATCGTAAACAGGCCGGAACCCAAGCCTTCCTCCCTGACGCACACTTTAAATCACGCGTGAGGCATGAATGAGAAAGCCCCCACTTACACGTGTACGCGTTCGACGCCGTTTTATAGTGGGTGACGGCGCCCGTTGACGCATCACCGCGATGGCGTTCATGAAGCGGGCGACTCAATTAGGAGAGTGCAGGTATAAATTTTTGCGTAGGTGGGCCCAATATGGCAGCTACTCTGGGGCCCCGAGGCCGGGAGATAAATCAATATCGGACTGGTTGAGCGTCGCTTGCGTTGACCTCTTTTTCTTTGCTCTCTTCTTTTCTTCCCCATCTCCATCTGCTAATTGGAGGGAAGTCAAGGCTTTTCTGGGCTTCGGGTCCGTTTATCCGTCTCTCCTGTGATGGACATCTACTGTATTTGGCCCTTGTTACGGTTCATTGGGGAGATCATGGGAGGATGCAGCGCTTCTGCGCTTTTGTTTGATGTGCGATTCACGGAAGATGGAAAAGGTCTCCACCCCCTCCTCCTTGTGAAGAAGTCTTGAGAGCACCTCAGGGAGTCTTGAGGAGTTACGAGTCCTTCTCTCTAGTGGTGTCACTTTCCGTTTGGGTAACCCCCGTCCACCCTCACCACGACTGCCTGCCTCGTGGCTCTTACTGCTTCATACGGCAGCGATGGCAACTCAGATGAGGTGTTTGACTATGTGGAACCAAACTACGAGTAATTGAAACAGAATTTATTGAAATGTCATTATGATTTCTAAACTCTAAATCGTAGATATATGGGTTAAAATGTATGGAACTTTTGATGCAATGGTTTAAATGACATTATCCTACCTCTGTTTTATACATTATTATGTACTAATCAGGGCTGCAACTCATGAGCATGTTATAGATAGATATGAACTAAGAAAAATAGAGAAATAATGCAACATTTTTATGAGGCCACAGTGACGTCTTCATGTTGTTTTCTTCTCTCCGACCAACAGTCCAAAACTCAAAGGTATTTCATTTACAATCATATGAAAGCAACAATCCTCACATTTGACATTGTAAATGGACATCTTTTGTTTTTTTTCCTCAAGCTGCATATTACCTTCATTTGTTATTTTTCTTTCCATTGTTTGATTTAACTCGTGCAAATAAATGAAACTCAATAAAACTGAAATGATCCGCAAGACCACAGTTCAATTGCAGCAACAATTTTGACAGAGTTGGTGTTTTTAAACGATGCATATCTCTTGAAATCACACGTTTCTTTACGTTTTTATCTCAGAGAACACTCTGTATATCTCAAATGAGACATGGCAGACTGTTTTCCAGCCCTAATTACCCAGAAAACTCTCACGCGTGTTTACTTTTTGTGCCCAAAGTGGAAAAAAATAGCCACGAACCGGCTTTTTTTTGAAGTGCCATGTCTGGGTGGGCACATATGGAGCTTTTTCCTGCATACCTTGCAAATTTTTGGAGCCGATATTTACTTATCACATTGACCCCATCTGTGCCCCGTTTTCCCTGCATGCCTTTAGTTCAGCGGTGAAATAACAGTCGGGGGAGAAAACGCCTTGAAAAATTCCTGCCCTGCCCTGAAGTGGTGCCTGTGTTCCTCGCCTTAGATCTGGGCAATGGATCTATCCTCCACCCTCCATTCTTACTCTTCCCTTCTCCCCTAAACGCACACATGGACCCAGCCCACCTAATTTACTCCCACCTCCTAATGTCAAACAGCTGTAGAGTTGGCTCATGAGGAATTACCGCTATTACGTCCTCCTCCCCTCCCTCTCCGCTGTCTTTTTCTCAGACATGGGTGCGTGGCCCCTAATATCAGGTCACTCACGAGCCCAAATGTGGCGTCTGTTCGAGGTTTATTTACGATCCGGCCGTTTGGATATAAGGTCATGAATTTACATCGTAGGTGCCTTTGCGTGGGCGGAGATGGATGGACTATAAATTGTGCCGAATAGATCGCGCCCCTCCGTTGTCTAGTGGTCTCGCTGACATGTGAAAGTTGGGCCGTTAACTGGACCGATGCCATTTTTGAGGCACTCCATCTAACTGAAGGAGCTGCGTGACATAAATGCCAGTGCCGTCATTCCCCGCGGGATTGACAGGAGAAAATCAGGCAATGATGCTGAGGGTTCGGAGCTCCTGCCGCTGTCGGGAATCCGCTTCAAAGGATTGCTTTGGCCACGTGCCTGGAGTCCGAGCTGATTCCTCAAGAATTTATCACTGACTTTAAAACTTTTGGCCACGATATTCGAGACACTGCTGGAAAAGCGATGGACTTAAGATTGCTGAAGGTACAGCACTTCAATGGTGTTAAAACCCAAGATGTATTGGAGGTGTTCGAGTAGTTTAGCAAAAATAAAAATCAAACTACACAAATCAATACAACCAACAAAAATATGTATCATGGTGTCAAAGTGCCCCAAAGATCGCTTCCCCATACGTCCACTCTCCCTGGACTGGGCCTTTATTCCCCAACACCTTAGCCACTCATATCTGCCCCATCAGAGAAGGATCAGAAACCTTGATGAGGTGTTTACATGCCACGATACTCAAAACCATGTGCAACACATAAACCTGATCATAACGCATGAAACACACCCGACCTGCTGTGTTTGCTCCTCTTGTGTTTTCCAATGCTCAAACAATATTTTTTCCAATGATGTACATCATTCCTCCAGGGGGGAAACTAAGCGTTGCCTCGGTGGGTTGCCAGGTTGGAAAAAATCCCCTTTGTCTCGCTCAAATCCTTAAAAAACTCCCCTTATCTCACTGCGGTTCAATTTGTGTTGTGTTTGGATTCCAGTTTGGGTTTGGGGTTCGGCATTGATCTCCTCTTTTGACAAAGGCCCAGTCAGTCAAACCACAATTATTATTTTTTTGGGATGCACTCTTGTCTCCTGCGTTTAACCTCAGTATTTGTTTTTACTTTCTCGGCTCCGAGGTGACTCAGGGGAAAAGCGGTTTCTACATGTGTTGCTCGCGGCTGGGCTCTGATTGGGTTTCCTCCTCTTCTCTGCCACGAGGACGGCTTCTCAGCCAATCGTATTCTGTCTCTGAGGAGGGTGTGGTGGAGATGAAGTCATCCACGACAACGCCCATCAATCCTGTTATTTTGAATCACCACACTGAGTTATAACTGATCTCTTCAGACTTTTCCTCCTGTCATGTCTCATGAGTATAAACTTGCCCTAAACACACCCGAGGAGTAAAGTAAAGAGCGGAGTGCCGCAGGGCGATGACAGGGCGGTTTATTAGCAACGTGTGTCAAGTTGCTCCGACTGATTACGGTCATGCACCTTGCTTTTACCTGACCATGCTGTGAGCCTGTCTCCAATTATGTCAGTGTGACTCCCCATTAGCCATGTGGTGCATGCGTGTGCCTCTCTGCGGGCCTCGCTCACTCATTATTTAGCAGCTCCTGATGCTTTTCGAGGCCGTCACTGCCCCGGTGTCAGGTACCCACACGATCCCCTTCACTGAGCCAGGATCCAGTTCCACTTGGAGCTGCTCCCGAAACGCCACTGAGCTCCTAAACCTTTCTGTTAGCTCTGGATTGTTGACTCATCCGCGGCTGATTTCACCGACGCTATTTATTCGGCTTCACTGTCGATGGAACTGGGACGCTTGAAATGCATTTGGATATTTCTCTTGGCGTGACGTCGGGGCTGTTTGAGCTCTCAGGAGGTATGGCGCTGCTATCATTAACATTTCTTGAGAATGAGAATTATGGGTACTTTTTACGGCCGACCATAAAGAATCAAGACGACAATGTGTTCACTTTAACAGACTTGTGGTAAAGCAATATAGTTATTTATGCAGCTGAAATTTATCTGCATGGGGGTGAACTAAGTCCCTGGCTTCTTAGCGTCAGAGGAATACGGGGCTAAAGTGTAACGGCTATCAGTTGTAACAATCTGTTCACTTTTATTAGCGTGACATTCAGCAGGGTGGCTGATTTCTGGTGAGGTTACGGGTCCTGTGTGTGTGCAACTTGACCCCGTCTGATCTGATCTCAATCCATAAGCGCAGATTGCATAGAAACCCCACGAGGTCGGAGCGTTTAACTTCCATATTATTATGCCAAAGGAAAGAATGCTCCCGGACCCAAATAGATCGCACAGTTTCTGGCCTTACATGGGAATCTTCTCCTTTAGGGAAGGACTTGGAAGTTGTTATCTCCCAAACTGGTGCACAGACAACAGAGCAACTATGGCACGCTCGAGAAAACCAAAACCCAATTAATTTACTGTGTACACTGCCAAAAATGGCCTTGTGTGTGTCTGATAACTGTATGCTACTTTCATCATGCTGGGGCTGCGACTACTGGGAATATTTCAAATGGCACAAACGCTGGAAAATTGCTTTTCTAGTTTCCAAATATGCTTGGAGTAAAGTATATTGAGTGCTGCAGAAATGAGTCCTAAAATCCGGATATCAATTTACATTTTTGCACTTCTGGTTCGACTTAAAGTCAATGCCTTTTGGTTAGATGCTTGAAGTGTAATAAGTTTCAATAAAATCCACCAATAAATACCCCTCTTGTGAATTTTTAAGCTGTAAATGGTCTTAACATAGGCGTTTGCTAACAAGTGGATAAATGAGACTACAAAACGCAATTAAGCTGACTAGTCTGTCATTGTAGCTTCGTCTGTATAAACGCACCCATGTGACAGTGGGGGAGTTTTTTATAGTCTAATGTTTGCTTTCACACTTCAAAATCCAAGATTATCTAGCAGAACAAAATGTGTAAATATGAGGAATTTGTGTTTGCAATCAGATTTTATGCAAATAATCTAAAATGCAATGGAAAAATCGTTTTTTGGTCGAGTGCGATGAGAATTTATTTTGTTGCCGAAGTGAGATGCTTGTGCCTCGAGTCCACGTCCTCGGGAACAGTGGACGGGTGCAGAGTGAGTGACAGAAGTACAATGTGGTTCTGCTGTCAGGTTCACTGCTCGGGGAGCTTTTCACACGTCAAGCCAGTCCATCTTCTCTGTCGAGGCTGGTGACAGACGCTGAACGATCCCCAAATGGATTTTTAAAGTCGGGGAGACTTAAATGATCAATTACGGAGGCATTCCAATACTTTCTCACACACCCTCGCTTTCCACCGGCGGTAACTTTCTGACACTTTCGTCTCACAAAACTATCAGGAGAACGACTTCATCTCTGAGAATCCCTGCGGACGCCCATCTTTCCCTGCTATGTACTGATCAAATCTCAACCCAGCCAGTAAATTGTTGAAAAGACACTAAAAGACGACTCATATTGACCGGTTGTTGGGAGTTATTCCCGTAGCGACTATTTACCTCAAGCGGCACTTTATTTGCCTCTAAATTTAGTGTGGGTCTTCATTATCCACTTTATTCCCTGCTGCGCGGTGTGTGTGTGTGTGTGTGTGTGTGTGTGTGTGTGTGTGTGTGTGTGTGTGTGTGTGTGTGTGTGTGTGTGTGTGTGAATGGGTGGATGAGGCGCTCGGTATAAAAGCAATCTATAAATGCAGTTCAATGCGTTCGTTATTTGTTACATTTGTCCTTAGTTGTCGTCTATTCATTCATGTGTTTTAATGCCTCGCCGCTAACAAGATTTTCCGCCACATAATAAAGTTGAAGGAGCTGACGTAGAAAATTTACATGTAAAAATATTAGTGTTACAAAAAAAAAGAAATTAACAGCCTTGACATTGGGGAGTTGAGAAGTAATGAAGGGAGCGAGAGCATGGATGACATTACAATGGTAATAAAACATAGTGTGTTGCAAGTAAGTGGCCATAGACGCCTGAGTCACCAAGATGACCCGGGAAGCAACATCATATTAAATATTCAAACTCAAAGGACGGCGGTGTGGCTTATTGTAGTGCTTAGAATTGCCGTCAGTCCAAAGTAAAAACTACTATGACTCCATGTTAATACCTTCCAGCTTTAGCAGTCTCTCCTCCTGACGATGCGCTCTTAAAGTAAACTCCTTAGTTAAAGACATTTTTTTGCATTCTCTGAAAAACCCATCTGCTGTATTCGGAGAGGCGTTAATGTAACAGGAGTGTTTGCACAGCGCTGTGTTGCTACCTGCTTTACCCACAATCCATCTCTCTCTTTCTCAACTCTTTCAATCTCCTTCCCAAACACTCAACTTTTTGTAGTAAAAGATATATATGCATGGGAACGGTGCTTCCTCTCCATCCTCCTCCACATTTATTTCTGACATCACGGCGTGTCTCACTCGACATGTGACGCTCCTGAAGCCCCCCTGTCACCATCCCCCCCGAGGCACGTCGAGACAGTGACATTGTTTTTCTATCATTAGCCACACGGCTACAGTGGCGCTGCTGGAGAATGTGGTCTTGTGTGTCTTTAGGCAAATGTTTTTTTTAAGTGTGTGTCCGAACATGCAAAAAAAAAAACTTAGTGATGAGGAGAATCTGGAGTTAACTACTGGAGCTGTCAGTGATTTCAGTGGTGGTCTCCACTGTGTTTGACTTCAGGATGTTTATTATTCTGGACGGACCACGAGAAGACCTGGGTGTAGGCAGAGGGGGAAAATGTGCAGCTGCTATTTAAATGCAGTCATATTAAAAGTCCTTGGGACATGGGCAAAAATACAAATATCAAGTTTTAAAATAGTTGGCAGTAGATTGATTTCATTTTAAAGAGTTAATCAAATAACTTGTGTGAAGTTTAGTTTGTTTCAAGAATTGTATTAACGCGATACAAAGTCTTACCCTTTGTACGTCTAAAAGGTGAATTCATTTGACTTTCAATTAATGTCAGATATGATAGATTCTAATCCATCATCGTATGTTCCAAACACTAATATTTTCACAAAAGTATGGCTTAATATGCCACATCTGGCCAACAGAGAAATTAATTATAAAGTTGGAAGTTCAAGACATTTCTTCGGGCATGATGCCACTCTTTCTGCCGAGAAAACTAACGGATATGTTTCCCATCTTACCGTAGTCATCGTTCTTTGTGAAGACCACTGTCAAACATGCACAGATTTTGAGCTTTAATGTTGTGTCTTCCCAGATGTTTGCAAAGCACATCCCTCTTTTATTTACGTACAACTAAAAAGTTGTTTGTGCAATTATACTTACAGCCTCTTCTTGGTTCTCAGTTCTCATGTTCACCAGCGATGACTGGAGTGACGGTAGCCTCGAGGTTTGGCTTGTGGCCAAACAGTTTGCTGAGAAGGTCATTCAGATCCCTGGACGGGCTGAAGGAAATGTGAGGGGGGCAACTGACCCGATCTCACGGGAAGGCGTACAGAAAGCACGACATTCTGACATTTCCATTTCACTCCCTTTTTCGCATGTCATTCAATAAGGTTTAGGCAAAAACACTACTTTACACACTACTACTAGTTTAGGTTTAGGCATCTTAGAATCAGGTGAAACATCATGGTTGGGCTTTAAATAAGCTTGTAAACACATTAAAATACATACAGAGATAATTAAACAGGCAAAAACATGTCACTAATGTCATTAACGCACATAAAAAAACTGGATCTGTGTGAATTTGTAGCTGGATGATGCTAGAGAAGAGTAAAAACGTTTCATTAATTCTGTCAGATTCCTTCTGAAGAAATCAAATATGTGCTTGTAAATGGAAAAAACACATCAAGCAGGACTTTAAGTTGGACATGCAAACTGTTATTTTGGGAAAGGACCATGTGTTCTTTGGTCAAGATGCAGCTCAACGACACTGAACCCCCAACAAACTAAAAATAACAGATCTCACTCTCAAACATGCAGCGTAAACAAGAGTCTAGACTTGCTAAATATATATATGGGACTTCAAATATTAAAAATACACTGACCACGTCGCAGATGCTGAAATTATCCAAATTATTCAGCCTCTACAGATGAGCATAACAAACTCCTTTTAGCTGAGTGTCAGTTTGGCAAAAACATAACCCAACTTAAAGTAAGTTGCCCATACCAATGCTATCTGTGGAATGCGCTGCATTTAGACTGTTGTGTCTGGAGAGAACAAGTATGTCCTTATATAGTCTACCAGAGACACATGGATGAGAACCTATTTATTGTACTTTGTGACAAAATTATCCGGTTAATTGTCCACACGGGTCCTGTCAGTGTCAACAAGCTAACATAACGTTAGCTTGCGTTGTGTTAGCTTATGATATGTTATCTTAACTTCTATCACATGCACCACAGCTTGTTCCACATTGAACTCCCAGTTTGAAAACATTACTGTCCCTTTTTTTTTATAAAACAGCAGTTCTCTAACATGTCTTAAAATCAGGAATTATTATGGCTGAGGCAGTAAGTACTGTTTGTGCAACATATTCAGTACTTAAGCCAATGCTAACATCTGTAACTCCGCAAGTTCCACTCTATCCTGCGGCAACCCATATGCTCCGTTTACATTATTGCTCAAACAAGATATTATATATATATAACTTTTGCAGTACGGGGTAGCTCAATGGGTTGAGCATGGCTGTAAAACTGCCTGAATTCTTAAATTGGCAGCCGGGGCTATACAATCTTACCAAGGGACATACTGTGTATTGTACTAACCATGAAATGACCTCATGATGTAACTATGATGATGTAGAACATAGCTTTGGCGTTGTACAGTAGGAGAAACGAGCTGACTCACCAAATGACCAGACATCAGTTAACATCCGGCATTATCTGCTGCCCTGTGTGGGTCCCTCTGTCCCAGTACAAGGGCCCACTTTGAGCCAGCCCACTGTGTGTGGGATGGGAATGTCGGCGTCCATGGCTCAGCCCAGCCCGCTTCCAGTTTGTTCCCAGCCAACCACCCACCCATACAGTACCCGTCCTGCTCTGCTTTCCACCCTACATGACAGCTCTGTGGTGAGACCACCGACCCCCGCTGTGAACCCCGGCTCCCGCTCGACGACAGGACGCGAGGAGCATGTCCACTGTGTTTAAAGGCCAAAGGCCAGGAACAACTTCTGAGGCGCTTTCGTCTTCAGTCTGCGTGAGTTAGGAGAGCAGCGGGAGAAGAAGCATTTTGTGAATAATCGCTGGCAGTTTTGAAAACAAGCCAAACCATAAGGAATGGGTTACACATGAGGCACTCCTGAAACAACAAAGATATTAAACTTTGAAGTACTCCGGCATGAACTCCATCACATTGTTCAAGCTGGCTTGGGCCTCTTAAAAATGGTGAGTGGCTTCACTTGTTTTTTTCTGATTTCCTCAGAGTTAGATTTCTTTTGTTTTTGTCAAATAAATGTTGGCACACAATTGAGTGGAAGCCACAGTGGTTTGTTTTTCCTTTTTTCTCTGCAGAACAGCTTTTGCATTCAGTTGGTGGTTTTACTCAGAATCTTACTTCACCACAGAGTATTTTAAAACCGGCTGGAAACGTTTTTTTTTTAACCAGTGATTCTGCAGTTATGGAGAGTTAGAAACGATGAGGTCAGCGAAACAATGAAATCTTGGCGATAGTTTGGCAAGCTCCTCTTATTTGTGGGTTAAGAAGAATGAGGCCTACGACAGAAACAAGCAGACAAAGGGAGAATATCTCTGGCGCTACAGTGTCGATTAACTAAAAGATCTTGCTTTAACAAGTCGTCTAAAACCTGACTGGCATAGAGTTTTTCCACGTCGTTCTACCCGCAGGATAAATAAAGTCTGTATTTTACTTAAATTCACTGAGATTATCCATTGGGATATGTTTAATATTAAGGATCCGTATAACATACACAAAATATTATAATGTATAATGTCTGGTGCAAATGAGTCTCCATGCTGTGTGGAGAGACGAGCCTCTTGAATTTGAACCCATAATGCTGTGAAAACCTTCATCTATAATTACCAATGCAGTCTCCATAGTTCGCAACCAGGAAAGAGGCACCGATGTACGGTTCTAATATCACTGTCACATGACCTCTGGGTTTTGCGGAATATCATTTTTACTTGACAAAGGACATGGCAGATTCGGATTAAAGTCACAGACATTTATTACTAGGTCTTCAGGTAATACTAATCCCATGCAACTATGGATTTATAACTTCAGAAAGGTACAAACTATCTAATTTAAGTCAATATCAGAGTTTGATAGAGAGCTTAAGTCATGGTGTTACTTATGTGGACGTGTTTTTCTTTTACATTTTTTTACATCATTTCTTAAATTCACCTTTTTAAAAAGCACTTGCATATGAGATACATACCCATGTGTTATATCAACATTTGCAGAACAGTCTCAGCTCTCTATTTAATAAGGCACCATTGTCCCAAGGCACAAGTGTAAAGAGATAAGGTTTGGGTGCTTGAAATTGGTTTACCAAAGGTATTAGATTCACAAAACAACAATCTATCTATTTGCTTTCAAAAAAGGCAATGATGGATTATAAGTCTCCTTTATCAAACACAATCATATTATCCACCTTTTGGGAAAAGGTAAGAAGGTACTGTTACGGCCAGTGACGGCCATCGTCAGTCTCAGTTTGGTGGAACATGGTGTCCATTAGAGGCGGCTGAAACAGAAATATTACGTGTTACACCGTACATACTGAGAAAGGTTGTGTTGCAGTTCTGGATGCTGGATGGTTTTTCCTACTTCTGCAACAGAACCTGGAAGTTCATGGTTTCACTTTGGCCCTTTATGGTATGAGCCTTTAAATACTGGCTCATTATCTCGGCCCTTTGTCGAACAGTTGAGAAAAAGATGACTTGCATGCTAACGCAGGAGTTGGTGTGACTGACTACAGACAGACATCACATGAGAAATGAGTGGAGAACATGCGCAACAACATTTAAATCCCCCTCGACCCGCAAGCAAAATAAACACAAAGTGCTGCAGTAAACCTGGAGCGCACGGCGGAGCGGTTTCTTACACACACACACACACAAGTTACAGAGTGGTTGTTATTTTACCCGGCATGTGACATGAGGCCCAGAGACAGAGGTGTCCTTTGTTTGGCTACCTACGACCGACACGTTCTCCACGGCAACCTAGTGGGGGAACCCTCGGGGCCGCTCGTGTTTCAGCCCAGACATGAAAAGAAACGTCCACCCCAGCAAGAAAAATTAGCCCCGGATCCCGTCAACGCTGACCATCTGCTTCGGAAACTGGTGTTTCTGTAGCACTTGAGGCCTTCCTGTGCATCCACCAGGAAATACAGTCCTGCTTTCAAACGAATGATTACCACACAACAGAGCCCCGTCTGTCCCAACGTTAAATCAGTCAAATAAGCACGGCAACCTGCAGTAAAAAAAACATTTCCCTCTCTCTTTTTTCTTTAGTTTTCTTTTTTTTGCAGTCGGCGGCCACTTACCGCAGAATGACAGAGATCACTTTCAGTGCAATGGTCCTTAACACGGCACTTAGTGGCACACTCTAAGTGCTCCGGACTGAATTGCTTGATTGGACAACTCATCTCCATTTGTATGGTAATCCTACAGAGGAGCGCTGCAGCGAGCCGGCGGCACATGTAATGGAATCCGTTGGATCCGTGTCTCGCTGGCCGTGACCCTGAGCTCAATTACAGGGGCCGGTACAATTAATCTACACCTCTATTATGATAATTTAACAGCGCAATTATATCAGCCCTCATTCTTTGGTTATCTATATTCTACTCTAAAGGCATTGAGTGGATATATGTGGGGTTTTTTTTCCCAAAAAAAACTGCGCGCACTGCCAGACTCCCATGGTATTGGCACAGTATTGGTATAATTTCTGATTCGCTGTGATGCTTTCTCTGAAAATGGCCCTGGAGGAGCCATGCCAAGACTGCAGTTAAAAGCCCCCCCTAGCCCCCCCTCCTTCTCTGCATCTTCTTCCTGCTCCCTCCTATCTTTTTTGTTTCTATCCGTCATATCTCCTCACCTATTCATCTGGATGTTAATTGCAGTCACTGACTTAGTCGCTTAGCCCTCCCAAAAAAAAAAAAAAAAAACTGTCCTTGAGTGTTTCTTTTCTCATCCATCATCCAATAATTCCCTTTTTGCTCATAATTACGTAACCCGGGGAGTTTCGGAGAAAACGGTACAACAAGAAGCGGCGACTCATCCTAATGCGCAGATCAGTTGTTCTGGGTTTTGGGCCTAAACACTGCGGCAGGGACGAAGCCGGCCGTCCCGGGATCAAACCGGTGACGTCCCACATCCCTCAAGTATCACTTTCTTTATTGTGAGTTCTCCCGTTTAGATTTATCGATCCCACAACACTCTGGGAGGCATTTAATATAAAAACCTGATCCGTGACACCGGGAGGGTCTCTGTGTGTGTGTGTGTGTGTGTGTGTGTGTGTGTGTGTGCGTGAGAGGGATCGTCTCATTTTGTAGCTACCTGCTAATTATACTCCACGGTAAACATGAAATTTGTAACCACACCACTGCAGGATATCATTAACTAAAAGGATTAGAGTGTGGCTCAGGCAGGAGGGCGTCCGTGGCTTCTGCCGGTTTGAGAATGGTCTAATCTAAATGGGATACATCAATAAAACGGCAGAATAAAGTTGCGGGCACTTAAGAGCGTCAGCCTCTTTTGCTCAGGCTCAAAGTAAGGAAGAGAGCCCCTGGCTGGCAGCCAGCCAATAAATTAGGAGATAAGAAATATTATTCCACTGGCACACCAGCGGCTTGCAGCTATTTAAAACAGTGAGGTTTATTGATAATTAAATTACTTGGGGGGGGGGAAGACAAGACAAGAATAGAATGCTTGGAGGCGGATCAATAAGGAGATTTTCTAGTGGATAAGGCTGCAGTGGAGAGCAACACAGCCAGGAGGGTGCAGTGTGTGTGTGTGTGTGTGTGTGTGTGTGTGTGTGTGTTGAATGTTTATATGCAAGTATTCAGCCCAGTCAGTAAACACCTTTCACTTTATTTGTAACACTTTTCCACACTTGATGGGGAAGAGAAGACGATAAAAGAAGACCCTTTCAGGTCTCGTGACCTTGAGGTTCACGGTGAGGGTCGTCTTGTGTTTCAGGAGCTGAGCTGACGTGAGATGGCCTCGGACAGGATGGCGAGCCCTCGGAGCAGCTCCAGGCAGAGCAGCTCGCTCTCTTCATCCCCAATGAGGCAAGTAGAAGCCGGCTGCACGCAAAAAGAAATGCTAAAACAACATTTTATCCCCACTTGCTGCAGGTGGTAAAGGATGCAGTTATGAGATAAATTAGTGAGAAGTCTGCAGACACCCATAGTGAAGTGAAAGGGGGTTTCAAGAACAACTCAACAGCGATAATTATGTTTCCATTAAGCTATTTTTATTCCGCCCAGTCTCCAGAAAAAAAAATGACATTGTAAGTTTCTGCAAACTACGGATATTCATGTTTTATTGTCATATGCACAGATAACAGACAGTTACTCTGTACAATGAAAAGCTTATTCCTAAAATTAGAATTAAGAATACAAAAAAAACATTGCTATAAATGCTAATAGTATAAGAAAATATATCAAATAAGGCACAACAATATATAGACAACGTTTTAATTTCTATACTACGATACATATTTGGAAGCAGCCATAAACAATATACAGGTGCTTTGTTAATTATGTGTCTTATTGTCCTCTTCAAGGCTTTTGCATAAAATAGAAGATAACTTACAGGAGTGATGATAAATTAGAGCTAAAAAACTCAAACTGAAATTAATGCACGTTTGCCATTCATTTTGAACCATGCAACATCATATCAGTTTATTAATAGTACATAAGGATATTGTTTTCGTTTAGGTTCAGTTCACGAATATATTTGTTGTTTTAGTTTATAATAAAAACCCTGTTCTGGGCGCGTTGATATTAAAGCTGCAGAGCTGTAAACGGTCTCCATGTTGACAACATGTTCACCGACAATAATAGCCATGATGTCATGAAATGACACCCCTCGAAATATGCAGCACCCCGTGACTCCTATCTCCTTGTGATAATGCACCGTAATGGTGGCAGACCGAGGCGCGCGGCGGTGACGCGGCCCTGGTTGTTGGTGAGGAGTTGAAGGTCCTGTTTGATTCTCACACAAACACAAATATAGCGACACACATTTTAGAAATGACGTCTTAATCACAGAAGAATCACCATAAATGTACTAATAATGTCCGACAGAGAACAAAGAACTGGATGAAACCCATGTAACAAAAAAAAAGAATTAGAAGAGTCAACCCTAAAAACAAATCAAAATAATTCTTAACTGCTTTGTTAAAAAAAGAGCTGACGTAGGAACTCTTTCGAATGCAGGAATTCCCTTTCCCACATGACATTGAGCTTGTTTGTGAGACATCTGCATTAAATTAGTTGCAAGACTTCTTTCCTTTAGTTAAACACTAAGCAACCAAAAGCCTCTCATGCTTAAAATAGCCCTTGACTTCTCTCAAGGATCAGGATTTGATTGATTTTCTTTTGTCACGAGGGGATAGAAATACAAGCTGCAAACACAACATTGACATATTATCATCATAGAGAACCCGTGTGTCAGATACCGCCGCGTGGTCAGCGCCCCGCGGCGTCCTGCGCCTCCCAAGAGGCCATCTTTATGCGCTGCTGTTTGGAACTAAAGAGAGGCGTTAACGTGGAGCGGCAGAGCTCGAAGTTTAGGAGCGCCGAGCTGCGGCACTGAGGTGGGAATGTGTTTCATATAAAGTTGTTGTGACTTGTTAGCGAAGAGTTTTAGCCTCCAGGAGACACAGAGCATCCTTATCGTTCATTTATAGTCGTGTTTCTAGCAATCCTACAAAAGCAAGTCTGATATTCATGAGTCCGATATTTATGCTCATTTTTAGCTTTGTTTTGGTCTCCACCGACTCCGGATGGCAAACTGTTTTTTTTAGTTACTAAATACTCCATTTTGCTCAGCAGCTTGTTGCTTACTGTCTGATTCCCAGTCACTGGATTTATCAGAGTTTTTTTTTGGATCAAAACAAAAGTGTATACTGTAAAGCCTAAACATTGAAAGACACCAGAACACTGCAGAAATCAGTTATTACATACATTGTTTTATAAAAATACGGATGAGTGCAGTTAAATTTAACAATATTCATAATTTTAATCAATGATTCCCCAACATGACTTTTATTGTTTTTTATTGTTTGCCTGATGCGTGACACTTCTATCGTAAAATCACACCCATTTACCAGCTGATGTTTGATTGGAGTTGTTGGTTCAACATCGCCAAACCAATATATCGGCCTCAGTCAGGATCCTGCATCAACAAATTAAGAGGCAGGAGGTGAAAAGGTCAAATCCCAAGTGACAACGCAAGCACATACACACACAAACTCCCTTCCCACACACGGCCTGAAAACCATATTGGAGGTGCACATCTGCACACAAAAGCTGGAGATGGACGCCAATAATACTGAAAAAAATAAAAAAAATAAAAATGTGTGCACATACCAAACAATCAGCAACTGAAGCAGAAGCAGGGAGCTCGGACCTTTCCAGCTGACCTTCACTGGACTCTGCACTGGTGAACCATCAACTAAACTGGTCTTTCAAATTAGCAAGTGGCCGTTTCTTTTATTGACACATTGTGCGTTCTCAAACCTTTTTCGTGGCTATGAACTTTAAATCTCCCGACTTCTAGAAAAGTCTCTTTCTGGAGAGACGTGGCAGACGAAACTCTCAAGCACACACACACACACACACACACACGCTCAAAAACACACACAAAAACAAACATCTCTGACTCGGTTTCTTTGTCCGTCCCTCATTCACACACACACACACACACACACACACACACACACACACACACACACACACCTAAACCCTGTTTGTGCAGCACATGGCTCAGTAAATCAGCGGATGAAAGGAGCCAAATGACTGAATTGTATTACGAGTAAATTGCAAACACAGATGCACTCAGTGGACAAACAGCTCCACAACAGAGCCCATCGCTTCAATCTACAATCTCGGCCTCGGGTTACAGTCCCAGAGAGGCTGGGCCACGGCGAGGACAGGTTAACTCGGTTTCCGTGCCCGTCGCTTGGCCGTCCGGCGTTTGCCGCCCGTGCAGGAATGCTGGAAGTTGCACAAAGTGTGGGTTTGCTGATGCGAGGGAAAGAGGGAGAGACTGCAGAGAGAAAACGGAACGAGCAAAGAAGGGAGAGACGAGTCAGCTGGAGGTGGTTTGAGACGGACAAAACGATAACAGGGTTTTCCACACGACCTGGAAAAACAGTCGACCGATTGGAAAAATGAGAGGAAAAAGTCAAATGTCCTGGAAAATCTTTCAATTATTTCAACTTGCTCCTGTTTTTTTTGCAGAGATTGAGGATGCACTTCTAGTATATCTATCAAATGAAATCACGTTGCCATCTGAAAGAGCTCCGTCATGTTCAGAATCATATAAACGCTGAAATGCATTCATGTAAGATTTCATGCGTGAGTTTGTAATTGACAAATGTGTAATTCGTGGCCCAATTCAAATAAGATCAAATCATTATTCATATATTCTTCAGTGGTCCACCGGGAGGGGCGGGACTTAGCTTCTATCAGTGTACGACTCGATCCCTGTCTCTCACACCAGCTTGATCATCACTAAAAAACATCCTGCAAAAGACGCGGAAAACGATTTCTCCTCAGTCGTGCACATCACAGCGGCAGTAGGTGTACTCGTGTGCCTGTAACCAGGCATGTGTGAGTCAGAGAGAACAAGACGGAAACAGAATGTGCCGTTTTCGGTGAGTCTGGTCTTGGCTGCACTTTAAAGGCCGTCTGGAAACATCTGGGAGTCAGATGTCTGCCCACATTGCCAGGAGCCGACCGTACCAGTCAGAGGCCACGCCCCTCAGGAGGAGCGCGGACCCGACTTTTGCCCAGAAAATCGAGGGCGTGACTTGCACATTTAAAAGTAAGCCATATGCTTCTAGCCTTTTCTCAGTGGGCTCTTCACACAGTGAAGCAGCAGTTTGTAAAAAAATGGATATTCAGCTCCCTGAAGTCTTCAGTGGAGCTGAATACAAACGTATAAAGATTTGCTCAGAGATATATTCTGTTTCTTCAGCAGAATGCATTAACATCCATAGTGAATTATTTCTGGGACAAGAGTGTCCTTGTTTCCTCCCGTCAGCCGAAGCCAAAGCCACAATGGTCTGGTCCGCAAAGTCTCGCAGCTCCTTCTGCCCACATTTCCATCCACTCTTCCTCCCCCTGGACCGCGGGTCTGTTGCGGCGTTTGAGATTTCCATTCGTTCAGAAGAGACATCAGGCGTCGGACTGGGATATTCAGCGAGAAAGCAGACGGCAGGGAAGGCTGGTCCGTCGTGTGCTGAATGACTTCCATACTAAGAATCCTCCAAACAGACATAACAACACGAGCGAACATATGTCGCAGCGTTTCTTTACCGAACGATACTGCACCATTCCAGATGTTGTGATAGAACATTTGACACGGGGCTTTTACCCCGAACCCTGGGCTTCACTGTGAGTGCGTCCATTTATAATGTGTATAGTTGCATCAGAGGATCAAACCCCATAGACTCTCTTCCAATTCAAAAGTTATTGTTTTTACATTTCTCTTTAAATACGCCAACACAAATATTTTTATGTGTTTCTTTATTTGAAAAAAGTAGCTGACATGGATTGCGACCATTTACAGATGTAATTGTACCAAAGCCCATTTAAACCCCACTGTGGTATTAAGATAAGCGTAGTATTTGATAATAAATAGACATACAGTAGAAAAAGTGTTTTCATGAGTTGAAGGGAACCTGGCCCATCATCGTCATAATGATTTGTGTTGTAATGAATTATTAATTATTGAATCAGGGCTGAAACAAATGCTAATAGTTTTTGGTGATTAATCTGCCCGTCATTTTCTCAATTAGCTGATTAATAATTTGCTTAATAGTTTTCCATGCCATCTAATTGCTGGTTTTGGCAGATCAACATTTTCAGTTCACAATAATTGACAAAGAAAAGCAGGAGACTCACAATAAAGACTTTTTTTTTCTTCTTTTATTTTAAACTTTACAAATTACTTTAAATATGAATGTAGCATCAAAATAGTTGCAGATATTTTCCAGATATTTTTTCCAATCAATTCAGATGTTGCAATGTAATCCCATTTAAAACCATCAGCACACCCTGCTAAATGTAAAAACTAAAACGTAGCACTTCCTGGTTACTCCAGAACCAGGAAGTGCTACGTTTTAGTTTCGTTTTACGTTTTAGTTTCATCTGTGTTTTACAACAATTCCACCCGCTTTCCTCGAGCCACACGCGGCGTCTCCCCTTTAACTCAGAACCCGGCGGCGGGCCGAGGAGAAGCAGGCGTCGCTCCACCTGTGCTCAGGATCTACGACGTGTTTTTTACACAGTCCCCGAGTCAGAGCGGCCCAGTTACTGACGACCGCCCCTGGAGAACAAACAGGTGCTCCGGCGCTCGGGTTCAAACGCGCCCCTCGCCGGAGACGTGACTCCCACTGTTCACGGTCGCTCTGTCGTTTGCTTTCAGTGTCTTCGTGATGCGATTAGCGGCTGACCCACAGACGGCGCACGCAGAGCGATTCATGCTCGCCGAGTGTTTTCATGCGGACGCCGTTGCTGTTGCTGTTTTTAGCCTCAAACCAAAGTGACTCACATCCCGTGATAAGGGATCCTGTGAGAAGTCCACGTTTGTGCTCCGTCAAGTGTCACTTTCTTGTGTTTTTTCTCCGTTTGCTCGGCGAGGGCTTCCCTCAGCTGTCAGCCGACGATGCCGTCTTTAAAGCAGCCGGATGGCACGGATGGGAAAGTTTTTTGTTTGAAAATGCACGGCGAGGTTCATAATAGGACATTTTACACTTTAATATGGAACACGACATCGTCTGAATTATTTTCCCTTTAGTGATCTGGAGGATGCCTGAATATAAATGTGTCTGTGATGAGATACTTAACCAGCAGGCTCATTCTAAATGCTTCTAAATACCGGTTATGTTTATGCAAATTGTTCATGTATTTCATCTCATTTTGGCTGGAACGTGAGAGTTTGTTATTTAAAAATCTTGTTTATGTAAAAAGAAAGAAGGAATATGCTTCTCTGAGGTTAGCAGAAGGCTAAGCTAAGACATTAGCGCCGCCATTCTCTTCTCTCTCTCCATCTCTGAAACGCTTATTATCCATATTATTGCTATTAAGCTACAGCCGTCCATAGGTCTGCGATCCTGAAATCGTGGATTCGCCTGAGTTTTTATTTGTATTTTCAGTCTGGATGATATTATGCAATGAAACAAACGTAAAGTAGAGGCAACAAAACCCACTTGGTAGGAAAGACATAATGATTCGGCTTTAAATAATATTATAAATAAAGTTTAAAGTGGAGGAAAACGAGGATGTGTTTCATGTTTCCAGCGTGAAAAAAAGGATCCTAAAGCAAACCATGACATGCTAAACACAAACTCTAACTCTAACCTGAACCCTAAGACTGACGTCACAAACCCCTCAAACCTCTCTTCTTTTATTAATGTGGAGCAGAACAGTCGGAGCAGCAGCCTCTCATGACTCATCCAGCAGAACCACTCTCTCTCTCTCTCTCTCTCTCAGCACATGAAAAGTTGAAAAAGTGAATCATCTAAAAGCCCAAGTTGTCGTTTATCACAAGAGTAACTCACCGACCCGATTCCCTTTGTGAGTCTGGACCGGGTTCCTCTTTTATTGCAGTCAGATTTCTGCATGTTTCTGGTTAAAAGTTACGCAACTACTGTTTGAAGATGAATATTGGTTCCTTTTGGTTTGTATTACGCCACGTAAACCCATTCCAGATTAATTCATTTTTAGTTTTTTTGTTTCTCAAGATGCAACCCAGACACAGACAAAGCCATCGATGTTCGATATTTGTATTATTGTCAACACATCTCATGCCAGCAGCGTGTTAGCGCCGCTCCTCCGCTTTCATCTCTAAGTCACACAAAGTTCTTCCACGCCGCGAAGTTTTATTGACAGCTGCGTCGGATCAAAACCTCCCGGCGGTGACAGAAGCACACGTTCCTCCACACCTTCCTCCACACGTTCCTCCACACGTTCCTCCAGACGTTCCTCCACATGTTCCTCCACACGTTCCTCCAGACGTTCCTCCACACGTTCCTCCACACGTTCCTTCACACATTCTTCCAGATGTTCCTCCACACGTTCCTCCAGACGTTCCTCCACATGTTCCTCCACACGTTCCTCCAGACGTTCCTCCAGACGTTCATCCAGACGTTCCTCCACACATTCTTCCAGATGTTCCTCCACACGTTCCTCCAGACGTTCCTCCACATGTTCCTCCACACGTTCCTCCAGACGTTCCTCCAGACGTTCCTCCAGACGTTCCTCCACACGTTCCTCCACACGTTCCTTCACACATTCTTCCAGATGTTCCTCCACACGTTCCTCCACACGTTCCTCCAGACGTTCATCCAGACGTTCCTCCAGACGTTCCTCCACACGTTCCTCCAGACGTTCCTCCAGACGTTCATCCAGACGTTCCTCCACACGTTCCTCCAGACGTTCCTCCAGACTTTCATCCAGACGTTCCTCCAGACGTTCATCCAGACGTTCATCCAGACGTTCATCCACACGTTCCTCCACACGTTCCTCCACATGTTCCTCCACACGTTCCTCCACACGTTTCTCCACACGTTCCTCCACACGTTCCTCCAGATGTTCCTCCACACGTTCCTCCACACGTTCCTCCACACGTTCCTCCACACGTTCCTCCACACGTTTCTCCACACGTTTCTCCACACGTTCCTCCAGACGTTCCTCCACACGTTCCTCCAGATGTTCCTCCACACGTTCCTCCACATGTTCCTCCACACGTTCCTCCACATGTTCCTCCACACGTTCATCTAGACGTTCCTCCACACGTTCCTCCACACATTCCTCCACATGTTCCTCCAGACGTTCATCCACACGTTCCTCCACACGTTCATCTAGACGTTCCTCCACACGTTCATCCACACGTTCCTCCACACGTTCCTCCAGATGTTTCTCCACACGTTCCTCCAGATGTTTCTCCACACGTTCCTCCACACGTTCCTCCACACGTTCCTCCACACATTCCTCCAGATGTTTCTCCACACGTTCCTCCACACGTTCCTCCACACGTTCATCTAGACGTTCCTCCACACGTTCCTCCACACGTTCCTCCAGATGTTTCTCCACACGTTCCTCCACACGTTCCTCCACACGTTCATCTAGACGTTCCTCCACACGTTCATCGACACATTCTTCCAGATGTTCCTCCACACGTTCATCCACACGTTCCTCCACACGTTCCTCCAGATGTTTCTCCACACGTTCCTCCACACGTTCATCTAGACGTTCCTCCACACGTTCCTCCAGATGTTTCTCCACACGTTCCTCCACACGTTCATCTAGACGTTCCTCCACACGTTCATCGACACATTCTTCCAGATGTTCCTCCACACGTTCATCCACACGTTCATCCACATGTTCCTCCACACGTTCCTCCAGATGTTCCTCCACACGTTCCAACACACATTCCTCCACACGTTCATCCACACGTTCATCCACATGTTCTTCCACACGTTCCAACACACATTCCTCCACACGTTCATCCACATGTTCCTCCACACGTTCCTCCACACATTCTTACAGACGTTCCTCCACACGTTCATCCACACGTTCATCCACATGTTCCTCCACACGTTCCTCCACACATTCTTACAGACGTTCCTCCACACGTTCCTCCACACGTTCATCCACATGTTCCTCCACACGTTCCTCCACACATTCTTCCAGATGTTCCTCCACACGTTCCAACACACATTCCTCCACACCTTCATCCACACGTTCATCCACATGTTCCTCCACACGTTCCTCCACACATTCTTCCAGACGTTCCTCCACACGTTCCTCCACACCTTCCTCCACACGTTCCTCCAGATGTTCCTCCACATGTTCCTCCAGATGTCCCTCCACACATTCTTCCAGATGTTCCTCCACACATTCCTCCACACATTCTTCCAGATGTTCCTCTACACATTCATCCACACATTCTTCCAGATGTTCCTCCACACGTTCATCCAGATGTTCCTCCACACATTCCTCCAGACGTTCATCCACACATTCCTCCAGACGTTCATCCACACGTTCCTCCTTAATTCAAGTTCACTCAATCAGCTCATTTCAATTCCCTCTAGTTTGATTCATTTTGGCTCGATTCAATCCCGATTCCCCTCACCGTAAAACTTCATGAGTACGACTATCAAACACTAACAGCATCTCCCTTTGATCTATTTTTAAAACACATTAATACAAAACACGGGCCGAGAAATGAACAGACTTCCCAGCCCTGTGCAGAAATACCAATGCCGTACCATTCTTAAAAAACACATTTTAAATCTCTGCTCAGCTCGCTGCTCAGCGACGAGGACGAGCGATGCTTCATCTCCGCGTGGGGATAATAGAGCCGCTGTCGCCTGACCCTCTGTTGGCCCTGCGTGTAAATATTTGTCATTCCCTGCGAGCTGAAGTGCACCGCTTCCCCTCCTTTGGAAAACAAGCCTATTATCATTATTATCATCTCTTTTTTTTCTTGCGGCGAGGGGAACGCTTCGCGGCTTGACGGCCGTGTAAATCAAGACGGGTTCATCCTCGCGTGATGCCGTTATATAACCGTGGGAGATGGTTGCAAATGTCGCGTTGTCGCTCATTTCTAGATGGATCTCGTTGTTTCTTTTATGCATTTTCAGACGCCGGATGTCACTTTGAAATACATTATGCCTGATAAACATAACAGAAGTGTATGATCAACACATCTGGACTTTTTCCTCTGTTTCGGTGTTTAGTCTCCTACACACACACACACACACACACACACACACACACACACACACACACACACACACACACACAGAAAGTGTAGGTTAATTGGGTGAAATGTAGAGGAAGATGATGGCAATTTAGAAGGGAGAGCTCTTTCCATCTCCACTTCAGTGGCTAGTGATCGAGCTCTTGTGGCTAATTTGACTCACGTAGTTTGAGTCACCGCTGTGGGATTCATCTCATTTTAGTCGAGAGTGGTTTTCTTTTACGAATACGCGGAACAACTGAAGCAGGGTTCAGTATTATTTTATTTGCAAGGAACATTTAGGATGAATTAATTTCTTTAATCGCCTCTATTTAAAACTAAAAATCGCATCTCACGTAGCCATTTCCCCCACTTAGCAGAACAAGCTGCGTATTAATGATAACTGTTATTTATTCCACAGCTAATTACACCGTCGTCCTTTTTCAGATTGAGGGAGATTTATTTGCCGGAGATCATTTTTTTGGGGAACCGGGGAGCCTCCTCGCTGCAACCTCCAGACTTCTGCATCGTTATTCCACCTCCTCGCCTGACAGATGATTGACTGAAATGTAGAATACATATCCATAGACAGCATGTGCATTGTGTCTGCGTGAGTGTGTGTGTGTGTGTGTGTGTGTGTGTGTGTGTGTGTGTGTGTGTGTGTGTGTGTGTGCATTTGGGCTCCATACTTTATTTTTCTGGGGAAATAAATACGAAAAGTTGCAGGAAAATAAAATGCGCTTCAAAGTTTTTATTTGATATTTAAATGAAATCAAATTACAGACGCTGTCACCGAAAGGCTTCACCTATAAAAAAAAGAAGCAGATGGCACATGCGTGTGTCGTGATGACAGAGTAAAGGTCAGCTGTTGTTAACGAGACCTTTGTCTGACCTAAACTAAACGTTCCTTCAGCAAACAGCTGCTCTGTGTGGCTTCATCGTGGAGGAGATAGAACTGGAGCGCGGCGGCTTTCGAATGATTCGGTCCTGTGCAGCCGGCTCCGGCTGAAACCCGATACCTGCCTTGAAGATGATGCGTAATGACGCCGGCTGTCGCTGGTCAAAGATAAATCGTTGTTTTGGGGGCGTGCGCGCCGCCACAATGCTTCTCTCAAAGCAGCCGGGTCAACCAATAATCAATGCTAACGCGATAACCCGACGTCTCCAATCTTTTCACTGACAATACCCAGAGAGCCAAGAGCGAAAACATCCAGCGTCATTAGAGGCTCCGCTCCCACGTGTTGCCTCAAAGCAGAGGTGGTCGCTGTAGCCATCGACCCGTCCGCTTTCAGGGAGCTTTGACTCAGCGGGCGCGGGACTCTTTGCCTTTTAAGCCGTCTCGCTCATTCGGGTCAGAGCCGAGAGAGATTGGAGTGTGGAGGAGTGTTTGGTAAAGACGTCTCCGCGCTCCGGGGAAATGCTTCAACTAACAAGTGTGTAAACCGGCAGTTATCGCTGGATAATTGACCTCGAGCACACATCATTGATTTTAGGAACGCCGTGTGGGTTTTAAGGCTGCAGTTTATATTGCGTGGCATTAATGGAATTTCATTTTAGAGGAGGTGTGTAGGGGTTTATGTATGAGGTGATAATGATCCTGACTGTGGACTCACACACAGCATGCATACCTGCAATTTTTAAGCAGTGTGATTCATTTTAGATAAGATAAGATAATCCTTTATTAGTTTATTTATCATTTATTTCAACGTTATTCCTCTCAGATTAATGTTTTACAATGTAACCCTGTACAAACCCAGCACCTTTAATGACTATTGCTGCACCTGTTCAAGGTTACATTTGTAATAATTAATGGGTTTAAGATGATTGTCGATAAAAAAATTAAAAAAGGCTTTGCATTTTTAGTTGCCGGTCCTCAATTTTTTGGGGCTAAAATCACATCACTTTTTTTTACTTCACGCGCCACTGAGCAACTTTCATAAGAGCCTAAAGCCTAAACCTGCATACATGACAGATACTTTCTAGTAAAAATGAAATAAATAATTGGGAAAAAAAAGAAAGGGAGAATGAAAGCGAGTACACACAGACGACTTAAATGACCCGTCATCGTCCGCAGTTTTAACTTATGAGTAACCACTTTACTTAGTTTTCTACTGATTGAGCATGTTATTTCTTGTGGAGGAGGCAAAGATGATGAAGGGTTTCTCATATAAATCAGTTCAAGCTTTCGTCAGCACGCCGGTCAGCACAAACCACTTCCCGGAGCTCAGACAATACTGCTTCAACATGCACTCAGCATCTGTGTGTTTCTCAGGCAGATTTATCGCTGCAATGGGATTCTGTTTGTGCAGTAATTTGTTCTTTTTATTTGTATGCCAATAAAGGAGAGCATGCTCTAAAACCGTACAGTTAATTTATGTGGATTTTCTACCTGCAAATCAATTTAAAAGCAGAGGATTAATTTCCTCTGAATGCACCGATTAATAGAGATAAATTACCTCTGCGCTTTGGATCCACATTAACAGACTGATTACAAGGTATTGTACAGTCCATAAAAATCTAAATATTGACAATGCATTTAGCCATTCTAGGTCTCCAACTCCAGGGCATTTGATGCATCAGTAAAGTCCCCCATCTTAAGTTTAGGTCCCCGCCCCTGTCCCGTCCCGTGACACATCTCCATGTGAATAAACTGTCTCTTTACTCCTCCTGCAGCACCCGCATGCAGTCGCTCCACGTGGACTCGGTGCAGCGCTGGATGGAGGACCTCCGCCACATGACGGAGGTGGAGTGCATGTGCGTCCTCCAGGCCAAACCCATCGGGGTGGAGGAGGACGCCCAGCAGGGCGAGCTGATCGTGGCCTCCGGGGGGGCCGGCGCCGGCGACCACGTGGCCCGGAACAACCTGCAGACGCTGCTCCGCCGGGCGCTGGTGGTCAGCACGGAGCTCGGCAAGATGTTCCAGCGGCTGGAGAAGGGCCGCTGGCAGAGGGTCCACAGCACCGCCGTGAGGGCCAACTGCCACGTGCGCTCCCTGGTGCACGAGTACAGCGCCGCCCGGAGCACGCCGCCCGAGATGCAGAAGGTGTGGTCGGCATGGAGAGTCAGTTTGGGGTCTTTGCAGGAAGTTACAAAGGAAGATTTGTGCTGACGTTTTAAAATCAAGACTTCCTGATGCACCAATTAAAATATAATAAGGACTTTTTCATGCTGTTATATAAAACGTTCTAATTTTAGAACGTGATCAGTTTATTTTGTTCGGGCCCAACAGTAGTAGCCCTATACTCCTGAATTAAATGAGAAGTTTATGCAAATAAAAACCTATATTTAGTTCTTCAAATCCATCATATTTCCCCCTTAAATAAATGATGTCCTTATTATAGATTTCCTCTTCCAATCTGTGTGTGTGTTAAACACCAAAAACAAAGAAAGTTGATTCCATTCAGATCTTTATAGATAAATAACCTGAAATGATGATGGATCCATCAGGGATTTTGCAAATGTGACGAGAAAAGCAGATACCTGTGTTGCTTTATACATTTGCCTTTTGAAAACTTGCTATATTGACAAACTATATCAAAGATCTTGAAAAACCTGCAAGTGATGCGTCGGTAAATGCATAATGTCGTGCAAGAGTGTAATAATTAAGTTCATGTTTAGATGAATCAACATTATGTATGTACTGTCTATGCATCAAAAGTATGCCACTCACTTTAAGCTCTGCATGTGGATCACTCATTCTCTATAGAATACACTTTGAAACCATTTATTTACCTCTGTGTGTTGCAGTATGAGAAATCTCTGCTGGAAAAGTGTCTGGAGCTGACCAATATCACAGAGAGGTAAGACTCTGTAAACAGCTGGGTTTATGCGGATCATAATCATGGAATCATAACTCATGGAATCATAACTCGCAGATGCCTTCACACCGATGACGAGTTCTTCCTGAAGTCCATGAGGGAGGCCATCCACGAGATCCTGACGGACGTCAGCGACTCCTTCAGCAACATGATCGACATGGCTCTAGCCAATGAGATCCGGGTATGGAACTGAACTATGACCCCCAAGCCCTGAATACTTACCCAGAATGCTCCTTGTGTTTTACTTCTTGGGCCCCTTCACATGTAGTAACAGCTATTTTAATAGAGAGTCTTATTTTTTTGTGGGAATAATAATGGTGAATAAAGACTATGTGTCTGAAAATAATAGAATAGCTTTAAAGCAACGTTCACCGTTACTGTGATTTAAGTATTTTCCTAATATCCAGGCTGATATAACTTGGCTCAATTTATTTATTTATTTTTCACTACTTTAATGTTTTTTTTAGTTTTTTTTTAACTCACTTTTTATTTTAGTTTTCAACAACATAACAACAGCATATATTTTCAAACAGTCACATTCTTTGTCAATTTTTCAGTTGTATGTCTTGGTACACATGATATTCAGGTACAGTGTACAACACACAGAAAGAACAACATCACATGGTGGTCAAAAAAAAGAGGGGGAATAAGGATAATAATAATGAAAAGAGGGGATAAATAAATACAAATAATGATTTAAATTAAATAAATAATTTAAATAAGTTGAACCAATAATTGTCCATTCCCGAGTGTACTATATATGCTTTCCAGAGAGGATTGTGTGTGTGTGTGTGTGTGTGTGTGTGTGTGTAGAGAGAGAGTTAGCTAGGGCAGTTCTACCCGAGGGCCAAACAACATGTAATAATCACCTCATTGTAACAATAATGGTGCGACAGGACTCCATCGTTTACTAAATATATGCTTCTGGAGCCTTAATTTTAATGTGTTTTTACTGTGTCTTTCAAACTGTACAGCACTTTGTGACCTCTTTTGTCTACGAAATGTGCTTTATAAAAAAAATTATTATTATAAATGGCCCATTGGCTTATTTCTTAATTTGGCGCCATTAATAAATAACAGACTTTAATATATAAATGTTTTTACCAACAAAAGCTTTTGTCATATGGATCATTTAAAAGATGATATGATTACAGAAAACTCCCACAAGGAGCGTCTTTAATCCACTTTTAGGAAAACTATTTGAAAACACTTTAGCAGCATTCAGCCGCTGACGATGTCAACTGCATTTCTGGTTGTGTAATTGATAAAGAAACGTCACCATCTTCCTCACAGCTCCTGATCAAGCAGATCGACTCGTCGGACAGCGTTCACACGATCGGCAGTGCCATCAGCAACCTGCTGTCCCTCACCCAGGACGGACCTCAGCTCTGCAGCATCATCGCCAAGGTACTGACTCTGTACCGCCTTGATCCTGCGCTGACAATGACATCACCACTCTGGCCACGAGTCTGACTCAGGGGGAGATTCATTTCCACTGCTCCCCTTGGGGACCGATACCAACTCACCAAGGCACCCTTTAGCAGTGGGACTCCGTGTCATCATTAGAAGGTCAGAGCAACTGATGTAATGCTAAGAGCGAGGTGGGTTGGATGGGTCAAACAAACACAGGACTTTCACCCAGGAGACCAGCCAGTGGAAACCAGGGCCAAGACTTCCTTTTCTTTGAAAGACGACCATCATAGTCTGAAGCCGCTGTATTTGGAGAGTTGTGAGTGAGAACGTGTTAACTGCAACCGACGCATTTCATCGTGCATAAAAACCTGCGAGGTCGGCGATCCTGACGTCAGTGGCAAGTCGGGCAGCAGGATGTATTCTTTTCTTTCTTTGATTGTACATCTCCACCCCTCACTTCCCTCTCGACACACCCCTGTTATGATCAGCTCCGCCTTTTTGCCGGTGTTCATGGCGCAGGCCTGCAGCTATCTCTCTATACATGCCTCTAAAAAGCCATTTCACTGGGAGATAAGACAAGACAGACCAGACAGCAAGCCGCAATTGGCCATTAGTCAACAGACTGCTTCCAGGACACTCTTGATAAGACTCTTCCTGATGGCCCACACACACACACACACACACACACATACCTGCGCTGCTGCCAGATTGTCAGATCAATACTGTCAGCTCCCATTAGGAGTGAGCATTGGTCACAGACGCAGGTTGCTTTACCTTTCAATGCGCTCCACCTTTTCCTACCTCCCTCCGTTGCACCGCTGGCCGAGCCCTCAGAGAGGCGTCTGGAGGAACGCCGCCTGCCGATGGCTGCTAATGAATCCCCAATGCAACACGTCCTCCACCTGCCGCCTGAGCTAATGAACTAGCACCAGTCAGTCTGTCACAACTCTCTCTTTACAGTAGAGCGCATCCTCTGGCTCGTATCCGGGCGCTTCGCTCATTAGGATTTTCCGCAGCACGCCGACTTTACTTTTGCAAAACTGCAACGAGCCGTTTAAATATTTGGGTGGGCCCCTGATATTTCCTGCTTTTCCGTCTCTCTGCCAGAGTCAGACGGTGTTTAGTGAGTGCTGCGTGTGGAGAGAAGGGAGGTACGTTAAATGTGTGGTGGCGGAATAGAGATAAATCATTGTGTATGTATGCTGGAAGTAGCAGATGTGTTTAACAGTGTTGAGCAGCATAATGAAACCAGGCAGTTTAAGGCAGTGGCAGCTCCTCGGGGAAAATGGGAGCAGCTGATCATTTTTGTTGCTAACACTTCTACATCACATCAAGGCTATGAAGTCATAAAGTCTTCCACACGGGTTTTGTTTGAATGTAATCAACAAATTCATACTTTGAGGATTGTCAAACGTAAACTAAGTGTTTATTAAATGAAAGATGTGGACTTGAAGCTTCGCTTACAGCTGGGATCGGCAACATTGGAGAAACCAGCAAGAGTAAGCTAAAGTAGCGAGCAGCACTAGCTCCAAAAGTCTCTACAACTAGTAGGAAAGTCGCCAAGTCGCTTCAGGCCTCCCTCCAAAGCCACTCCCCCAAAATTATCACGATGAACGTGAACAACAAGCCGGCAGCTTGACGCGCAATAAGTGCACGGTAAGACGAGCTAAGGCAGGTTGACAGGCAGGTAGGACGTCCAATCAGATCGGGCCGATTACAGTCCCGCGACAGCCGTGGGTGCCATATTTTTCTATCTTTTTTCCCCAGAGCATTTGCTTTATTGGCTGCTGTCAGGATGTAAAAAATAAGAATAAGAACACTTACTTTAATCCACCAAAACCATCTATGTTATTTTCTCTTGTACCACAGGGATAAAACATTGCTAGACAATCACATTTTCAGATCAGATACTAATACTAAAGCCAGGGCTGCGAGGACTAAAGAGAAACATGTTATATGAGCCGACGGTGTTTAACACTGAGTCATGTGCCACCTCATAAATCAAACAGCAGCTGGAATATTAGAAAGCGACTGTTGCATGATGTACATGAGAGTTTGCCGTCTCAGTGTTTGCCTACTGTCATGATGGATACCGATCTAAATGTCCATGTTGTGTGCCCTTGCTCCTCTGGCAGGGGATGAGCATGACGTGGCAATAAATCAGGCCTGGTGAGAGGCAGCGAGTCATCAAAACTACATACGTAGAGACGAGATAGACAAGTGGTGTCTCCATTTCTTTTGGCTATTTATATGGTCAGACAAGCATAGTGATTTAGCTTCCTCCTCCACCCTTTTCTTAAATGTTTTTGTTTGGAAATCAAGACGTAAACTGCCTGCAACCTCAGGAAGCGGCATGCGTTGTCTGAGCGAGCACAACAGTCCAGAGCACTGAGTTCCGTTCAGAAAACCGTGAGATGGAAGGAAATTACACGCCGCGTCGACCTTCACATGCAAACAAACGGATGGAGAGGCATTTTTAGACAAGTAGTCAAGTTTCACATGATGATGTTAGTGCGGCAAGTACCAAAAGGCACGAGTGTGAGGATAAGTGCGTTCATTGAAGTGGAAACAATAGAACTGGAAGTTGTTTAATGGGGAAGGGAAATAAACAACAGACAAGAACCAACGATCTGTGAGAAGGAAAAGCAGTCAGCAAAGATGAAACTGTTATTTTTTGTCTACTACAACCTGATGATTGTCTGAATAGAACTGTCTGGAAGTCAATGGGGGTTTAGTAATACATTTCTGATTTAAAGTGGATAAAGAAAGCTAAATGTTATGAAGATTCATCTAATTGTGAGTCTATTTCAAGTCTAACAACGTCTACTTAAGTATTGCTCAACGCCTTCATAGATGTTATTGTAGCTAGACTATCCAATTAGAAGACCAAATAATTCAGGTTAATTGGTACACAAAATGGCTCGATAACACCACCTACAAAATTGTAAAAATGTAACCTACATGTATGAAATCCCTGCTATGCAGATCCAATGTGAAGACACCAAAAAGGCTCTTGGGGGTATACACAAAACCCAACAGGAAGTCAGACATTTTGAATTAAATGTACCATTTTAGCAATTTTTTTAGCTTTTTGCAGGAGCTGTACTTGAACGAACTCTGCCTGAAACTGTAATCAGATCAATTTCAAATTTGGTCATGACAATTTACAGACCCTTGCAATCAAAAGCTATTAAACGTTTGTGTTTTCATGCAACATTGTTGGTGTGGCGTGTTGGTGAAGAAGCGTCTTTCGCCATAAAAGAAGGAAGTTGTTGTAACTTAAGCATCCTTTTGTCTAACTCCATATTTCTCAGCCATAATAATGGTCCAGAGCTGAGAACATCTGCATGCATCTGCATGCCAAGATAGACGCATAGCTCTATCATAGAATGTTTACACAAACAAGGAATTTTTCACAGCAGAGGTCCTGTTTAACTCGGCCTGGCGGCATCAACCAGCGTCCTGCCAGTACCCCCATTGCGTGGGAGAGTTGAGAGGTCCCACTTGTTCCCTGGTTGCAGCATCTCTGGAAATCTCTGGTATCAAGGAACTCTAAACTAGAAAACTTCAATCCAAGTCACAAAATATGACCAAACAACCAAAGCTCAAAAGTGCGTTCGACCATTAGGAGATTCTCTCCGCAGACTCACTCCGAAAGTTAAATCATTTGCGTCACAGCATAACAAAAGGTTTAAAAATCTCTTCCCCGCAACCCAAACACATCTTGATTCGTCCTGCGAGTCTCTACAGAGTTCCAATGGGTTTACTGAAAACTGTTGTGTTGGTGTTGCCGGTTCTTCCAGGTACGGCGGAACAATATTGCGTAGGTGGCGAACAGGGAAAAGCGGTCAGGCTGGAGAGCAGCATGATTAGTCACTCCACGCCCCAGCAGCATGGCCTTAGCAGCATATGAGACATGCCAGCCCAGTATAATGGCCTTATTAGGATAATGGTGGTCGTTATGTACAGGCTCCGTCTTCGTCCAGGAAATTCTATCTACCTGCAATAGAATTCAATACCTGCAAGTGTTTTTTTCTCAGAGGGGTGCTTTGGTACAGACATAGTCAGTACAGGAGCTATTTCTGTTTGTTTACGCCAAGCATAATCCAACAGAATGGCCTCAGCTATTATAGCGAGCAAATCATGTTTTGGTTTTTTTCCCAGCTCAGTGTTTTCCATTCATGAAATATGTATATTTTGGCTGTTTTTATCTGACATGATAGATTGTGTGAGCCATTTGCTGGGTTCTGTGGTTGGCAGGCCCGTCGAGTAAAGCCGGCCAAGTCCATCGGTCACTCCGGGTCTCGTGGACTCTTTGAAACCGGCGCGCTGCTATTGGCTTAGATCTGCTGGACCCGTTGGCTCTCACAGCGCAGTCCAACACGGAGCATTGATCCATCATTTTGAACAATCATGTGTGCTTCAAAGACAAGGGCTGATTATGACTTATGGTGAATAATTTGGTGGTATATGCCCAATGTGAAAATGTCAAATCTCACTGAAGGTTGTTTTCCCCAATCTAACCACCTATTTGTCTCATGTTAACTGTGAAAATGTACAGAAAACCAATTGCAACAAACACAGTGTCCACTCGACTAATAACCAAAACAATAATCTTCATATGAGAACACACCTTTGGGTGCGTCATCATGTGTTGTTGCTGGACATTCTTAACTATGGGCATTTCAGCCTTTTGTTAAATGCATAATATGCAACTGTTTTTCACATTAACGTTATATAAATATGCAACCCTGTCCTCTAGAAATGATGTTGATATATTACCAAATTGTTTTCTCAATTACGTCTTGCTGTCATATGTAATCGTGGCCTGGATTGTTTAAACAGGCCTCGTTGGATGACTGAATGAAGTGTTACATGTATGAACCGCAGGGACTCGGTAGTTGCTGATTCTGAAAACAGAAAGCGCATGGACCACGACGCCAGTGTGTGGTTTAGGTTTAGGCAACAGCAGCACTTGGGTCAAGATTGGGAAAGGATTGTTTTCCTTTTAGTGCTGATAGAAAAACATCTCAAGTGACGGCAGACTTCTTTTTTTATTAAACCGACAGCAGGATCTTTCCAGAGTCTGGACATACAAAGGTTCCATAATGCAGTAGTCATCATCGGATATGTGGCAGGAAAACAGATGCAATTTGTTGTCTTTGATTAATTAGGATTCAGCATCTTTAGCTCATCCAAAACACAGCTGATCAAGACACGGACGGTGAATGATGCTTGACGTGGTTTTATCACGATTCTTCATCAGTGCAGATTAACGAAGCACCGTATTTCTTGTTAATGCACACACACACACACACACACACACACACACACACACACACACACGCACACATCTAATGACTTTTCCTTCCTCCACAGGAAGGAGCTGTGGTCGTCCTGTTTAAGATCTGCAGGCAGGACCGCTTCAGAGACCTCTACGCTCACGCGCTGAGGACGGTGGCCTCCATCTGCTGTGTGGAGGAGGGCATCAACCAGCTGGACAAGGTAGACCAGATGTTGAACTACACGAGACAGACACTCATTTATTGGAACATTATAATGATATCTGATTAGACAAGTTCATTTAATTGAATTAATTACAATTGACTCATTCACAGAAAGCTCATTTTCATCTGCGTTTTGTGACCAGAATCAATTAAGTAATAATCCAGATGTTCTTGCATTGGCAAAATGTGTGTTTGGACATACATCAAACACCCACACACACACACACACAGAGAAAGAAAGAAAAGGGAGATGACATTAATCTCAACTAAGTACAGTACTTCCAGTAAAATACCTTGGCTACCTCCAGCCCAGACAGATTATGTTTACACTGATCAGCTGATGGCAGGTGGTCTTTCTCGCTCTTCCCAGCAGCACAGTACAGTCCGTCTACTGTTGGACACATTTAGCCGAGCTCTCACTGCCTATGTTACGCCTGGGAGGCTTAGTGTATTTTCACAGGTGAATAAAGAGAAGCAGCAGCAGGAGGAGGAAGAGGAGGAGGAGGAGGAGGAGAAAGGAGGAGCTGCACAGAAACAAAGTGTGTGATCGTGGCATAAAGGATCGTTAAATGCAGAAATAAAAGAGTTTCTGGAAACGAATGAAATGATCTATTCCGCTATATCGCTACATTTGGTTTAATTACCATTTAACCATAATGCAACTGGTGTTTTTAACTACTTACATTTGGATCACACTTCCTTGATTGAAGCCAGGAGGATTATACGCATGTCACAGGTGTTTTTTAGCCTCTGCTCTCGGCAGACTCCATTAGAAAATGCAGTGTAGAAACTTATGTTCATGTCTCAAAATAACTTATTGGCAGCTTTACATCGTCAAAGAGGCAGCAGTTTGTTATCCATTATATTCCTGCATTGTTACTCGAACATTTGGCTGCAGCAGTCGCGTTCTCCAGCTATTTACTTGATTAAATGTTCATGAACGAGTTCACCGAGTTCAGGTTCAGGGGAACCGCCACTAAACTCTCTCTGTATAATTTTAGGATCGGAGCCGGTGAGGAAATAGGCATCGTTCTGTGTACTGTTATTTTTTTCTCTCTCTCCTGATGACAGAATTATACAGTACACGCACTCAAAGAAAGATGAGTCATGATTCGCAGTGTGTCTCCGCGGTGAGATCATTATATGGGACCTCTTGACTGCTGACGGGTCAAACATTTAGACCCGGGTGACTTGCGCGTGAGGGAAAGAAGGCGAGACGGAGAGAAAGCTAATGATACGTCCTTCTTTGTTTGCGCTTCTATCGGGAATTCAACCAAAATAAACAACAGACGCACCTGTGTCAATGGAGCGCGTCCGGAAAGACAAATATAACCAGAATCCGGCTAATAATGATGCCACAGCGGCGTCTGCGTTCACATGCGCAGCAGCTGGGACAGCGTGAATCATCCGAGTGTGAAAACTCTTTTTTTTTTACGGGGGAAACCAAAGTCCGCCCCAGATTAGCTGCCTTGTCCCCGGGAGAGACGCTGTCAGGCAAGTCTACGTTAGCAAGCGCTCAGGCTTGAGAAGCACAACTGTCACTGTTGAAGGGTGATGGAGAGAAGGGGCCGGCGTGCATCTGCGCTGCTCGTTGATGGATGTACTGTGTATGCAACTTAGTTTTATCCCCAACTGGAACACTGTATAGCCACAACATGGCGAATGGGAAGGGTATCGATTAGGAACACAGCTGCTCTGGATAGACAAAGAAGCAGAACTTCACCATGAAGTATGAAGTGGACTGCAGATGACTGCAGTAATATGTCAGACGCAAAGTTCAAACTTTTAAACGTCATTATATATGAAGAGCTAGATCATCATGAGATTATAGGACATGATTGCATTAATGTGCAACCATGGACTGTCTACAAGTAGTGGACTTAGTCATCGTGACTTCACCCATTGGTTTGTGGACTGCGGTTTTGAAGCTTTGAGTTCGGCTTTTTGGCCGTCGCCATTTTATTTAGTTTAGTTTAGCTAATTAGAACAAAACGCTGACATTTTTAGGCAACCGAGATGTTACCATTTACTTTCCTAAACGTTTTCAAAGTTGAAGGACGGAAACACAGACTACTACTCGACTAGACAACGCCGTGTAATGACCTGTCAATCATAAGGTAGACCCGCCCTCAAGCATATTGTGCTTCATGGTCTATTTTACTCTAAAAACTGAGATTTACTGAGATAATACTTTGATACAATCTGACTTCTTTTTGTAACACAAGGAGTCGCTCCCTGCTGGCCAGTAGAAAGAATGCAAGCCAATGACACTTCCACATTGGTTTCACCTTTCAGACCCGGAAATTCCCACGTACGTGCAACACACACTGGCCATGTTGTATCGTGGATAGTTACAGGACAAACAAATGTGAAGCTACACATGCATCCATTCACAGAAACACTTGATCGCCATAGCGAAAGGAAAATAAACTTTGCTGAGGTACAATGACGGCTTCCACAAGTGTCTACGATAAATGGCTCAGTTAAGAAAGTGGGCGTGGCTTATGTATTGGGGGCATCACTGCTGAGTGCAATAATGCCCGTCTACAGCAGATGAATCATGAGTTTGAGGCTGGAACATGAATCTGTTTAGAAGTCATTCACTTTCTGGTCATAAGCCACTCCCACTCCCATACACAGTTTTTATGAACACACACAAAAACACACATTATCACTCCCAAACTTGTCAAATACTGGCCCCACGCTTCGAACTATGAAGCTCCGGCGTCAGTTCTATTAAAGTCAGTTTCTTAGTGTCTTTTCAAAATAAAAGCATCCAAAGTAGCTTTACTTTGTTTTTGTTTTTTTTACGCAACAAAACTAAGTGGTTCGGGGTTCAGGATAAAAACAGAATATTTGCCACGTAAAACTACTACGCTTGTGTTAATAAAGTCTGTGAATTACATATAAAAACAACCGACTGACAGATATAAACTACAAAGTAGGGCTGCAACTAACGATTATTTTAATAATCGATTAATCGGTTGATTATTTTTTCGATTAATCGATGAATCGGATAAAAAAGCAAAAAAACATTACTTTCCAACCCTTTGTTCAAAAACAGAAGTGACAGTGCAAATTCACAGTGCAAAACATGTTCAGAAAGCACAAACAGGTTGCTCCTTGAACATCCCCAAGCTGTTAATTAAAAAAAATAGATTAAAATGGACTAACACTAAAAACATACACATGTATGCTTTACATCTGCCTTTTTACTGTAATTGATCTCCTTGGAGTAGAGGCTGCTTTAGCATGCCCTGCTTTATCAATATGTATGAAACACTGGGACAGTGGGAAGCTGTACTGCTCCTCTCACGTCTGTTTTGACCGAAACCTCCAGGCCCAGCTCCACCTCATCTCAGCTCTGCATCAAGCTGCGCTGCATATAGAGTCCTCTTCCTTAAAGTATTTTATTCTGGGCCTCTTACGACCACGAAATGACGTTGTTGGCTAAGCCCAACTACGTGATTTGATTCAGTCTACTTTGAGTAAAAAAACAACCTGCAGCCAGATCCGCCAGTGTGCCGATTAAACGTTAACGAGTGACAGCGTGAACTGAACCAGACCAGGGGGTGACGGCATGTTTCACCACGTTACGTTTTTTTACAAGCAATACTGAACTGTAACGGAACATAACGGAACTTTAACGACAATACACAACCCAAACACGTTAGCTAACGTGATAGCAAGCTAGCAAGCTGACTAGCTTCCATTAACAACAAGTTTGAGGGAAATGAAGCCGCTGTAGACGCTTAACGCTTAACACTGGTTGGCCAAGACTCGACATGTCACATCCAAGATGTTCTATTTTTGCAAAGATCACGACTTCAGCGTTGCTCAGTCTCTCACTCCAATCTCAGACACGCTGGCGGCTCTGTGCCGCTCTTTTTTTTTTCTCCGCGACTTTATGACTGCCGTAATAATCGCGCGACACAACGAATCGATAATAAAATTTGTTGCCAACACTTTTGCTAATCGATTTTTATCGATTTTATCGATTCGTTGTTGCAGCCCTACTACAAAGTCACTGTGTTAACTCATTAGTGCTGCCTCTCTGCAGTATTAATGTTGTGTTAACTGAGAAGAAACGTAACACATTCAACTTGGTGTTTGCACTGTTGTTCTATGGTCTCAGGCTGAAATACTTTCAACAGGATGACATGAAGGAAAACAGAAAAGTTATTTGGCATCAGGCCAGAGAAGTGAATGAGATACATCCGGTGTATGGTAAATGAGGAGTTAGGGAATATCCTATTTTAGGGAGGAGGAGGATGTGCGGGTAGGGACGTGTGGGGGGTTTAGAGAGTGGATTGTTCCACGTCAGTGGGTCGCGATGGCACAGTGCTGCTGACGTCCACAGAGACCAAAATAGGGAATTGCCCTGTGAAGCTCAGTGCACTGATGCTCGTCAGCAGATACGAGTGACAGGTGTGGCTCTGACGGTTTGCCTCACTCCGGATGCTCTAAACTTTTTGGTTTTCAGGAGTTTTGGGCTGAGCATCAAAAACATTCATTTGCTTTCACCAGTGATAGAAATAATAACTGTGACTCAGTAAAATTAAAGAATAATAAAGAAAACTAAATGTTGCGTATGTTTCATGTGAGGAATTTATCCCCAGGACACAATTTAGGTCTTCATCGCCATAATAGAAACCACGATCATGCAGTTTATGACATGATACTCTATTGTCATTTTAATTGATAGTACTGATAGCACCGTGCTGATTTTCTACACTTATGCGGAGACTTGATAAGAACTCCAGTGGAAAGGTGCAAAGAAGCTGTAGTAAAGTTTGTATGAACTGTGTAATACTGCCCCCAAGTGGACACATATCTGCTCTACAGCTCCATTATTTCCTGAAGCCTCTAATAATAATTCATGAAAACACACACACATACACACACACACACACACACACACACACACACACACACACACACACACACACACACACTAGAGACTTGCCATAACCACAACCTAAACCCCAATCCTAAACCTTAACATAAAATCAAGTCTTCACCCTAAATTCTAACGATTTACGTTACGGGACGTGCATTTTGTCCGAGTCCCCGCAAGACATACACAGATTCATGTCCCCAGAAGGCTGGTAAAACACGTCACCACGTACACACACACACACCAGCACAAGCCAACACAAACACAGAGATGAGATAAACATGACCTCTCGACCCTGAGTAAAGTTCTCTTTAGACAGAAGAGAATGTCCTGCTCTTCTCTAACTCCAACCCGATGATGCACACACTCTGGGCCGATGCCAGCCAGATATACACGAGTCTCTTGGCCGTTAAATCAGTGCTTTAATTGTGATGGCTTTACGGGCGTAGCGGCCAGTTCCAGCCAAGCTGACACCTTCATGGACACTTAGCTGCCAGCTTGGTTGGCCGGTGATGCTGCAGATGTTTTTTTTGTCATTCTTGCAGTGTTGAGATGAAATGTGAAGTAAGAGTTTTTTGCCTGCAGACTGATCCCACTGAAATGGATTTGTGCCTCTACTATTGGATGTTTTTTTAATAAATTAGCTTACTCATGGTTTAGCAAGTTTAAGCTAATTTTTAAGTGACAATATAAAAAAGGACGTTAAATCACACACTATAAAAACGGCTAAAGCGTGGTTCCAGTTTGGTCCTTGATGTACTAGCTGTGTGAATATGCCCTGACCAACACAGTTAATACCTACCTAATAAAATCCCCTTCAAGTCAAACATCTATAAAATAAAGTATAAAAAAAATAATAAATTTTAATGTGATTGTTTTTTGCACAAACCCTGCTTTGACCTTTGACCTTCTTAGGCCACAACTTAAAGACAAACGCCCATGTAGCTATCAAACCGGCAGCACTGGTTCTAATATGGTGAAGTGAACTGGTGGTTTATGAAATACATATTCACTACAAACTGTGCTATGCATGAAATTAAAGAATATTTAACATTTATTGATTGTTTTCCCATTCCGCCGGTGGTTTCTAATATAGTTTTGGATTTGGACAAAGAAGCAGCAACTTCGGATTTGGTTAAATTCATTAATGCGTCGTAGTGAACATGAATGAGCCTTTTGTAGGAACAAAATGGTCAGGAGGTCAAAGGCTAACGGCTAGCATGTTTTGCATGAACACTGCTCTTGTAGAGGTAGAAATGGAATGTCCTTGACTGTAAATGACTAATGAAACAACAAGAGTAAGACGACTGCTTGCGTTCTAGTAAGATAACGGATTATAATAAATTATTGAACTGTATGCTGTCCGATGTGCAGGTGGACGGGATCCTGTGCCTGGCGGACATCCTGACCGACGACAGCAGCGTGGAAGCAGCCAGGGCCGAGGCGGCGGCGGTGGTGGCTCAGATCACCTCGCCTCACCACACGTCCACGCAGCACCTCGCCAGCTTCCTGGAGAGCATGCACGACATCGTCACCGCGCTCATCAGTGAGTGGCTGTGGCCAATGTGCTCATAATGTAACCCAGACCTTTGGGTCTTCTTGAGAAACAGAATTTGTTCTTAGGTTTAACAAAAAACTAAAACCCAACAGTGAGTTTGAGGCTGAAAACAAGCTAAAGACCTACAGATCACAGTGTAAAACCTGGCAATCGAGATTTAAGACAATTAAATTAAGGAACAACCAGGAAGGGTCTTAAAACATGCATTCTCTCCACTTACCAGCAGGGCGGGACAGTGGCAACAAGAAGTCAGATTATATAGAAGTTCCCCTCTCTTGATTTATTCCCTCAGTAAACATTGTAAACATGAGTTTATGTCTCAATCTCTAGTTTCAAGTCTTCTTCAATACAGCATGATGTACATTTAGTAAAGTATGGTCCATTCAGAGTCAAACAGACCATAAAGCAGCGGATGTTTAGGGCGGGCTCACTGTGATTGACAGGTTGCTGCTGCTACCAGAGACGATGTCTCTGTGTTACTCCAAATATAAAAAAACTGCAAAAAAAACAACATGGCCAGCTTCATAACTGCAGTCCACGTCATGTCACGATGACTACGTCCACGTTGCAATAATTAAAAAGCAACAACAACAAAAATGTCCAACACCAATCAGTACCGTTTGGATCTCTGACGACAGAAAAACTATAAAGTTTGAACTGTTTAATAAAGAATACTTTATTAACACTACTTCTCTCCTGCTGCTGGTGAGCTAATCAATGCCACAACTCAAATATGAATGTTAACGTAAGCAGGGGGTAACATGCATGTGTGTGTGTGTGTATGTGTACTAACAGAAATAAAAAATAGGACTAACCCAAAACCATCCTGCAAAGTTTGCATGAAATGCAAAAACCCCAAACAGATCACATTCTCCATGTATTTATTTATATTTATTAACTTTTCTTGTTGCCCTCCCCTTCTATTCCTTCTATTCACATCCTGTCCCCTGTTACTCAGCTGTGTCATTTCTAAATCCATAACATCTGTCGTGGCCTCTATATTTGCTCGTGCGTCCAAATTGTCTAAACGTGTTTTACATGGAATGGTGAATAAAGGGGAAAAACAACTTTTGCACTTACATGAGTCGTTGTGTTCCCTTTAAACCGCTCTACTGAACGAGTGACGTCTTATTCTCTCAGAGTTGTGCGAGACCGCCTCCTGCGGTGAGGTGTTCCTCCTGGCGTCCGCAGCCTTGGCCAACATCACCTTCTTCGACAGCATGGCCTGTGAGATTCTCCTGCAGCTCAGTGCCATCCACATCCTGCTGCAGGCCTGCAGGGACCGCCAGAGAGTGGACACGCCCTACTCCAAAGACCAGGTGCACCATGCTAAAAGACATAGTGGTAAAAACACCAAAGCAGCTGCTTGGCAGATCTTAGCTGGGAGTGTAGTTATATGTAACTATAGTGAACTAGTATGGTATATCTGAACCAGCTTAGGTTAAATAAGACTATCTGTCTTATTAACTCTGTGTTTTATTTTGTTTTCATCTCAGGTGGTGACAATCTTGGCCAACCTGTCCGTCTTAGAGCAGTGTGCCCCTGAAGTCCTGCAAGACCAAGGTAATCTATTTCACAGCAATGTTTTTTACATGAATGCTATTTTTCATGGCCGATTTTTCTGTTGGATGAAAGACAAATACATCCGCGTGTATTGAACCCCTCACTGATACGCATACGTCGATATACAGGCAAGAGAAGTCGGTGTAATTCTTGTTTAATCCTCAAGATGGCAGCAACAGATAATATTTTTGAAGTAGCCTGGAGCGTCTTAAATAAAACATCAAACTCTGAGCATAAGCAAATATATTTTAACAACTGAACTTGTCATTTATTAATTGCACTATTTATATTTCATGCTCTTAAATGCAAGTCCATCCTGTATAACATGCTCCTTGGAATCTATGTTTTTAAACATACATGGATTGACTCCTTGTCGCCTCTGATTGTGCCGGTATCTGATATTTATTCACACATTTAGTTCTTGCTTTGCTGTATTAAGGTCCCTCAGTCACTTCCAAATACATCTTCTGGCTTGCTCTCTGGCGAGTATTTATAAAATGCGATCATGGGATGAACAACCAAGCCTGTTTATTCTTCTACAATCCACACGGTGTATTTCAAAGTCAGTTTGTTGCAGGCTTTGTCCCAACAATTGTCCCGAAGCACTTGTGGAGAATTATGTGTAACCACCTGAAGACGAGCTGACTGTGTTTTTGTTGTATTGAGTGGTTTTGGACTGTTCGCTCTCTCACTGCACTGTGAGTAATGTCTGGCTCCTCTCTAATTCCCCTGAGCACTTTGTTGTGTCTGAGTCTTGTGTAACTTTATGTTTGTTTCAAACTGCTGTGTTTGGTTTCCCTTCATGTATACGTTGCTTTTTACGACCGTTTGTTGCATCTCGGGTTCATCTTCGTCTTTCTTTCGTTTTCCTTCCTCGCTAATCTCGACTATGTGCCGTCTCTTTTCAGGAATAGAGCGACTGCTGCTGCTGCTGGGAGAGAAGCCGACCTCCCCGAGTCCATCGGAGGGCGCCGCCTGTGAGCGCGTTCAGCAGAAAGCCGCCGTCACCCTGGCTCGTCTGAGCAGGGACCCCGATGTGGCCCAAACAGCCATCCAGCTGAAAGGTGGGGAGGGAAGCGCTGCGGTTTTCTAAAAACACAGTTCATTACTTATGGAATAGTCCTGTTGAAATGCAGAAAAAGTTGAGGGAAACAATTGAAGTGTTGAAGAAATGTGTACAAAATATTCAGCATTGAAAATAAATACAGTAATTGGGCATCTGATGAGGGCGTCACAGTCAGCGGACCACTGTGCCGATCTTAAAGGTGCAAAATAAGTCATTCAGAGCATCAATATAGCAGCAAACATTTGTGATGTAAAGATGTGGTGGAGTTACGTCTACCTAAGCGGAGAATGAAGTCGCTCGCCCTCTGTGCTTTGTCGAAAATATCCATGCATGCTTTCCCCCCCGCCACTCCAATGGACCTTGAATTGAGCCTTGAGGTACTCCATTTTTAATTAAAGGGCCAGTTTGAAGCATTCATGGGGATGTATGGCATGGAATGGAATATCATTTAAATAAGTATGTTTCTTTAGTGAATACACCTTTGACGTGTGCACGTTCACGCGGGCCACTGTAGCTACTTGCCAGGAGAAGAAGTTATAGTTGGTTGCATTCTGCAGCCATGTTCTACACGCTGCACTTTAAGAGCCTTAATGACAACAAAACCATAAATTGCACGTGATTCTGCCTCCTCTTGGAGCTTGTGTATATATTTAATTTAAGGAGGTAAACATGTCTCACGGCATCATTCTGCGGACCAGAGCTCTTCATCTACGACCGTAAAACTTCCCCTTTGATATACAAATGTACTGTTTTATTTCAGTAGGCCTCTTTGTCTCGTGGGAAGCGGTGCTGTGTGAATGCTTTATGAAACCCCTTCATCTGATTAGTACAATGTAACATGCATTTATGCCCCATGACAGAAGCCAGAGATGGAAAGTACTGCTTTTCTTAGAGACTAGCAGATATAATGATATATTTTTCATTAAGTGCATTTAAAGGTGTATAAAACATTAAGTGAAACATTTTGGGAATGTTCTCAGCATTATAAAAAGACATCTGCTCGGTCTTCACCCTTGTTTATGGTCAATATTAATGTCTAAGAATGGGACAAGTGTGTAACATTTTTTTCCCCCCTCTGCTGTCTTTAGCTGTTCCTCGTCTTATTGAACTGTGTCGCTCCCCCACTGAGAGAAATAACAGCGACTCAGTGCTGGTGGCTTGCCTGGTAGGTAGAAAGTGTGCGTCCATTTAAATGCGTGTGTGTGTGTGTGTGTGTGTGTGTGTGTGTGTGTGTGTGTGTGTGTGTGTGTGTGTGTGTGTGTGTGTGTGTGCATGCATACCCTTATATATGTGTAAATTACTCCATGTCCGGAATACAAATATGCCATTCAAACATTCACCTTGCCCACATTGTAAAAACACAAACAATCTGACCAAGTATATAATTACTGAATATATCATAACGTTTTAAAATATGACACTATCACCTCCCACAACACGTTTCAGTGAGATTTAGGAAGGTGCTTTTAGAAAATGCATCTTGAATATCTTGTTATCTTGTACTTTTGAGCTTTACAGGCTTTATCTTTGGAATACTTCTATAGCTCAAAATGAGTTTTCACAGCTCACTTCAAGATCTCTTTTTACCTTGAAAGGCCGAAACATTACATCTAATTTCAACACCTTGTATTCTTAGTAAAAAGCAATACAGTATATATCTGAAGTGGCCTTTTTTCCAGTGTATTTCATTCAGGTTGCAACCAATGGAATAGCGTGTGTGGAATGCTATGTGTAATGTAAGCTAGCTAACAAAGCTAACGTTGGGAGTTAATTGAATACATTTAATTCTTCTCTTGGTTGAAATAGGTCCGTGCACATTACTGAGAACACTGGTTGCCTGGTAAAAGAAAACTCTCTACTCTACTCACTCTCTCTTTCCGAGACTGCTGTAATGTGAGCTGCAGAGTGCGACATCGCGATAACGCTGTTCGCCTCACTTAGCGGACGTCCTCCCCACAAAAACACTCTCGGAGCCACAGAAGTCCGTCGTACACTCGGCCCCCTCGCGTTAGCACAGCTTCACTAGCGCGTTGAAGAACTACGGTGGCCTTCAGGTGCCGTAAAATGTGAAAGGCTCTCTCTAAAGACTGTTTAGTTTGTCCGTTCTGGGCTTCTGTAGAAACATGGCTGACTCCGTGAAGAGGACCGGCTGCCTGTACAGATGTGAAGAGCTCCTTCTAAGCTAACTCAAACTAAATCATTCTTAGTTTCAGGTGGTTACAAACTTAATGAAAACATAGTTTGTAATATTATATTCCATATCTGCCAATAGATACCCTTACATTCTACACACTGGCCCTTTAAATAGTACAAACTGAGGGCATTTTTTGTGCAGGACCTGCACGTGGAACATCAGTGCGCCAAATGACTGTCGATTTTAATTACATCCACAGGGCAATATCTGAAAATTGGAAATATATCACAACCTCGGAATCGTTAAGCCATGTTTAGCTGACCGATACACATCATCTCAAACGCCGTATATTTAAATATGTACATATCATGAATAATATCCCTGCCCCGCACTTCATCATTCTCTCATTCTGATCATAATTATTAAGACCAGATCTTCGGGCCGATGAGGGGATTTGAAGCCCGTAATGTTCAGGAGCTTAATTGGGCTGAGAAATGCCCTCCTCTCCACTGTGCCCACACTCGTCAGTCTATTCAAATTAATGCGATTCTATTTTATCCTTTTAGCCAAAGGGTCAAGTCCAGCACTTGTAGGTGTCGGATTTTTCGCCTTCAAAGGATGCTGAGCTCTCACAGATCATTTGTAATCTTAAATGTTAACATAACTTACGTGCCACGTGACTTTCCGCAGCGGTCCGAATGCAAAAAAAAAAGAAGACATTCAACGTATTCACGGTTTTCAGCCACGTGCAATTTAGCCTCGTTACCCTGCTGACTGTGTGATTGCTAACGTATTAGCATGTGTGTGTGTGTATACAGCAGTGCAGCATGATCTTGCCAGTGTTCATGCATATTTTCTGTGTGTGTTTTTTTGGGGGTGGGGGGTTGTGCGAATGCATACTGATCTGTGTGTGTGTGTGTGTGTGTGTGTGTGTCCCCAGGCTGCCTTGAGGAGGCTGGCAGCGGGGTGTCCAGACAGCATCGAGGCAGCCGACCACCAGCAGCTGATCGAACCGCGGCTCGTCGACTCTTTCCTGCTGTGCTCCAACATGGAGGAGAGCTTCGTATGACGGACCAACACTGATGGCGGAGAGGGCCGAACTCGTGCACAACGCCGTGCACGCGTACTGTACATTGATACAGCGAGGACTAACGAGCGGCCTCGCTCCGGAACATTTGCATCTATTTCCCGACTGGAGAATATATTTGTCGTCCGAACGTCAAGAATTTGGGCGAATGGAGTGAAACTGTCGGTTTGGATGGATGCAACATCCACTTGTACATACATGTGTTGCCTATAGTGCATCTCGGTGACCACATTGAATGCAACGAATGTGTACAGTGTACCAAAAAAAAAGGTCATGCGAATTTCATATCGGTAATTCTATAATTATTTAAGAGTAGGTGTTGCTTTTTGGAAATGAAAGTGTAACCTGTTCTGCAATGAAAACACTTTATAATTGTTTATTGTGCAATGTTGGACGATGTTGCATTCAAAGCATGTCGGCTATCTGAGAACAGAGAAAGACCCTTCGAGTGGATAACGCAGCAAAACGCCTCCGACACAAGTGATCATCTGAAGCATTTAGTGTTTAAGTAGAAAGATGTGCGTCTGGTGGAATTCTTTCATTGTTGGTCTGTTGAAAGAAATGTCGCCTTTTTCAAGTTTTCAACTAACAGCCACTTTATCTGGACCATTTCAACTCAATTATTTTCCAGTTGGTTTTTTGAGTGCCTTAGTTGACAGAGCACTAGTCGTATTTAAATCGTATGTCTGACCTACATGATCTATTTGTCCTGGTGTACAATTTATTGCTTGTTAAAGCGCATCGTATGGCACGTCGTTATTCTATCGCCATTAACGTCAAATATTATATTTGCCACTGGATCATGAATCTATAGAAATAGCCTTGAATTTAAATATATAAATGCTTTTTATTTAAGGAGAATTACCATTATTGTATGCCATGCATGGAATAAAGGCAATCATCTAATGTTCAGTGTGTGTCTCTCTGTCATACGTATTATCAAGTGTCAGCTCATTGTTCAGCTGTTTGGTCTGTTAGTTTTGTCTTTTGGTTCACTCTCAACTTTGTCATGGAACGTGATGTCATTGGGCCCAAAATACTTTTCACCATAGATGCGCCACGGACCGGTTTCGTTCAAGACAATATTTTCACAGAATGGCCATCATGGTGTGGGCGATAAATATGTAATATAATAATAAATATGATGTAATAAACTGATACGACCGGCATACAAACTATTTTAAAGTGCATAAAAATACAACTCACCATTACGCCGTTTCTCTGCTAGGAGCCGGTCCCATCTCAGGGTGATGGGAGACAACGACCTCGAAGTGTGTTCTTTATGTCCAGTCTACAGCTTAACTTAAACCTCTACTCCAGTCTACAGCTTAACTTAAACCTCTACTCCAGTCTACAGCTTAACTTAAACCTCTACTCCAGTCTACAGCTTAACTTAAACCTCTACTCCAGTCTACAGCTTAACTTAAACCTCTACTCCAGTCTACAGCTTAACTTAAACCTCTACTCCATTCTACAGCTTAACTTAAACCTCTACTCCATTCTACAGCTTAACTTAAACCTCTACTCCAGTCTACAGCTTAACTTAAACCTCTACTCCATTCTACAGCTTAACTTAAACCTTTAGTCCAGTCCACTGCTTAACTTAAACCTCTACTCCAGTCTACAGCTTAACTTAAACCTTTAGTCCAGTCTACAGCTTAACTTTAACCTTTAGTCCAGTCTACAGCTTAACTTAAACCTTTAGTCCAGTCTACAGCTTAACTTTAACCTTTAGTCCAGTCTACAGCTTAACTTAAACCTTTAGTCCAGTCTACAGCTTAACTTAAACCTTTAGTCCAGTATACTGCTTAACTTAAACCTTTAGTCCAGTCTACAGCTTAATTTAAACCTTTAGTCCAGTCTACTGCTTAACTTAAACCTCTACTCCAGTCTACAGCTTAACTTAAACCTTTAGTCCAGTCTACAGCTTAACTTAAACCTCTACTCCAGTCTACAGCTTAACTTAAACCTCTACTCCAGTCTACAGCTTAACTTAAACCTTTAGTCCAGTCTACAGCTTAACTTAAACCTTTAGTCCAGTCTACTGCTTAACTTAAACCTTTAGTCCAGTCTACTGCTTAACTTAAACCTTTAGTCCAGTCTAATGCTTAACTTAAACCTCTACTCCAGTCTATAGCTTAACTTAAACCTTTAGTCCAGTCTACTGCTTAACTTAAACCTTTAGTCCAGTCTACTGCTTAACTTAAACCTCTACTCCAGTCTAAAGCTTAATTTAAACCTCTACTCCAGTCTATAGCTTAACTTAAACCTCTACTCCAGTCTACAGCTTAACTTAAACCTTTAGTCCAGACACACAAAGGAACCATTTAACTACGTAGCCTCATAGAAGCGCGGATACACAAGAAATATGAAAGAAAAATCACCAAATCCAAGTTCAACTTCTTCCCATATTTATTGTCGTCACGCAGGATACTGCCGTCCCAGCGGTGCAGCACAGCACACTCAAAGCAGTCCACACACAGGAGCTGCTAAAGTTCCTCGGAGGGCCCCTCGACCTCCAGCTATCTCAGAGGAACCGAGCTCTCACATTCGGTCTTCTGCACAAACGCAGGCACAGGGCTGAGAAACGCCTTTGAATGAGGTTCACAGAGAAAGAAAGAGGCTAAGAGACCAAGACGGGAGGACCCTGGTGGTCAACCCCCCACAAAAAAGCCTCCAAGTTTCCAAAAACCAGTGGGTCTCGTTGGGAGCAAAAAGCAGCACAGAGTGTAGCTGTGTGCGTTGGAGAAACTTGGTCATCAAAAATGTCAGCTTCTCACTCATTGAGAATTCATTCATTCATTTCAGTCATAACGGGTTTGAAGAAGGATTCATAAGCCCGACTGCGGCAGACTTTTTCACGCAACATTTCCAGTTATTGGGACACGATGCCGCAAGTAATTACAAAGAATATATGCGAGGGCTTATCTGCAAAAAAAAAGTGTCCTTTGTGTTGTCATTTCTTTGACAGAAACACGCTCAGGTTTTTTTTCCTCTCTCTTTCCTCTCCTTGGAGAGACAATTGAGGGTCTTCTTTCATTCTCTGTAGCTTCTTTTTAACCTTAGGGCACTTATGCTCAGCCTGGACTTGTTACACTTCAACCCAGAGTTGAGACAATTGAGCTGCTTTGTGCACGTGTGTGTGTGTGTGTGTGTGTTGTCCAGCATACACGTGGGAATGTGTTCAGAGGCCTTTGTGATAGAATATGCTCCTGCCTCGCCTTGTGAGATCCGATGAAATATGTATCGACACAGAGGAGAACTAAACAGACGGCCTAAAAACACAGGTTTCTTTGATATTGTTTCGGTTCGACCGTGACCATTGATGCCCAGCATTGTAGCTCTGGGTTTTTCAGTTTTTTTCTCTCTCAGTTTCTAAGTGCTTGAACTTTCATTTCCCTCCCTCTCCACTGCCCTCGGTGTGCATGCTGTTGCCATCTTTGTTGTTTTCAAAAGTTTCAAGGTGGTGGTGAGATAATACGAAAAGTTTATCCAATCACCCCATCAACAAGGTCTCTCGTGAGCAGGAATCTGCATGTCAGCGCTGACACATTTAATATGGAAAGTGCACATTACAAATAAAACTAAGAACAATAACAGAGGTATGATAAAAGGGCAAAGCTGCACTACAAATTAATTTTCATGTCATCTCATCCTCACTGTCTTAAAGCATAATTCACAGAAGCTCTGTGAAAGAAAAGGATGTGAGCACTTGTAGTCTAATGCAAGGAGACACTACTCTGTGACTCCCGGGAGATTTTAATATTTTATGAGTTACATCTTTTGCTTTTGCCACAGACAAGTTTTCTTTTTCTTTCAGAAGGCGACCGAAATGAGGGAAACTTCCTCTTTGAAACTGCTTTCAGAAGTTGACACATAAAACACAGAAATTAAGATTAAACAATTTGGACAAACTTGAAAGTCAAATTATTTTGGCCAAGAGATGAAAAAGCGATGATAGTTTTTCATATATTTAAAATATGCACGCAAAGCAGTGTGGACCTTTGTGTTCACGGTTAGTGATGAACATCACAGCTCCTGACTACAATCAACAAAGAGGTCACGGTATTTTGCACCAAACAGCAGCAGCTCCCTGAACATGGGGATTTATATTTTCTATATTTGATAGTTTGGTTTATTTGGCTCAATTCAAAAGTCAAGAGTCATAGACGGTTCGTACCAGAGAGCACTGATGCTACGACCTGAAATGTCATAAAAGATGATTGTCATTTTTAAACATGTTTAGTCATGAACACAATAAAGTGCAGTGATGACGTTTTGTAAGCCAAAGTTAATACGTTAGCATCGCACTGACAAAAAGCTAATGGGATTTTTCCATGTTGTAGAAAATTTGCTCTGTGGCAAATACAAGTTAAAGAGTCTGACATGTTCAGCAGGATAATCTTTACAAATGAAACAGTAGAAAGCTAATGTTAGGCCATAAACAAACCACTGTGGCTTGAGCACACACAAAGAGGCTGTTAGGTGGACTAGTGATGGCGTTTTGCAGTCTCATCTAGCCTCTTGTTAGCAACCGCCTTTTTTAAGACACATTAAAGTTTGAAAAAAGTCCCTAAAGGGACATTTACTGATGGATTTTATTGTGTAGAACAAAATGTTTGAATCGGATAGGCTTGTGTGAGACAGACCTAATTTCAAGCATCTTAAATAAGCAACGAAAAACCCATTGACTTTGTGACAAGGGAACTAGAACATTCCTGCACAACTCAGGGTTCATACACATGTTGACCAATGGATTTCCATGACTTTTCCATGACTTTAAACCAAATTTCCATGACCAAACATTATGTGAAATCTCGGTGTAAACATGATAAGTGAGAAAATGTAGTATTTAAATTAACAATGAGAATTCCAAAGCATACAGTAAACCTTAAATGACACAAATGAATGAGAGACAATAGTTTGATTAAAATAATACATTTTTATATAGATGCCTGTATGTATTCCTGCTTATATTTTGAGCGTCTTTCGTTTAAAATTATCAATTATTTCAAACTCAGCGTAAATGAACGCCATGAACACATGAATATAACACATTACAACAACAATACATGACTTTTCCAAAACCTTTGGGATTATATTTTCTTCAAGGACTTTTCCAGGCCTGGAAATAACCATTTTAAAACTCCATGACTTTTCCAGGTTTTCCATGACCGTAAGAACCTTGATAGCTCTATATCAGTGTAGGCACTCCAGGGGTGCTATTTTTAAATGGAGTTTTAAAAATCCATTTATAATTAGCATTCAATCAAAAATCCTTTAAAAATTGTTATATAATAAATATTCAATAAAATACATGTGTACGTTCATGAACTGCATTTTATATATTCTATATTAAATCAAACACTGATGGCACAGTGCTGTGTATTACATCTTTTTTTCAACCAACAATGATTTTGCGCTGGTTAGGCTGAAAAAAGGTTGAGAACCACTGCACCACTCTCTATACTCTATTGTTGAGTTGCAAGAGTAGCTTGTTAAGGAGATAGTTAGCTTGCTTGCTAGTTGTATTTTATCTACAATATTTTCCTCATGGACAATGGTCCAGATATTCCTGGCCTTTAAAAAAACAAATTCACCACTTCCATTCTACATCTGCAGCTGTTTTGTTGAGAAGAGATGAATATATAGATTCATCATGTTGCCTCTAACATGTGCTTCATGTTCTGTCAGCTTTGTAAACTGTAAAACTGAAAGGTTGAAAGTTTTAGGATCCTGCTGCAGCTCATATATATCTCACAGTTTAAAGGCTCATTATGACTTAATTGCCGTATCTATTGGACAGCCAATTAAGAGAGTAATATTCCTGTTTACTGATATCTCTAGTCCAGTGCCCAGCTGGCCTCCCATTAGAGGACCCAGTGGGGATTTTAATTGCTGAAATCCAACCACAACATTGAGCATAAATGAATATCAGCACTTTGCGTTCATAACTTTTGGCCAAAGTCAGTGAAGAGTAAAATGACAAAAATGTTCACGAGTTGGTGTAGTGGTCGTACGACTTTATCTTTAGCTGCTTTGCATTGGTGCTTCATAAAGCCCAAAACACTGTTCTGGATAAATCATGACTTTATTCAACCGGATGTGACTTAGAACTGCTAACAAATGCTGCACGGTCGATCTATCTCAGATTTAGCCTTTTAAGATTAGGACGGGTTTTGAGCCCATTTCAAACATCAAATGCTGATTTTTTTTTATAAATTTGAAAATAAATGTAAATATTAGCACCAGCATTGATGTACTGAGTCACAGCACAGTCATATAATTTAGTTTATATCTTAAAAACATGCTTAAGTGCGCAGAGTGCTTTCTATATTCTACTGTGTGGTATAATCATTACAAAACACAATGTGGTGTCCTGAGATAAAGAAAAATTGACTCAGTGAACACTTTCTTTGTGTGTTTTGGCATCATTACTTCTGCATTGTTGATCATTTCCTTATATTAGGATATATTGGAGTGTAGCATTGCTTTATCACCTTTTCCCCCCATATTACAGAATGTAAATCCCATAGAATATTGGATAGTATTTCATCCTATTAAGCCACAATCCACTCACTTAAAACTCAGACAAGACAGTATCCTGGCATTTTTTTATATAGCTCATTTTGTCAAAAGAAAAAGTACCATTTAAACGTCTGTATCATGCAGTGTACAATAAATATAACTTCCACAGATCTTCAAGGTAAAACAAAACCTACTTTTTCTTTGTGTTCAGCAGAATTCCTCGCGGACCGCCTAGAATTTGTTCAATTGATGCTTGAGTGCACCTTAATTTGTGCGTGCCAGCAGGACGACGGGAGGTTGCTCTACGGGAGTCAGAATTGACTCAATAAATGCTACGCGCCGAGAATCAAACGGCTCCTTTTCGTCCCAAGACGTGCGGCCTTGATAAAATGTTCAGAATATTCAGGGCTGCAATTTATTTTTCACGCCGGAGAGTCAAAGACAAACAATGGTGATTACTTTTCAGTGACAGAGAATTAATGTTTTTGAATCATTTTTTCTTTCACTAAAATAACTCGTACGGACGGAGAGACGTCTGCTCGTGGAAAAGGGAATGAATTAATGCAATGCTGATAATTAAAATTTGAGCTGCCGCAGTCTTGTTAGTGTCAAAGGGTGTTTTTATTAAGTCTGTTTTTTCTCTTCTTTTTTACATTTTCGGGTGTGTGTGTGAGAGAGAGTGCAACAGACAGAGATAAAGAGAGAGACTAGTGCTCTTTAGGGATTGGGGCACTTCCAGCAGAGAAAAACTGCCTTGAACATCACACATGAAGAAACATGTTTGTTGAGGACCCTCACTGACATAATTGATCCCAGTCCTTAAACATTAACCATGATTTCCTCCTCACTGGTGTTATGTTTTAAGACGAGACTTTTGAGGTTAATACAGATTCTTTTGTTTTTATTATTTTATAGCCAGTGGAGATAAAAGAAACTGTGTGGCCAGCTGTCATTGGTACTCCTTAAAGGAGAGTGAGATGTCGTATTAGGGTGTGGCCATCATTTTCTTTATTCTTCTATATATATATATATATATATATATATATATATATATATATATATATATATATATATATATATTGACCTACAATGGCACTGAAACCCAGAAAAATGAAGCATGCATGAAAAAAAGAAAGAAATAAACGATCAGATTTTAACCCTCAAATGTCCCTTTGAAAAAGTGCGAAATGTCCATAATTCTATGGGCTCACTCTCAAATTGGTTCCTATAAAAATGTGTATCAAGAGGAACCCTGCAGCAGGCCTCTGAAGGTCCCCAAAGTGAGAACTGGCCAAAATGTCCTCACTCTGAAGGTATAACTTCTATTGGTCCCCACACAGTTAGCTGTACAAGTCCACACACACACACACACACTCAACATAAACAAGTTTTGTACAGAACAACCTTTTTTAACTCCTGTTCACTACCTCTGCTAACACTCCTCAGTTGTTCAACAAATCATCCAGCATCCATAATCTCCCCCTCCCCCTCTCCCTCCCACACACACACACACACACACACACACACACACACACACACACACACACACACACACACACACACACACACACACACACACACTTTCCCCTCTGGTCCACTGAGTCCCCTTTGCCATTAACAGGCCACCGCAGCACGCCTTCTCCATTTAGGTCCTCCAGTTCCCCCTCCTCCTACAACTACACACACACACACACACACACACACACACACACACACACACACACACACACGCGCACACACACTCTACATCCAGCGTCTCAGAGGACTTGTGGAGACTTTCTTCTCCGTCTGCAGGACTGTATTTGTTTCTTTCTGCCTGTAACTACAGTAGCAAACCGCCGGGCTGTGTGTGCTAACCGTCTGTGTCCACATCTGTTATGACTGAGTGTGTCATGTGACAGAGTCTCTGTCGCCTTTGGGTTTCACATGTCTGATGGGACTGAGTATGTTTGACACCGTTTGAGATTGGCAGGAGAAGGTTTCGCTCTCTGGGGTATTCATGTTTTTGAGTGACATGTTGTGGGATGTTTTCTCCAAAACTGCGCTGGATGTGAGGAAATTGCAGTTATTAAAATTGCCCATATATTAGATGAGTGGCTTTTTTTTTCTTTCGTTTTTTCTTATCTAGAGTTCAGTCGTCATTTATTTGTTTTAGCATTTGAATGTAAAATAAATAAATAATGTAGTTCACTAACTCTGGCTAAACAGAAAATTTAGTTTCTACTTTTTAAGAGACTTGTTTTAAGATTCTATTGAAACAAATGACAGCAGATCCCTGTAACTTTTCCAGGAGCGTCTCATGTATGTAACCTCCCATATCCTAGAGTGACACTCCTGGTTAAACATTAAGGCGGGTGGTTGATTCAGTTTGCCCTCTTGGAGTGGATGATTGAGCATGACTGACTCTGTGTGTGTGTGTGTGTGTGTGTGTGTGTGTGTGTGTGTGTGTGTGTGTGTGTGTGTGTGTGTGTGTGTGTGTGTGTGCAGGTATTAAGAGGAAAACAATAGAGTTGCTGTTTCTGACGTTGTTTTTGTGCCCCAGCTGCTGCCATAACAAGTGACTGCTATGAAAAGGCATTTTGTCTTTGTATCAGGAGGAATGTTATTGCTGTTGTTTAAACTTTATTTAACTAATTAGTTTGAACAAATTCATATTCATGACATCCATGACAGCCTCTTGGAAGTGCTTAAAACCAGCTGTACAACCCAGTCTCCTAGACATAACATTTACATACCACTATTTTGTTTTGCCAAATATGTTTTGTGGGATAATTACTGCCCTGGCTATGTGTGACTGTCTTGTTTTTTCAGGTGAAGGAAATGCTACCGCGCAGAAGATTGACACCAGAGACTGGGATTCACATCCTAAAGTGCTGAGGAAAGGTCAGGGAAAGATTGTGGAATGTTCATAACATTAATATATCGCTCCATCACAAGTCACTTTTAACTTTCCCTCACCTCAACCTAAACCAGGTGCTTTGAGTCAAAAAGACGTTATTCATGCTTTAATTACTACGAGCCAGAAGTTTATTGATACGGTCGGAAAACAAATGAAATACGATACAAGGCAACATTTTTCTACTTTGCAGATACATTCATAATAAACGTTGACTGGCTACAGTACATTTGGCTAACCCCCACATCTGGAATGAAAGTGTACATGTCTTACACAACGGATCCACTCCCACTTTAATCCATGCAGATGTCTTACACTGGCCCTGTGCAAGTGTGCATGCAGCTATCTGCGTTAGCTGATATCTGAACCCCCCCCCCCCCCAAAAAAAGGTGTTTTGAGGAAGTGTAAGTCACCTGCAGCCACATGATGTCCTTGAGCATGCCAGACAAATTTGAGCACACAAAGCATGGTTTGGTGCAGCAGTTAGCCGTGGACAGACACGGAGATGCACACACTCGCTCACTCATATCACATTATCTCCTGGTGGCGATAGAAAAGAAACACCTCTCAGGTTGCTGAGGCAACGTTTCCATTTAGTGTTTAAAAGAACTTTCATTGGGCACATTTCCCTTCAAATCCCCGATGTTTGTTTTATTTTCCTTCCTCCCCCTCTTGCTCTGTAAAAAAAAAAAAAAAAACGCTCCACGCAGACCATTCCATGTATCCCAGTAAAAAAGTCTTGACTCCTTCGCCGCACTGTTCCGCTCCGCTGCCCTCCGATCCAACATGGCAGCGACATTACCATCTCTATGTAAATTGCTCGACACACAGCCAGGGGAGGGAGGAGGGAGGAGGGGGGAGAGTGCTTGTCAAACAAGCCCTCCACCTCCTCTTCATAAACACTGACAGGGGAAATTACAACAGCCGCTGAACGGAGCGCTGGTCTGGCCTTCTCTGTTTGAGACACTTGGAGACGAAATACAAGAGTCTCTCTTCATGAGGGGAAGTGAGTGTGTGTGTGTTTTAATGTGTGAGTGTGTGTGTGATGTTACGGTATATGTTTAACTAGTCCCTGCGAATTCACCACTTTCTCTCGGTATTTCACAGAAACATTGATTTTTTCTCTCTCTCTCTCTCTAAGATTAAGCAGCACTCGTAACCAAAACAGGTAAGAACAAGTAGATATTAACTAGACAGGGCACTTGACAGTACAGCCCCCCCATCAAAAGAGACCCAACAGCAGCATTGAGGGCAGATCTGTGTGATTTTCTAGCAGATGAAAGTGAATATGTAATTAACGTGCTATAATTGCTAGCAGTCTCTTTTATTTCAAGATGAAATGATGCGAGCGCTCTCCCAAGCCAAGGTCAGCGGCACAAGCCTATGCAATACATATTTAAAGACAGAACGTGAAAATGTGTGACTGGATGCTTGAGTTTTACATATATATTTTAAATATATGTTGCTCATTTGAGAGCCAGTGGAAATAAATTAGGCAGTCAAATAAATCCCCCGCACAGCATCTCTAAACTGCATTATTTATTATTTTCAATGTATCATTAATAAGAAATACGTTTTTTTTTCTCAATCCAGAGATTGATTGTTCATTTCCTCCACTTCCAACATAATCCGGTAGCCAGACCACAACTAGAAAACACTCCACTCGACATAAAAAGCGACCGGGCTACCTCCGCGACGTGGTTTTCGTGGCTCGTTCTTCATTTTGAGATTGTTTCAGCGCCACCGCCACGCTCGATAAAACCTCGTCCCAACCAGGCGCACCGCTCCTCGCATAACGGCATCACGAGCACGGGCTTCTCTGTCGACTTCAAAAGTATAAATTGAGAGCGATTTAGCTTTTTTACGAGCGGCCCCAGAGGATCCCCGCGGGCGCGAGACAAGACAGCGTTGTCGGAGAGCGAGCGCCCCCCCAAACTATGGTGCGGTGAGCGATGGAGCTGGTTAAGCGTCTCCCTGCCAATGATATCAGATTAAGCTGAGCTTTCAGGGCCCGTCCGGCGCTGGCGACATGCATGACCTCATCAGCTGCGGCTCGGGTGGTTTGGCAGCGTCTGGGCCGTGGCAGGAGATGACAGGGAAACACAGCAGAGACGTTCGCCGCGCGGAGAGCGTGTTGGTGCCGACGCAGCCGGCGGCTCGATGCCGAAACGCTTTATTTGATAGAGTTAAGTCAACAAGAGTAATGCTTTGGAAACGTTTTTGTGAGTTTAAATCATTGAAAGAATCAGAGACTTGTTAAACTATTTATTACAACGCATGAAAGCTTTGTGCAGCGAACTGAACTTTGTTTTGCTCAGTGTTGCTGAAATGCACAATCCAGAGTGTAATAATAACAATGATGATAATGTAATCATCATCATCATCATCATCATCTTTTCTTTTATGTAACCCAGCAACAAAACACAAGTTTAACCAATTCAAAACCAATCCTCCCCCTTGGGGGGGAACTTGAGCGATTGTTATAGTCTATTATAGTTTTTATAGTTTCCTAATTTATGTTGTTTATATGTTCTTTTTTTTTTACTTTTAACTGTTGTTGCACTTTATTACATTCACTTTATGTCAGACAGAAGAGAAAGATCATTTCAAATCTTCTGTATGTTTGCACAAATGGAAGAATTGACAAATAAAACTGACTTTGATTGTTATATAAACTGTAAATCATAGCTTGTTTTATGAAAAAAAGCCCAAAACTGCTGTATTTGGATGTATTGAACACCATAAGTAATATGCAAGGGAAATATATAGTTTGGTATATGAGAAAATTCAAATGTCACAGATGTGTCCCAATGCAAATGTTGGAGTCCTCGTCTGAATGTTCTCTAGTCTAAACCTTCTCTAACTTTGTTCTGCTTCACTTATCAAAGTCAACCTTTGCAGAGAGAATGTTCACATATTGTGTTATGATTTGGGTTAGAGAATGTTCACATATTGAGTAATGATTTGGGTTAGAGAATGTTCACATATTGAGCTATGATTTGGGTTAGAGAATGTTCACATATTGAGCTATGATTTGGGTTAGAGAATGTTCACATATTGAGCTATGATTTGGGTTAGAGAATGTTCACATATTGTGTTATGATTTGGGTTAGAGAATGTTCACATATTGAGCTATGATTTGGGTTAGAGAATGTTCACATATTGAGCTATGATTTGGGTTAGAGAATGTTCACATATTGAGCTATGATTTGGGTTAGAGAATGTTCACATATTGAGCTATGATTTGGGTTAGAGAATGTTCACATATTGAGCTATGATTTGGGTTAGAGTTGGACCTTACAGCTGCATCATCTCAAAGAAATAATCATCCTGAAAGTGATTTCTTTATAGGCGACCGCCAACCTCATTACCTGATTACCTCGTGGTTTAAGCTGGTGGCGAAACATGTTTGTCTCTCCTTGATGATGTGATGTGGTGACAGTCAAACATAACTGGTCTTTTGCTTTTTATTTTGTGTATTCTTGGGCACATATAGATATACAAATAATTAGTTTCGTAAATAACCCCCCCGAATTATTTATTTTTGTCTAACAATTCAGCTGAATTTCCACGGTCCACTAGTTGGCGCTCTGAGGATCACTGGTGCTCCCCGGTCCAGTGGCTGATAATAGCTGCTAGAAAGTCAGAATTAGTCTTGATAGTGTTACTGAATCCAACTAACAGGCGAAAAACGTACTAACAATTTATAACAGTGAAAAAAAAGTGAACTGAAAAAATATAATAAGAAAACACAGGCTACAATTTCAGTGAACTGAAAAAAAATATGAATAATTATTTGGAAATTATTTAAAACCAGATTAGGAAGGATCCCTAATGGGAAAAATCCCCAAACTTTGAATATCTGTCGTGATCTTGTTGGAAATAAATCCAGGACTTTATCATTCCATCTCTGACAAACTATGCTACATATGCTTATAAATATATTAGGATGTTGTCCAATAATCATATGCCGTGGTATGACGAAGCATGCATATTTTTGTGCTATTCATTCTGCGCAAAACTCCCCAAACTGGGAGAAATCTCCAGTATTGACCAGTCCGACCCTGCAGCTCAGCTCAGGCCTGACGTGCAGCAGTAAACATCCGCTGAATGACGTACAGTCACGGCGAGCGCTAACACACGTCACTGCAAATAAATCTGACAGAAAATATCCCGTCCACATCTCTGACCTGTCAGCGCGAAGGAACAATTAATTGCGTTCGCAAAGTATTTCCTCTCCCCATGTAAATCAACAATGTCTCGGGGTGGGCAATCAGAACCCCTCCCCCGAAGGGGCCGAGGCCTGAATCCTGCATGTCACCCTTCTTCACATAACGAGGAGACAGCGGGTGTCATGTCTGGACTTGGCAATCTGTTACTGACATGAGAGTTAGAGTATTAAATGGACTAACTGCAGGCTTTACTGTCGAGGAACACCGGTGTCTGAGCCCAGTGATTACCGCGGGCCCAAACAAAAATGACATTTGTCTGACAATAAAATTGGGTACTAACCTGTCTGAAAGCTGTCTCCATTTCCCCTAGAACAAACGTTGGCGTCAGCAAACAGTTTGACACACTTTCCCCTTGAATGCATGGAGAAGGCGAAGCCATCCTTTGGCTCACGGTAATGGCCCCTCATTGTTGGCCGCAGAGGATGTGGTGCTATTCATACCGGTGGATGATTGAAAAGAAAATTGAATCCCTTTTGATGTGATAAATGTGTCTATTACTGCATTTGCACACAAAATGTCGATGGAAATTATAGTGGGGAGGCAGGGCTCACAGGAGAAAATACATAGGGATGGCATATTGGCTGGCTTTGATTGGAGCTGAAATATAAATATACTGTAACGGTAAACGTAATGAGTCCAAGCTCCCTGATTTTTCCACAGGAACTTCACAAATGAAAGGCCTTGAGAGCCCCAATTGTGAGACTATATAAAAAGGTTAAATGTCTGCATAGCTCTCTCTCTCTCTCTCGCGTTCTCTTTTAAGAGCTGTCTGATAAAGGACACCAACAACTGTTTGCCTTGTAATAAAAGGACATTTTCTCTTTTCAAAAACTTCTGAAAGACAGCAAGAAGCCCGGGGAAGAAAGGAGCCGCGGTATTTTGTGTTGCGGCGTGAAGGACAAATTCATTTGAAATTGTTAAGACAGTCATTGAAGTGGGTTTATGTATACATTTATGAAAATGTCCTCTTAGCAGTGGACACAAAAATAACCTTGTTATTGGCATTTGAGAAACATCTGCAACGCAAAGTACAATAGTTTTCAGTCGCCTATGTTTGCAATCAAAACACTTTGCCATCGCATCCACATATTAAAGTACCTTTAATATTTTAGCAATATTATCAATGCAAAAAGTCAAAAATATATATTCGGAAAAAACTAAAACATTAAGTGGCAATTAAAAAGTAAGAACAAGACAAGAAACAAAACATGATGAATTTCAAGATCTGCTCATGATTTTGGAAGTAATGTGAAGGCTCGTATGAATAGAGTTCTGCAGTAACGAGTCATAACGCCGGGAAATAAGTTTGCATGTGTGCACTTCCGGTTCCCTCGTCTTAAAGTCAAAGGTTGTTTTTTTTAGTTAGGTGACTGAAAAAATTTCTGGGGTGAACACAAGCTTTTCTACCATATAGAATAGTCAGTAAATCCCCTTTTTTGTGGATTTTGAAGCGTTTATTTATCCTAAAAAATTGTGGCTAAATGAGAATAAATGTCACCACGCCGACTCGTCCGCTTTACGTCCTCGTTGCGTACGCTGGCTCTCATTTAGTCCGTCTGCAGCTCTGACGTTATCTTTTTACTTCTGCCGATTGCATTGACACTTAACAAATCTGAACAAAGTGGTGTTCATTTGTGACAATTATCTTGCTGAACAAAAACATGTAAGTATCATAAACATCTGTTTGTCACAAATTGTTATCTGGAATAACCAAAATCCTTATAAATATCGTAACATAACACAACTCTGAACCCAAGGACTAACACACAACTAACTACTTCTACAGCCATACACGTTCATCTTCTTCTGCATTTAACACAACATCATAAAAAGTATTTGTTGATGATAATAATAGTTGTAGCCTTTCCTTCAACGTCCAAAGTCTAAAGCTCGTGGGAACTTCTCAAAAACTTGTACTAAAGATTTTTTTTTAACAGGCCACTGCATTGTAGCCCTTTAAGCCCTAACCTTAACCCCTAATCCTATTTATTGTTTGAGTTGTGTTTAGAGGTTGTACATCGGGATTGTATATAATTGCAGCCCTGATTTTTATGTTTAATTTGATACCTAACATGTTTGTTTTTTTGGGGTGAGGGATTTATACCATGATTTTTTCTTGATTTTCCTGATATATAAGGGTCTTGGTTCTGGGTTTTGAAAAATCAAGGTCATCCTCCAATTGAAAAGATGAATAGCTTTTTGACTTTTTCCTTCACTTTTTGGGTTTTGTTTTGACATTGCTTCGATACAACAAACGGCCTTGTTTTCCTTCCCTCTTTCACAGTCCACATTTTATATAACTGCCAAGTTTTCATAAGTACCAGTATCAATTTTAGAACACAGTTTGCAACATTAAAGCTACAGTTGGTAATCTTCAAATTTATTTTATTCGTTATTTTTGTTGAAATTCTCTTTACAACAGCGATCAATAATTAATATGTGCTGACAAAAGAAAATATATCTATCTGTGTTTTACGCAGGTCTGTAATAATCCATTCAGATCATTTGATGCAACCGAAATTAAATGATTGTCTGTGTTGCAGAAATTGCTACTTTTCCCTAAATAAGTTGCAAACGCTATATATCTAAGTGTATTTAACTATTGGATGGATTGTAATGAGATCAGGAAAAAGGTATTCATGGTCCCCGCATGATAAATCCTCACCTAATCTTTCATCTAGCGCCACCAACAGGTCAAATTGTTGACTTATTCAGGGAAAAACGAAAAAGACTTGATTTATCGTCATGATATTTTGTTATTCTGTTCAGAGGATGAATCATAGTGGCGACGATGACCCCGTGACCTTTCCTTCTATCGTGCCACCACCATGTCCACATTTATGGTTTTGAATGAAACGTCTCCATGAAATCGATTCTCTATCCGGAAATCTTGGAAAGTGCTGTGTTGCACTTTCCAGAAGGAAAAGTGAAGACATATGACCCTTTATCAACACAATATCTGTAAATAATGAAATCTTCCAATCCTCTTGTTTTATTTCCGCATTTAGTTGAACCGATATAGCCAGTGGTTCCATTGCTTGAGTGAAAAAGACTCGAGATAATGAGAAGAAGTCAAGCGAAATTCCAGCAACATTAACTCGGTTTTGGGTTTCTTTCATGCTGTCTTCAACACAACTGGTACTCTGTTGATCCTTTCATAAATCATTAATTTTCAAGGCTCAAAGGCCCACACGTTAATGGCTGTATTCTCCACATTAACAATCAGGTGGAACAAGAAACGGAAAAAGAGAAACCAGACATACAGGAAGTGAGTCTGTCTTAAGAGTGTCATAACAATACATGTATGCATGCCTGGGTTGTTGTCTCCATCATCTCTGTTTCCAGCAGCTGTGCTCCAGAGGTGCATGCAGCAACACACACACACACACACACACTCCGCTGCTCCATTCTACCGCCTGACCCTTACATTTTTAATCGAGACACTCATCTCTCTTTCAATACACAACATCTTTGATGATGAGACTCTCTTTGAAGGCGAGTGAATTTCATTTTCGTCTAAAAGCTTGCAAAGTATTTGGTTCGAGATGATCACCGCATTCGTGACTTCTAGGCAATTACTGTAATGATGCAAAATGGTAAACATTGGCCCAACATCTAAATAATTTAGCAGACTGAAAACATGCTGCTCCAATGTTTATGAAATGCGTTTTTTGTGTGTTTATAGAGTGATCATGTTGAAATATTCCATGGCATTGAGCTCGCATGGTAGGTCATGTTTGAAGTAATTCTATGATATTTAAATGGGCCCTCTCTAGATTACACAGTGACTCGGCTCGGGACAATAGACTCCACCCATTCAAAGTGTTCTGCTGCTGCAGCCAAATGTAATGCATCTGAAAATTATTATTATCAGAGAGCATGTGCTGAAATTGACTGCAAAGAGAGCTCAGTTTCTGGAGAGAGAATATGCCGAGCTCAATTTGGAGACAAGTGTCACATCTTTGTGGCTGACATCTGTTTGAATGGATTACAGACATCCCATAATGAAACGTTAATCAATCCCAGGCCTTTATTCTTCTTTTGCAATTGACTTTTTTATTTATTTAAAGTTACTTTGAGGAACTTTTAACTAGTTGTGAACCGTCTCAATTTAATGCTGATGACTCGATATTACCATAAGTCATCAAAGATTGGATATTTATAAATAGTATAGTTTATAGTTTAATATAGCTTAGCGCTTGTCATTGTTTCCAGCGTGTTGGATTCTTGTGAAATCAAAAGAAATCATGTCAGTTGACATGATTTTCGATCCGGCGGTCGGAGCTCGGCGCCCGGCAGCGGCGCCTCCTCATCCAGGCCGGGAGCAGAGCAGAGCTTTGAGAACCAGAACCAGGACCGTCGGACCCCGCACAGCAGAACAATGAAAGGTTCTTCTGAATAAGGGACTCTGGTGTTCAGAAACACTACCACTTTCGCCCAGAGGGGCCGCCATAATCAACACAGAATAAAAGTTCCTCGCAGTAGCAGTGTCGGTTTGGTGAACGAAATATGTGATTAAATATGTTTCAAGGTCCTCGAACAATGATCAAATAGTTCTCAGTAATTATCGACAGCATTTTAGCTTGTTTTCAGATAATGATTAAAGAAGGGTCAAATGAGGAAAGAAAACATTTGACTAAAAGTAGTGACTTGAACATAATGACCTTTCCAAGACCAAAACTGGACAATAATCTACTGAGTTTTCCGCTAATACTTGTCTAAAACTATGAAGTCCTACAATATGAGCATAATAGCCTTTTTGTCTCAAGACTGAACCTAAAATAGCTGCTAAGATTAAAACTGCATGGCAGCAATTACAAGAAAGATAAAAGGGATTAATTTTCATTTTCAGAGTTTTAGTATTCTTTCTTCACATTATTAAATGAAGTTCAATTTGCAGGCATTTTTCTGAAACACTGAGTGAGTACAGAAAGTAGAAGAGGTTTACTTAAGCACACACTTCCCTGTGTTTCATTGCAGAGCTTTGTTTTCTCCGAATGACGTTTCCCATTTCATTTCGTTTAACACTACATGTTCCTGCCGCAGCTCCAAGCACCAGTGGTTAATATGTAAACTGTAGAAGTGAGGATGAAGATGCCCATAGGAACATTGGCCCCTGATAAGCAAGCCAGACTGCTGAGTCACTGGACACACAAGTGGACAATCTAGGAGACCGGCAAATGCCACGCATGGCTTTCTATTTGTCCTGACGAAAGCAGATGTCAGGGCTCTGTCGTGTATCCTATCACCACCATTAAGACTTTTCTAGCTTATTCAAGTTGACGTTTTATCGTTTGTCTTGTTTCAAGATCAAACCCACATCAGAGGATGTGTTGATGGTCTTTGCAGCAGAGTGGGACTTTGGTCCAAAAGTTTCTAGACAAGTTCTAGATCTCAAACTTTTTGAGGCTTTAAAATCTTCACATCCGCTTTGTTGAAAATGAGCAGTCGATTTGCCGGTGCTGGGAGTCCGCTTCTCCACGTGGACCTCCGAATTGATGGGCATGAACCTCGAGGAGGAATCCTGGATCTCCTCAGCAGACTCCGTCCTCATTGGAAGGCAACGGACATTCAGATGAAGGCAAGTGGACGGTTGTGTCGAAGTGATTCAATGATGACTAAAAGCAACGCAGTTGCTAGAATAAATGTTGGTATTGTGCGTCTCTGCAAACTTCCCTATACGTTGATAGCATTTCATAAATTCGGTTCATATCCGCCATATATCTTCCATGCAAAAAAAGGCACAATGCCACGTGGTTAAATTTGTGAAACAATTGGTAAGATTTATGCAACAAAGCTATTTGGTTAAGGTTAGAAGAAAGTTATTTCTTTAAATTGGAAATATATAAAGTAACGTATAAATGTAACTATCGTAAATAAACAACCACCACCCTTAGCAGACTTCACGTAACATTACGTAACAAGCATAAAGTTAAGGCTTACTTTTGGTTTCACATGGGACACACACACTAAGGTCTTCTCGATAATAACCCCGTGTTTGATTGACCCATTCACTGCCCGCCCTATAGTGGATTCTCTCAGTTATTATACTCGTTATTATATAGACATAACTTTTCATAAGGGTTGCTCTAAGGTTGCTATAGGGGGTCACTGCCAGAGGTGTCAAGTAACGAAGTACAAATACTTCGTTACCTTACTTAAGTAGAAATGTTGGGCATCTATACTTTACTGGAGTATTTATTTTTCAGACGACTTTTTACTTCCACTCCTTACATTTTCACGCAAATATCTGTACTTTCTACTCCCTACATTTTAAAAATAGCCTCGTTACTATTTCATTTTGGTTTGTTTTCACTCCGGCTCGTCATCGTTCAAAAACACACAAAAAAACCTCTCCGCCCCGTTGCCCACGGATACGTGCGCGCGCACACAGGCGAGCGCTGAGCACACACACCAGCGGACAGAGCGCTGCGAAAAATATGTCGCGTGAAAAGTAGACCGCTATATCTGCGTTTTAAACGCTCACAGGGTGAAGATGCAACAGCAGCTCTCCTGTGAGGAGCAACCGGAGTTCTCCTCGCACCGGAGCAGCTCTCTGAACCCGGAGCGGCTCTCTGAACCCGGAGCAGCTCTCTGAACCCGGAGCAGCTCTCCTGCTCCAGGTGAAACGAGCCAAAGTGCTCGTGTCTTCTACCAACAATGAGCTGCTGGCTTCACATATTACAAAAGTACAAAGTACACGGATATAAAACTAAGTCATTAATAAATACATGGACAAATGCCTGTACTTTCGGGTCAATGGTTACGGTACGCCGTTAACAGGTTACGCTTGCGCATGCGCGATTTGACGCGACGCCGTGAGCTTCGTGAGCTCGTCTTTTCCTGCTGTTGCGTTTCTCAAAATAAAAAAACAGATCTAAGCTCAATATTGAGCATGAATTGAGAGAGGCTGTATCAAATCTACAACCCCGTTTATAACATATGTGTCGAGGAAAGCAGGTCACCACAGCCACTAATACTGATACAACGTGATGGCTCACAAATCTGCACTCATTCTATTTTGTTTGGCAAAAAAAATTAAAAGCTTATTGTTTTCCACAATGAGCTATTTAGTAGTAACTAAATATGAGTATTTTTTTGCACAGATAGAACTTACACAAAACATTGTCTGATGGGTCAATCTGATTTACTTGAAAGTGATTGCAATTTTCTTTATTCTGTTATTTATAAAAGCACAGATGAGTCACACAATTATGTTATTTACAGAAAAAGTTTGAGAACCACAGCTTTAAGTGTTTGTGTCGGAGTCGCCGCCGCCGCCTATTTTGCACTATTACACTACTTATAGGCAACTAGTTGTCATGTTTTCCGCTCCATGAAATGCATGTTAATGCTCAGTAGTACACATATGGTACTTTAATGTATTTGCATTGTAATAACATGTGATCATTTTAAATGGGCATACATGCAGCTGAAACGGGTAGACTAGTGCATCCCACATTTTTCAACATAACATTTTAAAACATAATAGTCATTATTGTAACACCTGGTTGATTGTGTGTGGGTGTGTTTGTGTGTCTCCTGATTGTCATTCCCTTCACCTGCCTTCAGCCACTCATGGGTCTCCCCTGATTATCATTCCCTTCACCTGTGTTTCCCCTCCCCTATATATACTCCCCCACCTTCCCTTGTCGGTTTGTCTTTGTTTACGTGTGTTCATGTGCTCCACGTCCTGTGCCACCTTTTCCTAGTTTTGTTTTCGAGTTTTTTTGAAGTAAAGAACGTTTTGGATTTTTCCCCTCCCTCAAACCTGCTTCCGGTCTCTTATTTTGCACCTGAGTCTCCGCACCACACACCCGGGGCGTGACGGGATTAACCGACCATGACTGACTCAGCAGAGGAGAGCCCCATGCATTCAGCTCTCCGGAAGCAAGGAGAACGGTTGTACAACCATGAACAGTTGCTCTCTGGTTTGGAGGGCGGGCTCCGGGAACTTCACACTCGCCAAGGTTCGTTTCAGGACGACATGACAGGCCAGCTGCAGGCTCTAGGCCTCCAGATGCAGCAGGTGCTCTCCAGGCTTGGTTCTCCACCTCCAGCGGTACCAGCCCCGTCTGGTCCACCGGTCCCGCTGGCCCTGGGGCCCTCACCCAACTCGCACCCGGAGCCCAGAGTCCCACAAATTGAGAGGTACGACGGCTGCAACGTGTCGCTCCTTTCTCTCACTATGCTCCCTCACCTTTGACCTCCAACCCTCGTCCTACCCCACTGAACGGTCCAGAGTGGCGTTCATCATTACCAACCTCACAGGGAGGGCACGGGAGTGGGCCACAGCTGAGTGGGATCATCAGTCAGTTATTTGCCACTCTGTTTTGGACTTTTCCGGGGCCCTAAGAAGGGTGTTCGACCCCGGGCAGAGAGGCGGCCCGGGAACTTCTGACTCTCCGGCAGGGGAGCAGTCGGGTGGCTGATTATGCAATCCGCTTCCGCACCTTAGCAAACATTGCTAGCAAACATTGACTGGCTTACAGGGTCCATAGTGGGGTGGAGCACCCATTGTCACTCATCTTGTCTCCGATCTGCCTCTCCTAATACTTCTTCCAAGCCTTCGGGCCCCGTTACAGATGCAGCGGACGTCTCTGGGGTTCCCCCCGTATACCAAGACCTCAGGGAGGTGTTTGACAAGACCCATGCCACCCACCTCCCCCCTCACCGTCCCTACGACTGCGCCATCGACCTTCTCGCAGGGGCCTTCCCCCCCCCCCCCCCCCCCTTTACTCTCTATCTGCCCCGGAGACGGAGGCGATGAGCCAGTACATCAAGAGCTCCATGGCTGCGGGTATCATTCGTCCATCCTCTTCCCCAGCAGGAGCTGGTTTCTTCTTTGTGAGCAAGAAAGACAAGTCACTACGCCCCTGCATCGACTACCGAGGCCTCAATGACATCACTGTCAAGAATAGGTACCCCCTCCCACTCATTTCCTCTGCTTTCAAACTGTTGCAAGGGGCTACCATCTTTAAGAAAGCTCGATTTAAGAAACGCCTATCACCTTGTCAGAATCAGGGAGGGGGATGAGTGGAAGACAGCGTTCAATACCCCCAGCGGCCATTATGAGTACCTTGTCATGCCTTTTGGGCTCACTAATGCCCCAGCCGTGTTTCAGGCCCTGGTCAATGATGTCCTTAGGGACATGTTGAATGTGTTTGTTTGTGTACCTGGATGACATTTTGATTTTTTTTTTTCCAAGGATAAGAAGGAACATGAGCAGCATGTCCGGAGGGTTTTACAGCGGCTGCTAGAGAATAAGCTGTTTGTCAAGGCGGAGAAGTGCAAGTTCCACCAACGCGCCGTCCCCTTCCTAGGCTTCATTGTGGCACCTGGGAGTATCCAGATGGAGGGGGCCAAGGTTAGTGCAGTTTTTGACTGGCCGGTCCCATCGGACCGAAAGCAGCTACAGAGGTTTTTGGGATTTGCTAACTTCTACAGATGCTTTATTAGGAGCTATAGTTCTGTGGCAGCCCCCCTCCATGCGCTCACCTCTCCAGGCACCAGGTTCCTGTGGAACATTCAAGCAGGAGAGGCATTCCAAGCCCTCAAGAAGCGGTTCACCTCTGCCCCCATCCTCGCACTGCCTGACCCTGAACTCCAGTTCATCGTCGAGGTTGACGCCTCCGATGTGGGGGTAGGAGGGGTCCTCTCGCAGCGCTCCCCCAAGGACAACAAGGTCCACCCATGTGCCTTCTTCTCAAGGAGGTTGTCCCCAGCAGAGAGGAACTACGATGTGGGCAACCGGGAGCTGTTGGCCCTTAAGCTGGCGCTAGAGGAGTGGAGACACTGGTTGGAGGGGGCTGGACAACCGTTCCTAGCGTGGACCGACCACAAGAACCCCACAAGAACACAAGAACCCCGTACATCAGGACGGCAAAGAGGCTGAACTCCAGACAGGCCAGGTGGGCACTGTTCTTTATCCGTTTTGACTTCACCTTGTCTTACCGTCCAGGCTCTAGGAACGTGAAGCCGGATGCTCTCTCCCGCCAGTTCGAGCCCGAGGATGCCCCCAGGGACCTTACTTCCATTCTACCAGTAGCACCTGGTTGATTGTGTGTGGATGTGTTTGTGTCTCCTGATTATCATTCCCTTCACCTGTGGTTCCCCTCCCCTATATATACTCCCCCACCTTCCCTTGTCCCCTGTCGGTTTGTCTTTGTTTACGTGTGTTCATGTGCTCCACGTCCTGTGCCACCTTTTCCTAGTTTTGTTTTGGAGTTTTTTTTAAGTAAAGAACGTTTTGAATTTTTCCCCTCCCTCTAACCTGCTTCCGGTCTCTTCCTTTGCACCTAAGTCTCTGCACCACACACCCGGGGCGTGACAATTATGGCCTTTATAAAAATGATTGTTTTGGGGGAGGTGGGGTAGTGCACTATAGGCCCCTGAGACGCAGCTTAAGAGTTTGTCCTTAATGGAAAAAAAAACATTCCCCTTACATTACTTTTACTTGTATACTTTTAAGTAGTTTTTAAACCAGTACTTTTACTTAAGTAAAAAGCTTGAGTTGATACTTCAACTTTTACAGAAGTATTTTTAAACCCTAGTATCTATACTTCTACTTGAGTAATGAATGTGAATACTTTTGACACCTCTAGTCACTGCTCTGTGCGTTGCTCGCTGTACAATGCAATTTGCTCTTGACAGAATATGTTGTGGTAAAAACCAGAAAAGCAATAACCTTATAGACAAGAGAGATGACATAACAGTAAGAAACAGAACAAAAACATACATAAGTACCACCACAGGTTAAAAGCAGATTTCAATAGACGAGTTTTAAGTGCAGTTTTGAAAGCGCCGAGTGACGGTTAGATTGTTAGACAGAGTAGCGGCGGGTGGAGGAGGTTGATGTCTGCAGGTGGGAGCATGTCGGTGAAGGAGGTTAGAACGGTATGGAGAGGTTTAGGGTTGTGAAGAGCTTTCTATGTGACGAGGATGATCTTGAACTGGATTCTTTGCTGTACGGGGAGCCAGTGGAGGTTTTGGAGGACTGGGGTGATGTGTGGGCTGCTGAATTCTAGATGTATTGTAGTTTGTTGATTTAACGAAGTTAACACATTTACCCTTGGCGATGAATAAAGTATACATCCATCCGTACGTCCGTCCATCCATCTATTTTGGTGGATGTGCCGTACAGGATGCGGTTGCAGTCGTCCAGTCAGGAGGTGATGAAGACGTAGATGAATGTTTCAGTGGCTGAAGAAGAGAGGGAGGGGCGTAAACAGGCGATGTTTTTACGATGAAAGAAGGCGCTTTTTGTGATGTGCTTGACGTGGCGTTCGAAGCAGAGGGTTGGACCGAAGAAGACACAAAGGTTACGGATGTGTGTGGAGGAAGGAACAAGTGGGTCCATCGATGCAGAGGCAGAAGTTGTGGTGGGATTTGTTTCGTGGTTCGGGGCCAATGATGAGGATTCCAGATTTGTCACTGTTGGTCATGGTAACAGTGCGTTCCAGTATTTTAGACAGAAAATGAAGATTGGAGATGTGTCTGTAGTTTTTAAGGATGACGGGGTCAAGGCCAGGCTTTGAGGACACAGCCAGTAGAGGAGTTGACGATAGAGAGGAGCGGAGGGCCGGGAAACAAGCCATGACTAAAGTGGAAGGGATGGGGTCCAGGTTGCAGTCTCTATGCCAGACAGTGATTAATTGAGTTCTGAGGCGTAGATTAGGAGAATTAGGAGAGTGACCGGGCGGTTAGCGGGGGATTTCCTTAGGTCGGACAGTGGAAGGCAGGGTCGGGTTTGGGGGGTCGGCGGTAGATAATTGAAATGCCCAGAGAGTTTGAATGTCAGGTGTTCCAATGAGGATGGAGTTTATTTGTTCCTCCTGGTCCAGGTAATGCTGTCCCCTCCTGGGGTAGGGGGTTGACTTGTTTTTGATGTTTCACAAATAGGCTTCTAATGATGGTCTGCATGTGGAGTAGGTTGGGGTGGTGAACACGTCAATCTTACTCAGGTCTTTAACCTCAGAGAGCTGTTTGTGTCCTGTGTGGAACCAAAATGTATCACTCATTTAAATGTATGTCCGTAAGCGTAGAACAGCGGTCCACAACCTTTTTTGCGCCACGGACCCGTTTCGTGTAAAACAATATTTTCACGGACCAGCCTTAAAAGTGTGGCTGATAAATATGCCGTGATACAATGATACGACCGGCATAAAAACAAATATAAAGTGCATAAAAATACAACTCATTAGTGCGAGCTGTGAGCTTGTTTCTCTGTCTCCTATCTCAGGGTGATGGGAGACAACGACACCCGAAGTGTGTTCTTTATGTCTAGTCAACTCCGTAACTTAAACTGTTATGTCGTCTACTTTGTAACTTAGTTCTTGTCACTGTCGCTGCAGAAAACCTCGCTTCACAAAGACAGGATGTTAGAAAAGGAAGCAGGGTTTTCAGAGCTTTTTTGGCGATCTCAGGATTTTCTGCCTCGATTTTAATCCAGAACACCGGCAGAGTTGTTCTCTGAAACGTACTTTTAAGGCCACTGCCAGTCACTCATTTTTTGCTAACTTGTGAGTTTCATTTTTGGGGTAACGTATCACGTGGTTGGGGACAGCTGGCTTAGATAACGTAACAAATGTAATGATTTGAAGTCAAATCAGTTTTTTACTAAACCTACCCAAGTAGTTTTGATTCCTTTTTTGTTTAATGTCAACCACATGTTTATAACTGTTTGAAAAATAAATCCCTCAAAGTTTAATTGAGAATGCATACATGGGAATGTCATTTTGTGAGAGATAAGGATTTATCTCATTTAGATGTTGAGTGTCACATGACAACATGTCACTGACATTTGCAAATAGTTTCTGTTTGCAAATTGTGTTTGTTTAGTATCTTCAGAAAAAGTGCTGATGGATAAAAGAGAAGCAACAAAAAAAAGATTTAGAGATCTTCAAACTTCCAATTTAATATTTTCTCCCGTCATTCATTTTCATAAAACATCTGAATTGTTAAAGTGTAGACTCACAATGAGGGTCTAGTCTTCACAAGAGATATAAAACTCAATTTGTGCGTTTTCACCCTTTGTGTGACGGCAATCTGAGCCGTTCCACTGTGCAATTTCCCTCACGGCTGCTGTCGGAAGATCCTTCATAAACCTTTGTGAACTGGTTTTAATATTATCGGAGTAGTCTTTTACAAACTGCAGTTTCGACTGAGATTGCTGCAATATAAACCTGAACTTGATGGCAGAACAGAACAGACCATATTGTCTGCATTCTCCAGCACCATGTTTCTTCTCTTACTTAAATAGCACAAAAAGGGCCCAATGTGACCTTCCTCTCTTTGTTGAGGATGTAGTTGTTGTTGTCTTGTTTGAATTAACTTCATATGTTCAGTTTAAAAACACGATTAGGTGTTCCATGCGTATGGTCAGTGTGAACTCAACGTCATGACCGGTCAATTGATCCGGACAGTGTGAGCAGAGCAGAATTGCTGCAGGTTAAATGTGAAGTGTGAGTTCATAAACTGTACGAGATTAATAGAATGTGCCTGCATACATACATATATATATATATATATATATATATATATATATATATATATATATATATATATATATATATATATATATATATATATATATATATAGTTCCTTTTTTTTATAAGGAACATGGACTGCAGCTTATATTCCATGTATCCCTATCCCTGTAAATATTCACTAGCTCACCAATTCTGTTGCCAAAAATGCTTAACCAGCAAGTGATCTATTTTCTTCAGTAACATTTGGCAAAAAGACAAAGCCAATAAGCTGTTTTAGGACACTATTAAGCCTTAAAAAACGAAAGCAAGCGTTCGTGTCTTTCGTAGAATACAGTTGGCCAGAAGAATGTTGGCATTGTACATTTCTGCAAACCACGGATACAATAAATGCCAATGTGTTGATAGATATAGCATTATAGATGTATTTTTCTTTACCTTAACCAAGTAGTTTTGAAGCCTTAAACTAATCAATAACTTCTCAACGTTAACCACAAAGTGCTTTTCCGCGAGCAAGATACAAGGCTGATCAAACGTATGAATGAAACGTCAACATCCAACTCATCCTGTACCTGCAGACACGTTCAATGCCAACATTTTCTCTGCAGACTTTTGTTTGGGAAAGTCAAACGGTATTGAGAGGCAGAATAACACATTGGTTCTGGTCATTTCATGGGATTTGTTGACGATACCAAAAATGCATCGCCATCTATATGCTTTATAATAGAAAGTTGTGGCCATGTCTTGCGTATATATAAAAAAAAAACAGCAGAGAAACCAAGGTTAACTGGACAAAAGAAGTAGATGTTTTTTTTATGATGTCAACCCTGGGAACAGATGTGTATTGTTGTCAGAGAATCTGTTCAGAACAGGATAATCCCATTCTGGTCCCATGTGCAAACACAAGGTCCAATCTTTCAGAGAAATAGGGTTTATGTTTGTTAGGTGACAGCACATCGGGTGGGTGACCTCTCAATCTACACCAGGTCCAGTAGTGTACACAAAGGAGTATGTTTCCCTTCAGACCCAGTGACGTGTTGTGTTCATCTGTCTGAATAATCAGACTCTACAGGGGAAGGACATATAGTTCCCGTTACACCTGCACTTTAAACTCTCTTGTATATGAGGTTTTGTTTTCAAACTACTTTGTTATATCTTATGCTTCTCACCTTTGCTCTTGTAATTATTCTTTATTTAATTTTTTTTTTACAAACAATAGACACATTTCAAGGCAATTGAAGTGCTTAACATGCACTTTAACTTGAAAAGAAATTGAAAACAAAGGGAAAACAAGGCAAAAAAACTGAAAGACAGTGTCAAAGGGGTTCACGTAAATTAATAATTAAGAAAAATGCAAAAAAATACTATTTTCATGGCTTCTTTTAGCACTTGTTTTAAAGCAGTTTATGGACACATGTCCAGAACTGTACGGATTTATGTATCAAATAAAACGCAGTGCATCAGAAAAACCAGATCAGAGACAAAGGGAGTTTGATAACAATGTCAAAGCCAGTGGAAAGTGTTCAAGTGGCTCTTCCCCCGATGTCAAGGTGGGCATATTTGTTCCCTTTCCATCTAGATGAAGAAAAACACTGTGTGCAGTGCAATCTGAGGCTCAGAGGAATGCCATGGAGACTGTGGCAGAGAATGAGAGACTCAGAGAAACCACTGAAAGACAACACATGTCCCGTGGGTCCTTTGCAGGCAAACAGTGGTCACTGTGGTATTGTTGTGTACACACACAGGGCAGCACACGCTGCGCTGGAAGTGTGATGTTTAACGGCAACAAGTTCAGGCTGCAGCTGTCTGCAGCTCCATGTCTGTCATTACTGTTGCATTTACCTGCGTCTATTTCATTTGACATACATTTATATATATATATATATATATATATTTATATATATATATTTATATATATATATATATTTATATATATATATATATATATATATATTTATATATATATATATATTTATATATATATATTTTACACAGTCTAAAGACAGGGCCACAACATTAGCTAAAGTGAATTTTGCATTTTTAATGGATTTTTGATTGGATGCCTGAAATAAGGTCTGTGGTTTACACAAGCTGAAGAGATTTCAATGTTTTCTTCTACGCTAAAAAATATGTCAGTCAATACCCCTCTTTCATTTTTAATGTTGTACACGTCTTTAAAAGGGCGGTAGCTAACAAACTGCTAAATATGAGGCTAGATGCATTTACATGCAAAATTGGTGTTCATTTGTGAAGATTATCTTCGTAAAAAAAACGTTTTGCTACAGAGCTTATTTTCTGCAATGTTCCAAAATCCAACCCCAAAAAATATCGGACTTTTTGTCGAGGGAACCAGTGCGATGATTACTTCCACGGTTGGCCTAGACAAATACGTCAACCCTGCAAAAAAACAACTGACACCTGATCGGACAGGTGCACCTGAGACCTTTAGCTTCCTGTTACACAGTTGGTAATCCAGCCTTGCATATTATCTTGCTCAATATATCATATATTAACCTTTAATATCTGAATAATCAATAGATATCACATAATTATGATTTAAACAACTGATTCTTAAGAGTAAAATGTAACCAAGTACACTTTGGGGTTTTAATGTTACTTGATGCTTCTACTCAATTTAATTTCAGAGCAAAATTGTACTTTTTATTCTACATTCATTTAACTGCCATAGTTAGCAGCTACTTTTCAGGTAAGGGTTGTCCTTGAAAGGGTTTCAGTTTCTGTCAGCCAGACTAATTGACAGGTGAGCCTGTGCAGGGCTAACGAGGGACAGGTGAAACTAATCAGAGCGAGGCAGACAGTCAAAAATGGCGGGAAAACACACAGAGGCGGGAAGTGAAGTGAAGTGGAGGAGAGGCGAGAGAAACACTAAACGTGAATGAATGAAACAAAAGAAAAACATAACCTATAGGATCAGAAGTGGATTATCACCGTAAATTGCATGACACTTTTTTTCTCTCTTTCAATTTAATTAAATGTCTTTTTTATTTCCTGTCCTTTCAGACATTCACAGAAGGCATCACCAACCAGCTGATTGGCTGCTACGTGGCTTCCCTCCAGGAGCCCGGTTGCGTTCTGGTGCGTCTGTACGGCAAAATGACGGAGCTCTACGTGAACAGGGACCGGGAGGTGGAGATGCTCCAGGTCTTCCACACCCACGGCTGCGGCCCGCAGATCTACTGCAGCTTCCAGAACGGCATCTGCTACGAGTTTGTGAGAGGGACGGTGCTGGATGACGAGCTGCTCCGGCAGCCCTCCATCTACAGGTCTCTGCCCGGATCGGCGTTCAGACTCTCTGTTTATTTTACAACGTGGATTTGATCAGAGATCATCGACCTGTGTGGACGTTACATTAAAAACAATTCATGCACACATTAAGACTTTTCAAAAAATGGTACGAGAATCAGCCTCGCCACTAAGTTTGCCTCCGAAAATTATGTTTTTTTAATTATTGTTGTTTAAAAGAATTAAACATGAACAAATTCAATCTAAATAAATTAAACAGGTTATATAATCACTTTATGAAAAAGCTAAATTAAAGGCCTGCATTAAAAAAAAAGTTATATTTTAATAAAAAGCTGGACAAATTTGAACCGTTTTAATTATGTATTCCATCTAAATATTTTCTTCATTCAACAGTTTTTCTCTGGTCAAATGAATTAGCTATTACTACACCAATTTATAAAAAAAAAATTGTAAAAATGTTGCATAACATTGTTGATTTAATTAATTAACAAGACTACTTATTTGAAATATAAAAGCTAAAACATAATATGTCAGTGGAGACATTAGCATGAAGGCTGCCATATACTCCCATTAATATCATGAATACAAAAATGGCAAATTAATGCTGATAGCTATTCCAGGTCCATTTAGTGCAACCTTGACCATTTATGTTTTCTAAGGAAACTGTGTGTGTGTGTGTGTGTGTGTGTGTGTGTGTGTGTGTGTGTGTGTGTTGAGAGACTCAATTGTGCTGATGCAGGTGTTTTTTCTTATTTTAATTATTTCAGTCATATTTCATGTTGAGCAATGTTGTTTAGTCATGCCCCGGGTTCATTCATCATCCTCGCGATAACAGACCAGCGCCATTATTCTCACCACAGGACAGTAGGACACAACACAGCCAAGGCTGAGCGGACGGGTCCACGGTACACATCAATCAACCTCGCTCCGCCCGATAGCCTCTGTGGGGAATACCCAGACAGCTCCGTGTCACGGCTAAGATGCCTCGAGAACGAGCACTCAAGTAGTCAAAAGGTCACGGGTAGAACAAGGCCCATTTCTTTTTTTTTGAGAAGAACAAGATAAGAGCGCTAAATGGAAAGGGAGTTGTGTTTCTACTCTGATAATGGCTGTTTGTGCAATAACAGCGGCGGGCCAGGCTCATCTGAGAAAATGTTTTCTCTCCGCAGATTGATTGCAGCAGAGATGGGGAGAATCCACTCCATCCAGCCAAAATGTGGTCCGCCTGTTGAACCTTTTCTCTGGACAAAAATGTCCCACTTCCTGACGGTGGCGCAGAGCAGCTACAGCAGCCGCCCGGCTTCGCAGCAGCGCTGCACCAAGAGGTACGACCTCGTGACTAAATCACCTCCATGCGTTTTGAGATATCTGAAGAGTGAAGCCAATGCCTTAAACTGGCCATTGGTGGGCGACTCCTCTGGGTGCAAAAAGAAGTCTGGTTGTATGGAAGTCTCTGAGTGTAGGGACTGGATGAATCATTGTGTTTATCTGCCCTCACGTGAACTGAACACATTATAGTACGTCTGGCAAACTAGCTTTATACCAACAGTGCTAACCTTTATACCAACAGTGCTAATCTAGCATTACTCCAAAGGCCAAGCAGAAGATCATTAGCAAACAACATAGTTTACAGGGTTACAGGTTAGCTTTACAATATCATGTAGCCTTCAAGGGCATTTAGAAGATTCATGTATTAAAAAGAGCCACCTGCAAACTAAAAAGTAATCTGGAGACGGCGATTATAACCGACTCTTGGAGCTAACTTTAGCTTAATTTGTAGCTGATGAGCAAGTTGTCACTGCAGCAAAATCAATGGTCAACAACAAGAAATTAGAAGTGTGCTTTTTTAATATTTACCTTTTGTCTGAAATCAAGAAGGCATTGTTTCAGAGTCATTATCTGCCACCTTTATCATTGGAAACTGCAGGTAAGCAACAGTAACTAAGAGGGGGCGGGTCTTAGTGAATGGTCAATCGTCCTATCAGGTGCAGGAAGGGTATCAATTAATGTGTAAGAGAGCTGTCAATTAATGACCTCAGTTTTAAACAAAAAACGTATTTTTTTGCATTCATCCATTTGATAGAAACCAGCAATATTTTCCACATCTTTATCTTTTGAGCAGCTGCACTTCCACTGATGCCTTATTGTTTTTTTTTTAACAAGCCAAATGTACACTTCTCAAACCTGCACCTCTCCAGCCGTAACATTGTCTTTTACGTAACTGAACAACTCAAATTGCACATTCACCTCTCTCACCTTTTGGGAAACTGTCACGGCGAGCTTCCATTGGTCAGCGGGACAAGGCGGGGGAGGGGCCTCCGTGGCAGTGACATTGCATTATCTCTGACAGGGGGTCACGGGGTGGGAGGCTCCGTCCAGACACTACAAAGAAACAGACGTAGAGCACCAGCTTCCTGCAGAGCTCTCCCTTATCGGTCAAACGGTCAACCTTGTTTATGTGTGCAGCCGAGGGGTCGGAAGTCCAAGCAAACGGAGGCTGGCAGGCCTCGAGTCTCTGCGTCGCGTTTGAAAAAAAACATGGAGTTGCTTCTTTGAGTTTCCATGTCATCCATTAAAGAAAGGGACGGAGGAGGAGGAGGAGGAGGAGGAGGCCGTCGTGACAAGGAGTTGAAGCTTTCATGGATTCAGAAAGACAAAAGTCCCACAGAGGTTCGAAGTGAAAGCTAGTATGACTTTACTTATTTGCCATAAGTCTATTAAAGTATTTCATAATAAATGTATTAGTTTTAGAGCACATCCCTTACTAATAAGCCCATAAAAGATCTACATTTCTTTTTTCATTTTGTGCGAAATCATGCAAAACTTAGTGAATCATTTTTTTTTTGGTTATTACGAGATTGACGGTATAATTTTAAGGTCATAATGATTGTACTTTAAGCCAATATGATTATCTATAATGCACTAAAATAACCTTAAATTACCTTGAGCAAGCTGAAAGAAATATAGATTCAGTCCAATCTTAGAATTTGACATTATTATTATGAATTATTATTCAACCAACATAAAATGATGCATTAAAGGAAACACTGCCAACGTGAGGCCCATAGAGTGAGATGGAGCACAGAAAAGTATTACAATTGTTTAATGTCTCTAGATTCTGAAGATTTTGGTTTCATTAATATTACATTTGACTCTTTTTAAGCTTCTGTTTCACACACAGCAGACGCATATAAGAGTATCACAAAATAAAGCTCCTGATTCGTACAATGCATGACTTTGTGTGCAGCGTGAGATCAAAGGTGATGATCGTACGGATGAATCAGGACAATACTCTGTGATGTGCGCCTCCAGAAGCCGGCTGCACCACATTGAGAGCCCCAATAGATGGTGCTATACCGTGAGACAATCATGTGACTGAGTCCACTGCCGCTCAAACACAGAAGAACTCAAAATGAACAGGAAAATATAAATAATTAGGATTTGGCGTGAAGAGTGATGGAAAAAGTGGATGAAGTGAAACTCCACGGCATAATTAATAAGATCCAAGAGATGAGATTTAAGAGGTTAATTCATAGTTAAAATGTGTGCGTGTGTCTGTTTGCATATATACTGGTCTCTTGACTGTGCAACGGCATGAATAATATGAAACACACAGAAGCAGAGACAGAGAAGACCAAGAATGGGGAAAAAAAAGAAGAAATTAAAAAAAAAGTGATTCTCAAACAGGCATCAGAGAAACTTTTGTACTTGAGAATGTACGAGTGCTGGTATGAATGTGATCTTCAGAGGAAATGCTAAAAGAAAGGCAGAGAGCGAGCAGGAAGGGGCTGCACCTGCAGAGGAGGTCTTCAGCTCTCAAGCCACCCGCTGTGCAGAGAGAGAGAGAGAGAGAGATACAAGGAAGGAGAGAGAGAGAGCGAAAGAGGCTGCAGCAGCTGCAAGGTTCGGAGAGGGAGTGCACAGTAGAAGTCAGAGATGGGAGAGAAAAGAGAGAAAGGCAATGGAAAGCAAGAGTGCAACCTCTTCTTCTCCCAAAGGCCCCCCGCTACGGCTCCCGTCTGCACGCCCGCGAATCGCATAAAACTGGAGGAAAAAAAGGAGAAAGAAAAAAAAAAAAAAAACCCCGTGCTCGGCTGGTGTTTGAAATCATATGTAAATAAGGCACATTGATAATGAAGCGCCAGAGGAGGAAACTCCACTAATTACCTTACAGAGAGTTGACAAGGAGCAGGAGGCGAATGTACTTGACGAACTATTGCTCATGAAAAGAGAGAGGAAAAGATCTGATGGCAGACGACAGGTTTCCGTTTAAAGCCGATGAAAGTCTTTCATTTAGCTTTTCACTCCCGAGTAATCGCAGGTTTTCTATGCTAAAAGTCAGTTTGTTAAGTTAAAGCAAGCGACGGGTTGAAAAGGAATCAGGGTGATTCACCATTGGACTGCTTTTTTTACATTTTTTTTTATTCCTATTAGAGAGATAAATTATGCATGTCAGAGGGGGTTGATTTTTAGTAACAGAAAGATCTCTGTAGATGTGAATCAAACACTCGACATGTATTCTAGGCCGAGCTTTCTATTTGGAACGGAGTTCACGGCATTTGCGCTATTTCAGTTTGAATAAGATATTAAAAAGCAGATATTTTTAAAAGGAATATAAGTGTGTTTGCGTATTTTTCTGCAGGGAACAGCGATTAATGGATCTCAAGGTGTTTTTAGACAGATGTCCATCCACAGCATGAGCGGATGGCTGGTGTTGAGGACGTGGAGCTGAACCAGGCAGCAGATAAACCGAGGCCTCGCCCCTCTGCTGTTCCTAACAGGCCTCGCTAAATGATGTCTCCGAGTGTGTATAACACCGGAGCGTCTGTTTGTTCCCCCCCGCCAATAAATAGCTAGTGTTTAAATGACACCCCTCTCATCGCGGCCCGGCGGCTGGAGAGGAAAACACGGAAATTAATTAGCAGGCGGATGCTTGCGCGGCATTTCTTCCAGGTGCATTTTTTACACTGACGTCCAAAGGACATTCGTCTTCCTTGATAGATGGAGCAATCAACGGAGTGAAAACAAGGCAGGCGGCCTCTCGAGGAGGCTCGACCAACTGCTGCACTTCACAAACATGTTGCTCCCACAAGAAAAGTGTGGAATTTGTGACGTTTTTTTTTTTTTTACATAGCTGTACTCCCCCGGACCACCGGGTCATAAAGTGTTTTTTTTTCCCCTCTTCATTTAGACAAGTTTCAGAATAGTTTTTCCCTTAGCTGCTCTCCACTTTCTTTAGATAATATATCAAATGTTTAAAAACTCCCATCGACCCATGAGGGTTTCTGCAGATACATATTTGAAGTCTGTGCTTCTCAACGCTCGCCATCCCTCTAAAGACAACGGGACGCTGACGCGCCGCTGAGAGCCAGACGGTTCAGATTCTTTGAGGGTGAAGCATTCATCAAGGCAGGTGAGTCACAGTGTGTTCAGGGGGAAATCCAGGTTGGATTGAGTCTTTACAATAACACTTGAAGAAGCAAAGGACATAATAGTAGCACTTTACAATGAGACATACTTACACAATCGTGCAAATGTGTTTCTAGGCGCTTTAATTGTTACGAATGTAGCTTTTTAGATCAAGATCGAATATGTTTGACGTGTGATTATCAAACAAAACACATGATCACATGAACTACCCAAAAGGTAGTTAAAATATGACTTCCACATGAATGCATCAGTAGTATTCCAACAATATCATATTTAACAATGTAAAAAAAGGGGGATTGTTCTTTTACTTTTGACACTTAGAGTGCATTTTGCTGATAATACTTTTTTAATACAGTTTCCATGCATGCATTAAAATTAATATTTTTCCCAGGTCTTTCTCCTCGTGCCATCCCTGACCTCTGACCTCCCTCATTGGCCCCAAAAACTAAAGCAGGTCACCGTCTGGATTACATTCACCTTTAGAAAAGGGTGAATTCTACAAAATAAGAAGCGAGTTAAATAAGTAGTGCTACTTTTATTCAAGCCAAACATTTTAAATAACGTCAATAATGTGCCAAAGTCAATACTTCACAGTAGGGCTGCAGTTAGATATGCAAAGAGGAAAAGGGGGTTCACAAAAACATACTTATTTTAGAATTAAATGCGGAAATAAACTGCGCTTTTAGTTGAACCCTGTAATGGATGCTGGTATGACCGTATTGGATATTTGCTAAATAATGATGACATCTGTGTTATGATAACAAAGATCATGTAAATGTTGCATGTATTTGTCAGCTACAGTGATTCAAACTAAGAGCTGAAGCTCTTGTCTCTTTTTTTGCAGCCGAAGAGCAAAATGCACTTTTTTGAGAATACAAAAAAAAAACTTGTTGTTTTCTTGCAGAATGCTGTTTGTTATGCAGTTTTCACCCATTTCTCCTGGATCATTTTGCAGATAGGAGGTTTTGCACTTTGGCCATCACACGTGTGACATCCCACATGTGACATCACACAGTGGCAAAGTTGGTCTTCACGCATGTTGAACTGGACCGCCAATGTTCCCAAATGCCTCTGAAGCAAAGACACGCCTCTCTCATGAAACGTTCCTTGCAGAAAGTAAGTAATGTCCTTTGTGTGCCTCCTCCAGTCCCGCGGCGCTGCACGAGGTTCCCAGCTTTGAGACGTTGTCCGTTGAGCTGGAGTCACTGAAGAGACACCTCTCGCAGGTGGACTCGCCGACCGTCCTCTGCCACAACGACCTTCTGACCAAAAACATCATCTACAACCACAAAGAGGGTGAGGGTGCTGCACATTGTCCTGACGACCATCAACCAGGCAGCTGAGTAACGTTGAGAATATACGACCGCAGCGCTAGACGCTGTAATTGTGGCTCTGTGACTGAAGAGGTCTGTTATTGAAGCTAATGTTCATAATGATGAAGGTGCTTCTTTTCATCAGTTTGAAATAATGCAGCTCCCACAGCATTCATCCCTTGTCCCTCTATTTAACAAAGCCCAACCTCTGCACCCCGTTATTACATGTCTCACCATATCTGTGGTCTCCTTTTTTTTTTTTATTGTGTATTATTTCCACGGCGTATTTCACAAGGATGCCCGGGGTGGCTCTCAGTCGGAAGAGACTCCTTGTTCTTTTGACTCCCACAAGGTTCTCTCCACTTTGAATAAAAAAGGAGGACACACAAACATACCTAAGATGTGTTCTTCGTGTTGTCTTGGTAACCGCTGCTTCTTTTTCCCTCCCCCCCCCCCCCCCCCCTTCTCCTCCTCCGTTTAAGGAATGGTGAAATTCATTGACTACGAGTACGCCGATTACAACTACCAGGCCTTCGATATTGGCAATCACTTCAATGAATTTGCCGGTAGGTTTGTGCCGTTGATGGAAGAAAAAAAAGTTCAATTTGCCTCCAAATCTGTGTCACGGCCAGAACATATAATATTGCCTCATGTGGGATATTGAGTGAAGCAGAAGTTGTGTATATACGCTAAGTGTTATGCAGAATCATTGTCCGGTTTGTCCTGTCTCTCCGACTACAATATCTTGTTTATCATTCTGCCATTATGTAGCATGAAACTGTGTCCCTTCTGAAGCCGCCAAGACAAATTGGCGTATTCAGTGTGTGTTCCGCACGCGGATAAAAGTGTCTTTGATGGACCAGCTGTGAGGCAGCACAGGCTTCATTTGAACATGTGTGGAACAATCGTCAATTTATCACTTTTAGTATAGTTTTGAAGAAGCATATCATGTCGGCTTTCATGACGGCACTTGCCGACTGTGCGAACCCGTAAATGATCGGGATGCGGCTGCAGTGACCCAAACGTCAAGCTAATGAAAGTGTATGAATCCCTTTTTATGTCCCTGATGATTAAGAGACAATGCAGTCAATTATCAAAACTGCAAAAACAATTTGCAGCATACAGATCACTTTAAGACTTTCAAATCAGTTTTCAAACTGAAAATGTTGTCCGTGTCATCCGTTCTTTCTGGTATATTGTGCAGAGATATTCATCAGTAAAAGTAGCAGCAGCACCCTGTAGGAATACTCTGTTTCAAGCAATACTCCAGTATTACACATTGTTCAAAGGTATGGAAATATAGTCTGCAAAATCCACTTAAAGTTTAGAAAAATAAAAGTACTTAATGTGGAGTGTTCTACTATTTTATATAGAATATATTATTACTGCTGACGGTTTCAGTTCGACTTGGAGCTCATTTAAACAATTGTATACACTAGAGAGTAGTTTTTCTAAAGTACTATATCATATTTTATTAGGTTATTGTATTGTTTTCCTATTTAAACTCTTTAGTTATGCACCTTCCGCCAAGAAAAAATCCTCGTTTGTGTAAACATACCTTCTGATTCTGATTAAGTTTAATTTATTAGAAGTATAACGTGGCATAAAATAAAAATATTGAAGTAAAAAAAGGTTCCTTAAGTACTAGTTATCAATAAATCAAACTCTTTCTGACAAAGTGTTTCACAGATGACTGAAAAGCCAAAAGGACAGAACGAATGTGCGTCATAAAAACTGCAGAAAAGACAAAAGCAAGTCAGCAATTCATAACAAAATGAAAAGCTATAATAACATTACAAGATACAAAACCACATGAAATAAAAACTAGATTGATAATGAAACATGTATAATAAAAGTACATGAAGTATTTAGTCACATTACAAAGCTGACAGTATGTGTGACGGGCATTTTTCACACTTATTCTACATTTTTAACAGATTATTTGCAAAGAAATCATCTCAAATGACCTAATAATGAAAATAACCATTAGTTGGAGTCTTTATCCTTTCCTGTCCAGACACATGTTGACCCTTCACTTGCACCGTATCAACCTCACTATACATCAACCTGCTTCTTTGGTGCAACCTAATATTTAATTGCTCTAATAATTGGAACAATGTAAGTGGAACTCTCTAGTTTAAGTGTGGCACGTGGCAAAGCCTCAAAACCGTCAGTTATTTTAGGCAATGTGTGGAACTGTAACACTGACAGCAGTTCCACAATATATGTGCACATGTGTGTGTTTTGTTTTTTGAGGTGTGAATGATGTGAACTACAGCCTCTACCCGAGCCTGCAGCTGCAGAGGGACTGGCTGACGGCCTATCTGGAGAGCTACAAGCGCAGCGCGGGACGTGAGGTCACCGTCACCGAGGCCGAAGTCACGCAGCTCTACGTTCAAGTCTGCAAGTTCTCCCTGGTAAGTGTCGGCCGCCACCGATTTTGGTTGAAATGTCGAAAATGTGTCATTATGTAGAGCCTCAACACTTTGGAAATTCTTTGGAAAGTGACACATCTCTCAACAGTTATTTCCTCTTTTTAAGTTCTGGTCTTCAAATGTCTCAATATTATGAGATTAGTGTGTGTGTGTGTGTGTGTGTGTGTGTGTGTGCATTTCAACAATATCCATATGTGTGCAGACCCTCTGGAATGACAGGGCGGCAACACCTCCCCATCACATTTTAACAATTTACTTTTCCAGCTCCCCCCCAAAAAAAAGAAGAAAAAAAAGACTCCCCCCACGAAAAGAAAAATCAAAAAACCCCAAACCCGCTCCACGGCTGACCCACCACTGTTCAGAGTTTGATGGACTCCATCTGAGTTGATTAGAAACTGCCGCAGGGAAAAATGAAAGACAGCAGCCAAAATTATTTTTCTCATGACCACAATTTTCATTCTTTGGTGGCTCGAGTGGAGCTGGACGATCTGCCTAAAAGTGCTTTCGAAGCTCAACACAATATGCAGAATGGTCCTGACCAATTTTGAGGCGGTGTGAATGTCTCTTGAAATAGCCCAGAAATGATGAGGAAGCATTTTACTTTTTTTTTTCTTCTTTTTTTTAAATAAGTCACGCCTCGGCCAAAATAACAGAGAGGGAGAAGTGAGAGCCGGGAGAAGAAGAAATGAAGCCCGCGAAGGAGCGAGAGAGGCGATAACATCGCGTTGATTGAAATCAGATTTTCTATGACAAACCGAGGAGGACTCTTGACTCGAGGGAAGTGGGAGAAATTGATCACCGACGCTTTAACAAGCCAAGTTTCCAACCCGACTAGTTTTGCCGAGCCGCGTGTCAGAATGAGGGATACTCAGCCCGGTAACTGAGGAAATCACAGGGTCTGTTCTCCATCATTTCAAGGAATTGAGCTGAAACTTCTCCGTTTAGAAACATCCACAAATTGAGGCAATTTACCCTCTAAATGTACAATACTTCACTTAATTAAATTTCATCCTCAGGGCCTTTAATTACTGGTTTTACTACAAAAAATGGACTTAAAAAAATACAAAAAATATCAAAGATATTCAATATGAAACCTATAAAAAGTATTTTTCGAACAAAAGCAGAAACGATTAGCGCCACAATTTTGATAATCGATTAATTGTATCGTATTTTTTTTATTCCAGCTCCTTGAATGTGACATGCGTGTGTTTTCTATGATAGTAATTAATATAATTTGGGGTTTCAAGACATCATCTTGGGCTCTGGGAAATTGTAATTGGAAATTTTCACTATTTTCGAACAAATAATTAGACGAGAAAATTATTATTATTATAATTTTTGTCGTCATTTGAATCTATTTTCCATCGAAAGTTGTGGCCACTCAATTTTTCGACCATTTATTTGCGCCATACATATTTCACTAAGGTTTTAATCGTTTCTCATCACATCTGGTAAAACCAGAATATATCGTTAATGTTGTGAAACATGCTGTAATAATCATCAATTCACTCAGATTTCTTTTAATATTTTTAGTATCTCCTTTTTTTTGTCATGAATTATAACTTTTTGTCCCCTTGGTAATTGCTTGGAATAATCAAACTACATTGAATCCCCACGTCTAGTTAAAGGCTCAGCAGATGAGGATACAGATGAACAGTGAAACCAGGGCACCCAGTCTGCAGCGAGGGGAGCCGTGTGGCATCGACAGACCTTGGCCGGGTGCCAACGCTCTGCGGCGTGAAGCCGCCTCCTTCCACTCCTAATCCCTGGCGCACTGTGCCAAGACGCCGTGGGGTCTTTACGACTCGCCTCCTCCGCGGGGATCCCCCGTGATGTCGAGGCTGAACCCCTCTGTGATGTCACTCGGCCCACACGCTTTTTTCTCAATGGCTCCCTCTCACCGGCAGCCTCTGCTCAGTGTTGGGCTCTTAATGGAGAGCAGTTATTAATCATAATGGAAAACACGCTCAATCTCTCTCCGACTCGAGACATGGATTAGAGATGAAAATCTGCAACACAGGGGAAAAACCGCACATTGCTCTTCAAGTATTTCCTCCACCCTTTATTTGATTATCAAATAAAAATGTGATTATATCACCGGGCCGCAGAACAGAGGCCCGTCTGGATCGTATTAGGACTCGCTATTAGCGGTCCTACCATGAAGATTTACAATAAGGGTGGAGAACAACAGAAATTTATGGAGGCATGGAGGTCCGCAAGCTTAAGTGAGCAAAGCCATTAAGGAGGGAACCATTCAATACGGAGGTTTGTCATTCTGACGGAGCGGCGTGCAGCTGGCAGGCAGCAGCAGCTAGAACACGACAACTGGAGGTCACTGAAGTGTGTTTTTACAGTTCTGCTCTGTGGCACGAGGAAATGTAGCAAAACATCAGAGGAAAACAAAGTTAGTGAAAACCGCGCAGCAACAGCGATGTTTGATTTAGAACAATCTGCACCACTTATTCTCACAATGGCGCGAATACCACAAACATTATCCAGAGTTATAGACTTTTGGAAACATACCCCGGGTCCTAAAGCTGGTGGACGGTGTCTGCATGCAGTTAACAAGTCAAGTCGGTCTCTCGGGCGCAGCATTCGCCATGCTGGAGACGCTGACATCCGACCCCACCGTGACCTGCAGGAGGGCGAGAAGAAGTGTGCGTTTGAAGCTTTAATTGGATCATCAGAAGAGTGCATGAGGATTGCAGCCCAGTCACACATTCTTGCTGCCATTCCTTTAATAAAGACAAGAATTGTGCTGAACATGCAAACGCATCACATTGGGTTCTGTGAGGTTCTAATAAAACACACACACACACACACACACACACACACACACACACGTGTTTTCATTACTTTAACTAATGTAAATGTAATGATTAATGTAATGGAGATGTGCATTTTGTCCTCTTAAGGAAGTCGAGTCGCCACTGTGTAAACAGATTTATGTCCCTACAACATGACTACACACACACACACACACACACACACACACACATTACCCACATTCCTGCATTACCCACAGTGCTACTGTGTGTAACGTCCCATCAAGCTGCTCCAACCAAGTGTGGACATCTGTTTCTGGTCACTTTGATAAAAGAAAAATAGAATAGAATTCTTATTTAGTTTTACTTTTAAAAGGTATTTCCCCAGAATATTACTAATAATTAATAATAATAATAATAATAATAATAATAATAATAATACTAATAATAATATTCACTCTTATGGATTACCCCGAAGCAAGTCATGCATTCTCATTTCGTAATGCAATGCTTTGTAAACTAGCGAGTAATAAATGGTGTTAAGCATGAACACTTTTAGTCTGTTCCTCTAATGTTTTTTCTTCTTTCTCTTCCACCAGGCATCAAACTTCTTCTGGGGCCTTTGGGCCATCCTGCAATCACGGTTTTCCTCCATCGACTTTGACTTCCTCAGGTTTGTGTTTTTGACGAATTCGGCTCGAAGGTCACGCGGAGTAGAAAGAACACGCCTCCTTGTCCACGTGGTTACTCTGCCTCCACGGAGTGCATATGTCTGTCACTTCGTTTCCTTCAGCGCTGTGGTGGTTGCGCAAAGTAGACACGTTACAAAATTGTTAATATTAAAATCCACGTCCTCCTGACATTGAGCACCAGCTTAACGTTAACGCCAACTCAGCAACTGTTTAATGCAGAAACACACAAAACCACAAAGAATATTACAACCCGAGTGAAATTTTCACTGTTCTGCCTTATTACTTAACAGCATCATGCGTTACCTAAATATTCACCAATGGGTAAAACATATATCCTGTGCATTGAATTGAAGCACTTACAATAGTAAGTGCTTCAATTCATTTATTGCAATGTTTAGACAAACAGGTTATTGGCAACAAAATTGCAGTAAAGGGCTCAGAACTGGGGGCCATGTGGAAATATTAATCTTTTTTTTAAGACTTTGTGTCTCTAAAATCTAGAATAAAACAGGCAGAATGAGGCCACCTCTTCGTCATTTCTTAAAGCAGACAAACTATAACGACACATGCAAAGTGATCTGCCTTTCTTCACTCTGAAACCACAGATCATGAAATCTGAAAGGCTCAGCTTTCACCCAGACTTTCTAAAGAAATCAAAACTAATTCATCTGAATTTTTAAATGTATTACGATCCACGTCGTTGTCTTTAAACGAGTCCAGGAGACATTCCTCGCTACCAGCGAGCAGACAATAAAGTTCAGGAGGGCGAAATGTTCCCCTGCACCCCCACTCTTTCTTCCCTTCTCCGTGTGCCCCACAACCGCCACAGTTGTGATCGTGATCCTAATCACTATTGACATACGGCACCCTCCCCTCTGTGTGGCTTTCTCCGCTCGCTTGCTAGATCAGCGACAGGGCCCCCGCCTCATTTCGATCTGGACCTTGGAGGAAATGTGATCCAGAGGGGTGCCGAGGCACAGAGGCACTATTGTTCCCGTGCCGTCGGTCCTCCCTTACATATACGTCTCTCATCCCTGGCTGGGCCACATGCGCCTGCTAGACGTCTGCTCCTCTAAGCCGCCAGCTGAGGTTGTGCTAAAGTGCATGGTGAGGGTCGGGTTACCTTCCTTTAACTGGAGGGTTAGACATATATGAGCTCCGAGTAACGATGGGGAACCAGGTCTGAAGCCATCGCTACCCGGCCAGCCTCTCTCGCCAATACAAACACACACACACACACACACGGACGCACACTTACACACATCGTAATTCCTCCGCCTACACTGCTTTCAGGATTCTTAATGACATAAAGAAAGGAACAATGTGGATGGCAGGTTTGTCTTCCCTTTCATTTTTTCATTTAAACACATTGACAGTGAACACCACACTCGTAACCTTATGAAATTGTCCATGTCAGTTGTTTAAATAGTTTAACGCAATCTACATATACATTTAATAGAAAAGCATTAAGTAAGTGGGTAAACGGGTTAGCTTATCTGAGCTTTTTTAAGTAAATGGCACAGTACAGTAATAGAAAGAAGCGTGGGGAGATATTCGGACTGAATAGTGCCAGTGTGTCACAGCTGGCTAGCTTGTTAGCGGTTAGCTCGCCAGCCCAACGAGTAGTCATGTGACTGGTGTGACCCGGCCTTAGTTGCACAAATCATCTTATATTTCAACACCAGAGATCTGCTTATGAAAGTCAAAGTTAGTTTCCTTAAAGGTGCAATACTGTAGCACTCACCGGCCGGCTCCCACTCAGTTAGCTAAAGAAGTGTGGGGAGATATTCGGACTGACTAGCGCCAGTGTGTCACAGCTGGCTAGCTTGTTAGCGGTTAGCTCGCCAGCCCAACGCGTAGTCAGGTCACTAGTGTGACCTGGCCTTAAGTGTACGAAGCATCTTATATTTTAACACCAGAGATCTGCTTATGAAAGTCAACGTTAGCTTCCTTAAAGGTGCAATACTGTAGCACTCACCGGCCAGCTCCCACTTAGTTAGCTAATGTGTGAGCTAATCTGAAGCTTGTGTAGTTGGACAACCAGTAACTCTCATTGTAATGTATGGAAACATCTGAAAATAATATCAATCAAAATCCACATAAAGTAAAAGGTTATTTTTATTTATATTATTACTATTTTAGCAAGATGAGCCGCTTGAATTTGCACCTAACATGCTGTACATATGTATTGACTGGGAAAGAGGCAGAAACCAGAAGACAAAAAGAACCCCGATTCGTGCAGGACTTATTGCTATCACATGACTTTGGAGGAATAATTTGCGGTGGATTTGACAAATTACGGATGGCAAACTTGCACAGGATTAAGATCACAGATCTGCAAGTAGAGGTTCCATGTAATGCTCGTCCTGTGCGAATAGGGCTTTAATGACCTTTCCTGAACTTCAACTGAATTATCGAAGAAGTTTAGCATAATTTTTTTCATTTTACCATGAAACTAAGTATCTGTCTCTTTAGGCGCTCAACTTTATTTAGCTAGCCTCTAACTCCGTCTGTCCACCATTTAGTTCTCTGGCTGTATAAAGTGAAGTATCAAAGCCTCAGGGCCAGGAGATCATTCTGCGAGGGTTAAGTAATGCTAGACCTTTTGTCCATTAAATGTAGTCATTTGATTCTATTCAACATAGAATGATGAAAGCCTTAACTCGCTTGTCATGACCACAACCTTACCCTCAGCTTCACCACGCAGCTCAATTCCCCTTAACTCGAAAGAGCATTGCTGCTATTATGCTTTTTGTGATAAACAAGTTTCTTTTTGAGGAAAGAGATAGGAAGTTAGAGTCAAACCCTGAATATGTGTGTGCGTGTTTCCTTCCACTGTTATTCCCCTGAGCCAAATCTCTGTAGACTTCCCAACTAGTGACAGGCGTCGCCCGGGCCTTGTGCTTTAACCAGGGCCAGATGTAGATGTGACAATAGGGAGCCACAAGGGGAATGCAAACCCGCCCTCCCTCCGCCGTCCATATTTACTTTCCTTATATGATTTTATTCACGTGTTGAAAGTCTGCGAGTCAGCGGTTTAGATTTGTGGACGCGTTGGCAAGGTGAACCGTTATTTGACAAAGACATTATTATGAGGAAATGAACGAGGAGGAGGCCCACTGTTTGGAAAAGCCTGAGTGCAAAATTGAGGGAATTGTGCACAAAAGCACATTGTGAAATAGAATACCTGCTTTTGGAGCGAGTTCATTTTCCCCTGCTTCTGCTAAATAGAAAAACATCTCAGTTTCATCTCTGATGATGATAAATGTTAAGCGTGCTAGTTTGAGGTGTCAGCTGTAATGAAAATAGGGATGAATGGGATCACCTGTGAAGGCTGCTGTTCTTTTAAATGGGTATACTCAAAATTTAATTTGGCTTATGAAGGGTGTTAGTGTGCGACGAGTAATTAGATTAACAGAAAAAAAGTGCCACGACCATGGTTTTTTTTAAACTTTTTTTAAAACTTTCTTTTTTTTTTTTACACGCTGACATTGAAGCTCTGTTCACTTTTTAATTTAACAAACTGAATGTTCATAACATAAAAAAATGTACACAGTGGTGTTTATTTATTTTTTCACCAGTCAATATTCACTTGTTATATTGTATTGTGTCTTTTCCTAAATATACTTCCATCTTCACAGGAAAGTTATGTTATGAGGCAAACAAAAATCACTTCGTTAGATTTAGGAAAAAGGGGCGTGGCTTACATGAACTTCACTGACTCATGTAAAAAGAGTCACATGACTAGCGGCTCAAACTACTCACGTGACTAATGACTCTGCACAGGACAGTAACAAAGGTGACCTGGGAGAAAGTCCTGGGTTTGTTGGTTTGGTGGCAGACAATGAGGAGCTGCGTTTTCTGAAGCATTGACTGTATAAAAGAAGTTTGGGAGTGTGAAACATGTTTAAATGTTTTGGTATTTATCTCAAATTAAAGAGGCTCTAGAGTCTTTTATTCTAAATGCTGTGGTTCAACATTTAGGGACGTCTTGGTTTCTCGAGAATAAAAGCAAATAGTTACTTGACTCACATAAATGGTTAATTTATGTGAGTCAAGTATTTTTTACAAGCTTCTTGATCCAAATACTGAAGGTTTTACGCTCATGACCGAGGAAATTGATGTGACATGAGTATAGGGCGTGTCACCATGTCGAAGTTGTTGGAACTAACGATTGTATAATAGTGTAACAAAGTGGAGTACATTACCCCGCAAATGATCTCCAGCCAATTAAAAGACAACAACCCGACAGCCAAGTTTCATGTTATTTATGTAGAGGCGTAGTTTAAAGTCTGTTTAAGGCGGGCAGCTCAAACAAACACAGGACTTGTGTCCAGCAGACCGCTGTTCGTGTCCTGTGCGAAACTAAAATTAAACATTGACATTTTGTCACGTCGTTACTGAGTCACATGACTGGTTTGCCTCATGACGTGAGTCTTAAGTCACTCTTTAGAAAATAAAGTTAATGATAACCACGCGTTTTTCCCTCAACCTAACTCAGCGGTTTTGTTGGCCAAACCTAATTTCCTGTGTCGACGGAAGTTTATTTTTATAGGACCATATATATATATATATATATATATATATATATATATATATATTGACACATTGAAATCTTTTCTTCGGGACATCTCTAACTTAAACTGTATCATAGATTTTAAATTGAAACATTTACATGATGTTTATTATATAATTCGCCTGACAAAGAAGCGTAACAGCCACCATGTTTAGTTTTTCTTAGTTTAAAAAGCAGAAGCAAACATGTGACAACCAGGCTCTGCGTTCGTCCAATCGGGTCGAGGAAGGCTTCGTGTTCCCATCTGAGTCAATCATCCACAGTAGCATATGGTTTATTAAAAAATCTGACCAGAGAAAATTCCTCTTGAGTGTTGCCAAACCACAATGAGAGAAGTGCACATGGTGTGCTGGCTCTACCAGGGCAACAGCAGCGATTTCTTTTTCTTTTCTGTTTCTTATTTATTTATTTCCCCCCCACTTTTATTTAATCTACTACTTTCCAAAGGCAAAGGTGAGCCGCTCGCTGCACAACCTATCTCTATCAACACGCTGAAGCTGTGTATTCCTCGTCTAAAAGTGAAGCAAAGAAACTTAAAAGAAAGAAACGACTCTCAGAAAAACGGCAAAGAGCAAAACAACAGAAGTCCGACTCTGACACAATAATTAGGGAGCAGCTTTACCCCGAGACGCAGGTGAGGAACAGAGTGAGAGAACACACGCCACTAAAAGGCATGTGTCTGAATTATGTTTTTGTCTCACCGAGCGATAAAAGAGAGAAAACTGATTCGACATTGAGGAGTTCAGTGAAAGCACTGATTAAAGGACGAACTCCTCTCTGTGCCTTCATTTTCTGTGCTTTTGAAACTTCACTTAATTTCAAAGAGTAGCGTATAATGGCCAAGGGCAACGGCATACTCAGACATCAGATTTATTGAAGAGTTCGATAATAAACCACTTTTCTCGCAGTTAAGTTGCGAGGCTTTGGCACAGCTTTCAGACTCGGTGCTGTTGTGGATAGAGACTGGATGCTGTATTGCTATGCAAGCAACACACAGTGCGCACCTTGAGCTTCAAGGCGTGACCCATGAACACCGGACACACTCAAACTTCAACTGACGAGTCTACATCTTTTATTATATTTGTAATCTTTCATATTACGCATGCTGACGATGCAGAGACAAGATGTGATCCATATCTTGAGATATGGATGTATCAGAATCCTATGAATAGAACTGACTTACTGAATGAAAAGCTTTGCAGGTCAAAAGACAGATATGTCAAAGAAGAGTTTAGGTAGTTTAAATATCTCCAACTATTCATTACTTTTAATATTATTACTACATAAACTATATGTATTATTGTAATATTATTCATAATTCATAATGTACCTAAAGTGTATTGAGACGTCTGCGATGATGCGCTTTTTTTTACTCATCTTTAGTGAGTAACAATCAGGCATTTGCCTGAAAATGTTGCAACGTGACCATGCTGTTGGGTATTTGTATTAATTGGTTTACGGAGATGTATTGGAATGTGGAATATTGATTTGATCTGATGATTGTTATTTTATGATGGAAAGTTATTTCACGCTGTGGGTTTTTGTTGTAATATTTAAACCCCAAAAAAACGACAATACAGAGTGAATTTAGAATAGTGGCCAAACGGTGGAATTACATTTTCTGGGCGCAAAATTACTTTTCCCCATTGACTTACATTAGGAATGAGCCGTCCGTAAAACATTTTTTTTGGGGTGAATCAACTTCCCAGTACGTAGACTTATTCAAACCATTAGGTCCTAAAAGGTGTAAAATGCATTATTAGTCAAATTCAGAGTTATTTCCCTTCCTTCTCTTCACATGAATGAGCCGGTTCTCTTTATGGTTTAAATTCCTCATAAGAAGTTCTCAATTATTTTAAAAAATTTTGTTCAATATAGTTTGATTATACTGCAGAATCCCAGAAACTGCTGATGAAAGGTTGTTGGATTTTTGCTCAAATCCCATTTATTTTGGCCAAACCTGGTGAAGTTAAATGGCTCTTCAGTTCATACTTCCCTTGATGTGCTCCATATATAAGGAATATAAGGACATGCATGCCAGACAATGGACAGAGTTTTACCTTTGTGGTGGTATGATGGTAAAAAAGCCATCCTGCTGCCATAAAATGTGAATCTGCTGACGAGAAACTTACATTCAATGCAAGCGCATTTAAAGTGCAGCTTGTTTGGACTAAGGTTGACACGGAACAATTCCCTTTAAAAAGAGATTTATATGTTCGTTAATTTATTTACCGCAGAGAGGAAAGAGTGAGAAAACCCACACAGGAAGATGAGTGAACGCAACAATAGTCCTGGGTCACACTGGAAGCATTACATTATGAAAAATGCACCATCAACATCCAAGGACAGAGGATGGTGAACATATTTTACATTATTTACTAAGAGATTTGTATAAAAATGTTGTATACTCTGATTAATTTTCTTCTTCTATTCTCTGCCCTCTTTCCCAGATACGCCAAGGCACGACTCAACTACTACTTTGAGAAGAAAGAGGAATATTTTGGATTGACGATGAGCTAAAAAACTGAGGAGAAATCACCAGCGTATTTAAAGACAGACGTAGCATTCAATCCAAGAAGAGTTCCCAATGTCCTTCAACACCAGACATCTGTATCTCTGGGATTATTGTTGTAAATCTGCTTTTACCTACTTTATAGAGCGTATACCGATCATACAATATACTGCGAAATAAAAAAGTGAATTAATTGACGTTTTAATTGCTAAAGCCGCATGTAAATACAATATATTCTGAATGATGTGTGTGGAGTACTATGCAGTATATAAACCATGTCACAGCTTGGTCCTAATTTCAGAAGAACGGCCATTTGTCCAAATTACAAAACGGTTAAAATAAATAAAAAGCAACTTTCCAAAGGGTTTCTTCTGTTTGGTTTCTTTTCATAGCAAGGAAAACACAATGGCAGCTCATATTATTAATAATGGGTAAAAGGTGATTTATTGGTGCTACTCATTGACTTAATACTGCAGCAGCTTTTTGTTTCGTAGTTCTCTGAAAAGGTTAACTATGTAACTATGTTTCATCTGCCCACTCACATGCCATAAACGTGTTTAAACTTTGTTAACTAAATATAATCAAGTTATAAATTCCATGTTAATTCAACTTAACTTACTTTGTCTTTGTGAACCACTTCAGAAATCATAAGCATGGGTTCTCCTGACTGAAGCAAATGAAATGACGAGTTAAATGAATACTGCTGAGAGTTCACTTATCAAAATAGGTTCATCATCAGCATATTGGCAGACTTTCAGCCTCCACTGTTTGACCTTCACTGCCATTGGCCTTCCTCTATTGAGACCCTTCAAAAAAAATAAAAATGTGAGTACCTTTGTAGCCTGAACCGGGGTAAAGCGGGTTGTCCCTCAAGGTTCACGGTTTGATCCTCAGCTCCGACTGTCCTCAAGTGGAAATGTCCGTGAGCAATTTTTCGTAGTTTGAAGAAAACAACCGCGATGGAAAGTTGCTGTGTGTCTTTTAAATGTTGAGAATGTTTGTTTTTCTCCTTTTTTGTAATTCATGCTGATCACGATGAAGGTTAGTATCCCATTCAGTCCCTGCCCACGTGATTATAGTTTCATGAGGTCATGGAAGCAGCCTTGTGTTGCGCTGTGTGTGAACCACACGGCGCGTCGGCAGCTGTGGCTTCTGTCATCATCGTGGGAAAACAAAGGACTAGCTTTTTAAATCTGAGTTTAGAGAAAACTTTGAACTATTTATTCAACTTCAGTGCAGTTAACTCACATTTTTGAGGCAGCAGGGAATCTTATGTTTAAGTTGAAAAAGCTTAAAATAATGTATAGTAAGGAGCACAAAGCAGCCATTTTGACTTGTCTAAGCTGGAAAAGCCAAGTGTAACTAATACCATTAATGATGGGTTTGTTCAATTTAGGTTCCTTTAGGAAGCCAGCATGCATTCCTGGGCCCAATAACTGGATTACATGTATATAAAGTTATGTTATGACAAGTCATGAAGAAGCGTCTGTCAATCAGAAGATCAAGACCATGCAAGAAGCGTAGAGTCCCAAATGTACAGAAAGCACACAAAATATATAAATATCATGCTATCACGCAATGTGCAATGCTTTATTTGTCACTAAAATGCAAATACTAATGATCAAGTCATTTATCTTTGGAATAAAATACATTTTATTTTTGACATAACAGGCCAGACTTTTAGGTCTTAGCTTTATTACATTTGTTTATCTTTTTACAGTAGTTTTCTGCTATCAGTGTGGAAGTAAAAAACCAAATGCTCATGTCGTGTACAATCTGAAACAAGTGTTTTTATGCTTCGAGCTCACATAAAAGATCAGTATCAAGAGACAGACATGAGCTGTGTAATTAATAGGTTCCACACATGTCAAATGTAACTTGTGATCTGAGGCTACACGATAGTGTCAGATGAAAAGCTCCTTCTTCTTCTTCGTCGTTTGAAGGTGCCTCAAAGTGATCAAAGGTGATTCTAATGTGCTTAATGTGGCTAAACCCACATTGCTGGTGAATTACTGACACACAGTAACGGTCACACGTACCAAGCTGGCGTCACTGTAACACAACATTGTCTCCCACAAATGCCCAAACATAACCAATGAAGGCCTTAATTATGCTTTAGTTGCCAGGAGCTGATAGTGCCGGGGAAACACGTTGACAGTAAAGTTGAACAATCTCTGTTCAGAAGCTGCTCTGGAGCTTTCGGTCATATCGCATTACCTGACCAGTGCAACGCATTTTTGGTTGAAAAAAAGTAGTTTATACACAGCGCTTACACTTACCGTAAAAAGCCGGGTTACAAGCCGCTACTACCTTCGGTGGTTGTCCCGCTGTAGCAAGCTAGCGCTGCTGCTAGCTTGCTACAGCTGCTAGCTGCCAGCTTGCTCGACGCCCGAGTCAGGCATCGAGCCGGGGCTGGTCCCGCTACCTTCAGTGGTTGTCGGGGAACTAGCGAGAGCTAGCGGAAGTTAGCGGGGAACTAGCAGCAGCGCTAACTTTCTACAGCGGGGAACTACCGGGGACACCCACCGAACATAGTAACGGCCTTTTACGGTATATTTGATTTAATATTTATTAAATAAAACATTTTAAAGGATTTTGTAATGGATTATCTTGAATCTCACCCCCTGGAGGGCCTTCGCGTACCCCCATTTGAGAACTACCGCAATATATTATTAGGGATAGCAAAACAGGTTATGAGGTTAAATCCGGCTGGCCAGTGTAAAGGGGGACTGACCAAATGATCGTGGCTCTACAGAGATTAAAACATGAAATACATATGTTGAAATGTTTGGCGCTGCGCTGCATGGAATTGAGATGAGCTTAAGTGTAAAATCTTTGCCAGCGATCCCTGTTTGATGCAACATTGACCACTTCCTGTTGTTTTGACCCAAGGCTGTGAACAATAAGTTGGCGTGCAGTCAATGAAACAAACATATCAGACCGTGAAATAATGGCGGATGCTCGGATGTGTCAATGAGTCCTCTGCTCTGCATAACTGTGTCTAGTGTTTTTATCTGTGGAGGAAGCACAAAAGGGAATGTGATTGTAAAACCAGCAGAAAGGATGATGGTGGGTGAAATGGGGGGAGGAACGGCAACAATGGCGTTCTACCTCTTCATGGTCACACACAGTTCCACTCATCAAGGCTGCAGCTGTGTCTTTGAGTCAAACAATCCAGCTGCTTTTCAAAGTGCATTTTTCGTTAAACATATAATATTTAATTAGCGGACTAATGCACTTAAAAAGACCCAAGGACTTTGCCTCAAAGAGGGAAAAATTGGCCTTTTGTCCATTGCCCATCCAAAAAAGTGCTGTAGATTTTTTTCTTTCACTTCTAATTGCATTAAAAAAAAAGAAGTATAGGCCTTTATGCAATGTTTCAAAGACATTGAAACACAAATGCAGCTAAAGTAACTCCTTTCAAAGCTTTTTTTTCTGTATTTTTTCTGTTATTCAGATTTTGCATTTAGATTTTTTGTTATTGTTGAAAGCCTCTCAAGGCTGCTGACCTATGGAGTTCTAATAAGACCCCCTCCCAATTGACAATTGTTATCAATTATAATTTGATTAAAACGGTCCAACGCTGTATTCAAGGGAAGGTTTTACATTACACTCGGTAATACAGTATATTATATTAGTATACAGTATATACTACTGAGAACACATGCTTTATATTCTCTAATTGACGTTCCTATTGTTTTTATTCTATCATTGATGCATTTAGAAATATAAAATGTATATATATTTTTTTTCTATTGTATTAGTAGTATGTAGTTGTAGTCAGAGATGCCAAAGTTGATCTGCCTGCCAACCTTTTTATGACACGGTCTTGGGTTTTGATTTTAGTTTCCTGTTTTATTTTGAAGGTCCCTGTCTCTGTTCCCTTAATTTCCTGCCCTTGTGATTGTCCACTCTTTGTTATTCCTTTTGGCCGCTACCGCTCGCCTTGACATTTTAGACATTCATGGTTTCCAGATGATTAATTCTACTGTGTTTTCCTTTAGCATCACCATGAGCCTGACATTTATGCCTTGAGTGGAACGTTTCAACAACTATTCGATGGATTGCCGTGCAATTAGGCGCAGACATTTAGGATCCCCTCGGTATCAATTGTTATCAAAATTGCAATGTGCAGTCAGACTGCTGATGTGTGAATGTGTTTATTATTTGTTGTGGTTGTCTATGTATTTTCCTTAATTTCATTTTTTCTTTCTTGTTGTCTTCTCTCTCCATCTTTCTTTTGTATTGTATCCTTAAAGTTCAAGAGTTCTGTCTTGTAAAGTTGTCAAATCAAAATAAATATATGAAGAAAAAAAATTGCAAACGTGTCAAATTTCATGTAGCACGTCCACGATTAAAATTCAGTTTAAGCAGTTGTACAACCTGAAAGGACAAAAAAACGTTACCTGCAGAACGGCACAAAAGAGGCTTATTGTAAAACACAGTCAACTCAATGGAAGAGCGAGGGTCAATTATGACCCTTTTGATTCAAAAGCATTGGGATGATTCAGCGTCATTAGCTCTGAGCTCAAAGAGCACCAAGACCTTTCTGTGTGTTTTAATGAGTCGCGGTGCCTTCATGCTCATATGTTCAGGAGGGCTTTGATGCCTCATCGAGAGAGCCGATCCAGCGCGGCTCCTCCTTTGTGATAACAATTTACAATTCTCTTGATCTTGGCTGAGGCTTCATTGGCGAGGAGGGAAAAGAGAAATGATTATGTTGTCACTACTCTTCAAATGTGTTTTTTTAAGAAATCAAAAACTAAAATTGCCAAGAGGGCCGAACCGAGACACGCCTTCCTTGAATAAAGAATGTCACGGTGACGTGCGATGAGGTCTGTGGCTGCTGGGGAACTGACTCAGAGTCAGATTTACAAATGCATGAACCCAATAGAGGAGTTTAAATAAATCACCATTCATTTGGCAGTTTGCACATTGACGACTGTTTGTTTTTCATGTTTTATATCAGCATTCTTTACAGGTATGGTACATATTTGATTCCACCAATTTATAGCGGCTCAGAGAAAGAGTGCATTTCCTTTTATATTTTTTTATATTTCACAGTTCATACTCATTCAATACTAATAAAAATATGCTATATAGCCGACTGCAGTGTATGCATGGTCCCACTTTCACTTGTAAATGAAGTCCATTCGTCCATCCTTCTGGACAAACACCTCTGTGACTTTGTTGTAAAAGTCCTCCTTATTTATATCTTTTAGTTTTAAAAGTGTAGAAGAAGAGAACAAGCAGAAACCTGTAGGCTCTCGCTCGCCCCATGAATGATAAAAAAGTATAAAAGGTAAAAGTGTAGTATGCCATAAAAAGTAATGGGACAGTTTTTTATGCAATGGCTGAACAAAATGTAATGAAAACTCCAACATTTTCATTAAATAAAGTAATTCTTTAGGAAAGAAAAAGTAATACTATAGTATGTCTAAAAATGTTACAAAAAAAGAGTAAATACACTTTTCTTAGATTTCCTTTTGTGGGAATCACCATAGTGGACATCATATTATTCAAGCAGAGTATTCTTATACGTGGTAAAAAAACTAAAACTTTTGACCCCATTGGTCAAATGACTCACTTGAATGACCACACAAAACTAGTCCCTCAATTAGTTTTTTGTGACTCATTTCCAGATGCAAGCCCCACCCAGTTCTGATACTCCATGCACACACATTATTTAAATTATTTACAAATTTGACTGGTTCATTTTTTAAAATATTTTTCCGCTAATCTTCTTAGAAGCTTTAACAACTGAAATAACATGCAATTGGAATGGAAAATTGCAGATTAGACCTGTTTCCTCCCTGGAAATGAAGTCAATACATGAATGTATATATATAAATATATATATATATCAAGTTATGATAAGTATGACTGCACTGTAATGAAGTACGCTCTCTTTTGTGAAGGCGCTGAAAGCGTTGCATACTCTCACACAGCCGCACACACAGGAACAATCTGTCAAGTTGCAAACAGCTAAATGTTCATCCTGCAGAAAGGGAAAAGGAAATGTAAATTATGATGACTTATTTAACGAGATTAGCATGGCAACAGCACAAGTATGATTTCAAACACCCCTCCCAACTAAAAGCTATATCACACACACACAGAAAAGTGCACACAAAGGAGTGTGTGACACACTTGCCGGCGCCCCTTGCAGGGTGACGCTACAGTTGATTTGGGAATTACAATTAGATTTATGATGTGGCTGCACATGGCTGAGCCCTCTGTTTCTCTCTCTCTGAAATGCTGGGATTGGCTGCAGCGAGCACCGGCGCCGTGGCGTATACACCACAGCACAGTCAGAGTGTGTGGCGTTACCTCACACACACACACACACACACACACACACACACACACACACGCACGCACAGTGGAACAATAGGCCACATTTTACAGTAATGGGCCACCAAAATATAAAGACCGAGTGGAATAGCTCGACTTTGGAAACAGAACGCCTTGTGTTTGGAAATTATTAGATGCCTGGAAAGTAAGAGCACTCTTTTAGAGTAATGGAAATACAAATCCGTGCAGCCCTACCTGTAGCGGGCGCACAGTGCCTTCACATGCACAACACAATGAGGGTTGCACGCATGATGCAACTCCCATCTTTCCACAAAAGTCAAAGAAACAACGCACACAAGCAATGATGAAGTGACAGGTTCATAAGGAAAATCTCAAGTCTTTACTTTTTATTTATTTATTTTTTTTGATTGTCTTTCTCACCAAGTTGTACTGACACTTTTTAGAGCCAAAGCTGGCTAATAAATACAATGAAATGTTAAAACGCACAATTGAATTTCAAATACAATACTCATCACAAAATGCATGTGACCAGGAAAACGTGTGTGTTCTGCTTCTGCAGGTCACGGTCGGACAAGAGCATGAGGTCTTTAAAGAGATCAGAGGCGACGGGACCCCTTTATAGGCGGCACTAGAGCTGCAGCAACTGCTTCAATAAATGAAATGCTTCTAAAGAAAATGGCAATTTTACTTGTACGAGGCTTCTTATGGAGTTCAAACATGTGACTTTTTGACTGTTCTAATTTCTCATGTTGAAAATCAAACAACAACTTCACATTAGTCAATAAAAAAAAGAAAAGAAAACAAAAGAAACATAGAATTTATATCCAGTGCTTAGGATGCGTATGACACTAACAGAAATGTCTATGCATGAGGCTTTTTTTTTTTTTTAACTGTGATGCAAGCGAAAAACCGATGTTCAGTCCCAGCTTGTGAAGCTTTCCCCAAGTTAAAAACTGTCGGATACGGCGAGAGACATGGAGCCATGAAGACGTGTGAAGAAGAAAAAACGTGTGAAAAAAAAAAAGAGCACTCAGAAACCACCCCAAGGTCACAGGTGCTGAACATGTTCCAAATGCAGAGGGTGGTGAAAAGAGACAAAGACAAAATATTGTGCCTTCAGAGAGAGAATGTGACATTTGAGTCAAATAGAGGAAGAAAAAAAGTGAACACCGCCCAGCGAGGTGCCGACTCCTGGGCCACACCTCTTTTTTTTTCCTCCATTCTTCCTCTTAATAATTTACTCGTCTTCAAAATATACATGCGATGTAGAAAAAACCCATTTTGTTGAATTGTTTTTCTTTTTTTTCTTCAAACACAAGTTTGGTTCATCTTTCCCACGTGATGCTGAGAAGACGTTTACAGATATTATTAACAGGCTAATAAAAATAGTAACATTTCGTACACTTTTGTACCGATTTCAAAAACACAATTCAAAATACAGTGATCCAGAATATTAGAAAGTCTTTTTCTACAGTCTTAGCAGAAATGTAATGTCTGTATCTTTTGGCCGGATTAATAGGGATGGGCTCCGTGCTGCAATTACAGAACGGTGCGCTAAGTGTTTGGCCTCAAGGAACTATGGGTAATGTGGTTCATGAAAGCATCAATGCACTGGAATTGAAAAACAGACTCTTCTAACTACAACCTAGAAGCTGGAGGGGCTGCCAGAGATTGAAGTGTGTGTGTGTGCGTGTGTGTGTGTGATAGCACATCCTCCCTGAGCTCGGCCTGTGATTGGCCAGGAGGGGAGCCATCTCATCAGATAGAAAAAAGCTGATTGTATAAGACTTTTTTGCAGCATTGGAAGTTAAGACTACAACATCCCGAGTGAATGTGAATGTAGGTTTGGCACATTTGAAGTAAATCTGTACAATGCCTGGGTACTTTCTTACGTACATACTTAATAATAATAATAATAATAATAATAATAATAATAATGTGATATCAGGGATTTTGCTCCCTTTATTTCATTGACAGTCTCAAAAGTCCTACCACTCTTTCTGTATGAAAACAAACAAACAAAAACAACACATTCACAAGCTGGCACATCATACCTGAGCTGGGATATAAAAAAAAGAAGAAAAAAAAGGAAACAGTAATGTAATGTAAGCAGTTTGTCAGAAAAAAACAAGATGTAGATGCACTGTATTCGTAAGAAACAAAAGTAAGACTATAAGATTACAATAGCTAGGATTTATATTAAAACTTTTCAAATTTCAAGTTCCGACAGTCCAGAGTTTGCACAGGCCGAGTGGCCTGCCAGAAAAAAAGTCTATAGAACAAAAAACAATGAGGAAACAAAAACACAAAAAAAACATAATGATAAAAACTAAATCACTCCTTAAACATTAAGACCAAATAGCTGTTGAAGACCAATTCCTGATGATTCACAATCCATGCATGCTCTTTACAAACCACACAGTCATGTGTTCGTCGCTCTTTTGTCCTCTCGTCCTCTTCCTCTCCTCCGACTCCAGAGATTGTCAAAGTGTAGGAAACTGAAGGTCGTCAGTCGGGTGTCTGAATGTCTGCTCGGGGGGAATCACACCGGTTTCCGTCGGCCCGATTCTTCAAAGCGGACGTCCAATCGAGACGCCGTCCTAGAACCTTCTGAGCACGTCCGCTGGGTTCGGATCCTGTCCGGGCATGCTGGGATACACGTCCTGATAGTTTGCCTCAAGGTCTCTATAATAAACTGTGTTTTTTTAAAAAGTGTCTCTGAGTATAACAGGAGCTTTCTTTTTTCTTCTTCTTCTTCTTCTTTTTTTTTCTCTCTCTCTTTTCTTTTGGGACCACCGCCCCCCGTGAGCCGGCTCAGTTGGCGCTGACGGCCTCCCGTGTCTCGCGGTCGCTGCTATAGTCTGACTTGGGCTCGTCCTCAAAGTCCTCGTACATGTCCATGTCTTCGTCTCCGTTGGCGCTCGGCAGGTCCAGGGCTCTGACCCCGCCGCCGTTTTTGTTGCCGCCGCCGCCGCCGGGCTCGGCCTTCAGCCCGTACGTGCTCTGGATGACGGGGATGGCGGGCTCGGGGCTCGCCGAGTTGCTGGAGCAGTCTGAGGTCAGGTGTGGGGACGGCGTGGCCGTGGCCATGGTTATGGCGCCCGGGTAAACTCCCACTCCGCCGGGGCTGCTGCCGAGAGGCATCGGGGGCTGAGGCCTGAGAAACAAGGGGAGAGGAGACAGGAGGGATATTAATATGAATGCACATTAAACAAACTTGATGTACATAACACATCAAAGCAAAGTACAGACACTTCTACTTGAAAGGACACATTTCATGGCTGTCAACCTCATGGTGGCGCTAGAGAGGAAACGTCCTGCTATCACTTTGAGGCGGTAGGATTCATCCACTGGGGATCATGAATGTCCGTACAAAATTTAAGAGCAACCCGTGGATCAGAAACATGACCACGTCTAAGCCCCACCCCGTTGGATCAGATACCGATTATCCAGAACCTTCTTTAACCAAACATTCATTCTGAGACCACAGAAGTAAAAACGGGACGCCTCTGATCTGAGCCGGGCGTGTCCCGGCGCGTCGGCTCAATAACCCGTTAATACGGAGACGGAATGACGGTAAACGCACATCACTCAGAGAAGGGCCCTCTGGCTCCTTTAAATGAGAGACATAAAGCAGGAAAATTGCTGTCACTTTTCTCACCTAACAGTTTTCCCTCCTCGGTCTCCTGAAACAATTACTGCCATCCGCTCTGACAGACACATTTTCACATGAAGTGCTTCAAAAACAACACCGGTTTAGTTCAGAGGAACGTGCCAGAAGCTGGATGTATACTGGCACCCAGTAGCTATTTGAGTTAGCTTTGATTGAAAGACCAGGCCTGTAGACTCTTTTTTTTTTGTGTGTGTGTGCATTTACTTGACCACACACAGTCGATGTGGCATTGGGCCTGTGACGTCTGCCTCGCTCTCCTTTCCCTCTCGAACATCTGCTTACATTTCATATTCCACCATGTCTGTCTGTGTCCAATTTCACTGCCCGCAAGCGGCCGGCATTGTCCTAATTTAATAAATGACAAGCTATTAAAAATCGCTCCTATTCAAAGCTGTGGCCTCTGGTAAATCCATCTCAAGCACGGGCCACTGTGATGGCTTTAAACACATCCATGCCTGGTTCCCATTAGGACAATGCCACTGTTTTCCCCTTTGCACTGACTGCACACAATATAATGCTACCCAGCGCTATGCTAAAAGGGCTTTGCAGATACCAGGAAGAAGCCTTTCATGGACGCTCTCTAAACCCTGACGGTCACCCCGCTAACCTCCAGCAAATGGATGCAGTTTAACATATTTCTTCTGTATTCATGCTGGGACACATTCGGGAAGAAAAACCTCACATGGAGTGCTAAGAAACAAAGTTATTAAAAAAATTCAAATACCAGATTGAATTCATGAATTACATGTGGATGCTTTTTCTTTAATCTGGCTAATTAGATTTGCTTTGACACCCTGTATTCAGGCCAAGGCGGCGGGCAGGATGGCACGTTTACTTAAGAGCCGGCCGAACCGAGAGGTCACAGGTGCGACAGTCGATTAGTGAAAGTGTTCTTGGGTGAGACACAAAGCCCGTGTGACCATGTCAATGCACAATGACCCCTCTTATTAAGAAGAAAAAGAAGCAGAATTCCTTCTAATGTTGTATGTAATTACAATGATGGAGGAAAAAAACGTGTCGGACAAGCTATTTCTTTAGAATTCAACCGTGTAATTAAAACACGCCGCTGTGACATTCAGAATTCCGCTGCAAAGCTGAGCATTCTGGGTAGTCGGCTAGCAGGAAACTGCCAGGTTGAGTTTGAACATTGTGCAATATTGTTGTCATATTGTTGTGCGTTATTTTATACATTTTATTATACTATTAGCATTCATAGCAATGCTTTTTTGTATGCTTAATTCTAATTTCTCATTTTCCTACCGTAAGTATATTGTAATTCTGTGTGTAAGGACGACCTAGCAAAATAAGCTTTGCCTTGTACGGAGTAGCTGTCTGTTATCTGTGCATATGACAATAAAAATATCTCGTAGAAAAACTCACCCCACAAAGAACTGCCTCATCTCCTGACGCCGTGAGCGCATCATCTGCTTGTACTCCCCGATGCGCAGCTTCTTGCCGTCGATGATGCAGGTCCTCTTGGGCCGCGGCTTGTACTTGTAGTTGGGATACTTCTCCAGATGGACCTTGCTCAGGTGGGCCTGCTCCTCGTAGTACGGCTGCTTCTCCTGGTTGGTCATGCCTTTCCAGCGAGAGCCTGGAGGATAATAGAAAGACCTTTTAGTTTTCTGTGAGTGACTGTGCACCTCTGCGTCCGTCCACAGATAATCTCGCAATCTGCTGCAGCAAACTGCTTAATATTTTGGGGGACCAGCTCTGGCGTAAGGATCTGTAAAACACCATGTATTACCCGTTTCATACTGCCTGCTGACTGAGAGCATCAGCTGCTACTCAGGGACACAGAAGGGTGAACATATTTTGCTCACTTTTAGCGTTTTGGACCGTGTGTTTGGATAAGCGCTAACCGCTGAGGGAACTACCAGTAAACACACTTCAAAGTGAAATGATAAAATTGACTTTTATTTTTTTACAGGATCCGATGTGAAAAGAAAGAAAACCTTGAGTCATCGAGGTAATCTTTCCTCACAAGTAGAGCCAGCGTTTCAAAGTCTGCGGTTAGCTCTTGACTCTTGACCCTACTTTTCAGAAACACATCGACCGTATCACACATTCCATCTGAGAAACATCTCGAGAGTCAGACCCCGTCTGTCAGCCGAGGATGCAACAACCAGAGTGACCCACGTCTTTATCTTCTCACGGCTGGATTACTGTTAAGCCCGGCTCACTGGCCTGCAAACTTCCACTGGTACAAAATGCAGCAGCAAGAGTCCAGACAATGACGAGAAGAAGAAAACATATCGGTCAACACCGGCTGCCTGCATCCTCTGGGCTACTTTATTCATCTTTAAAGCTCTAAATGACATGAACAAGCATCTCAGAATGTCTATCTAGTGCACCTTTCTCCTTTTGATTTAGTTTTCCTTAGCTTCTTCATAAATTATATATATATATATATATATATATATATATATATATATATATATATATATATATATATATATATTTATATTTTAGGAAATCGACATTACAAAGTCTCAAAAATTAGGAAATTTGGGGAGTTTTACAATTTAAACATTTGGGGAGTGACGAAAATAGGCATCGACATGCTTTTTCTCCACTATTTCAATGATACTGGTTGAGTTTGTGGTAAAAATAGATGTAACGATGCTAACAACCATAAAAACGTCGGTTGGTCTGGTGTGTGTGTTTTTTTTAAAGATGGGATGTTGTCATATGAACAGACACTATCGGGTCTTGACCCCAGGAGGCCGTCGCTCAGGAGTGGATGACACTCGGCTCAAGAAGAATGATGCATTGTGTACTTCCTGTTTCCTCCTGAGCAAGTGGCCATTACCGCCGGAGCGCAGCTCATCTGCAAAGCCCTCTGGTTATACACACTGCGCCTCGCTCCTCTGTTTATTAAGGTTGATCACAAACCAGTCGTGTACTTTTGTTACACAGGAAACAGTGTTTTTTTTTGTTGTGTTTTTTTAAGCCTGCCACCCACTCCCCCAAAGTCCAGCTGTGTTATTACGATGGAGAGACATGCATTGTACACATGCAGTCACGTACACAGCCGTGCACTTTAGATTCTGCTTTTCGCTCCTATATTTCCCTTGATGAATGACTGCATCATCATTTCTAAAGGCTTCCAGCAGCCGATATTTACACTTTCAATCGAACACATTCAACACGACCATTCTTCATAATAAGGAAACGCATATCCGACATAAATTAGGATTCTGTCTCTGAAACTTTTGCACAAATGACACATCAAATAAATGCAGGAAGCGTTTTGTCAAACACAAACTCTCTTTTATTCTCTCACAGCTCCAAGTCAGGAGCACAGACCCACTGGAGAAAAAAGTGATTTGTTAACGTTGCTCAGGAGGAGCGATCGTGGTCCTCAGAACATTTCACCAAGCCGCCGCCAGGCTTAAAGCGCCGCGTGAATGGCGGTCTGTGTCGAGGAGGCTGGTGTCAACACGGCTACGTTCTAGCTGAATGCATCCATTACACTAGTCAGGCTTACATAGTGGAGCTCTGTGTGAAGGGTTCAAGTTAAAACGCACACTGCTGGCAGTAGAACCCGTGAACTGGAGAAGATGGAGGCGCGGCAACCGGATGAGCGGAGAGGCCAAGAACCACGTCATCAAGAACTAAGACACCAAGAACCAAGACATCAAGAACCACGTCATCAAGAACCACGTCATCAAGAACCACGTCATCAAGAACCAAGACATCAAGAACCAAGACATCAAGAACCACGTCATCAAGAACCACAACATCAAGAACCAAGACATCAAGAACCAAGACACCAAGAACCAAGACATCAAGAACCAAGACACCAAGAACCACGTCATCAAGAACCACGTCATCAAGAACCAAGACATCAAGAACCAAGACACCAAGAACCACGTCATCAAGAACCAAGACATCAAGAACCAAGACACCAAGAACCAAGACATCAAGAACCAAGACACCAAGAACCAAGACATCAAGAACCAAGACACCAAGAACCACGTCATCAAGAACCACGTCATCAAGAACCACGTCATCAAGAACCACGACCCCAAGAACCAAGACACCAAGAACCACGACATCAAGAACCACGTCATCAAGAACCACGTCATCAAGAACCACGACATCAAGAACCACGACCCCAAGAACCAAGACATCAAGAACCACGTCATCAAGAACCACGACATCAAGAACCACGTCATCAAGAACCACGACCCCAAGAACCAAGACACCAAGAACCACGACATCAAGAACCACGTCATCAAGAACCACGTCATCAAGAACCACGTCATCAAGAACCACGACATCAAGAACCAAGACACCAAGAACCACGTCATCAAGAACCAAGACATCAAGAACCAAGACATCAAGAACCAAGACATCAAGAACCACGACCCCAAGAACCAAGACACCAAGAACCAAGACATCAAGAACCACGTCATCAAGAACCACGTCATCAAGAACCACGTCATCAAGAACCACGACCCCAAGAACCAAGACACCAAGAACCACGACATCAAGAACCACGTCATCAAGAACCACGTCATCAAGAACCACGACATCAAGAACCACGACCCCAAGAACCAAGACATCAAGAACCACGTCATCAAGAACCACGACATCAAGAACCACGTCATCAAGAACCACGACCCCAAGAACCAAGACACCAAGAACCACGACATCAAGAACCACGTCATCAAGAACCACGTCATCAAGAACCACGTCATCAAGAACCACGACATCAAGAACCAAGACACCAAGAACCAAGACACCAAGAACCACGTCATCAAGAACCAAGACATCAAGAACCAAGACATCAAGAACCAAGACATCAAGAACCACGACCCCAAGAACCAAGACACCAAGAACCAAGACACCAAGAACCAAGACATCAAGAACCAAGACACCAAGAACCACGACACCAAGAACCAAGACACCAAGAACCACGTCATCAAGAACCACGTCCAGGTTTGAGGACCTTCAATCGTCAACGAGACAGTGGAAGGAGGCAAACCCACTAAATACTTTGTGCTGATGACTTGTGTGTGTGTGTCTCTAAGGTGTTGATGCCATAAAATAAAAACATATTCCATAATTGATTGGTTTTAACTCATTTTCACCCATATTCTATGTCCCAATGCATCCAGACATGCGATGAGTTCTCCAGGAAAAGAAACTGATTGTCGTAGTTTGTACGATAGTGAATGAGTTTCTCTTCTCAAAAAAAATCCACCTGGTCACAGAAATAATACACATTTTATTTATTTATATTGTTTCGTTGAGTCTAGGGCTGAAGCGATTCTTCAGGAAACTCAAGTTATTTTATGCAATTTAAGCAATTAAAATGGAGATTTTTCGAAAAAAGGAACCAAATTAGTTTTGACATCTTATTTTCTAGTTTGTATATTTTCTATTGCTCCTTGATCGAGAAACATATGTTTTTATCGGATCACTCGATTGATCAGTGGAATACTAAACGTCTCTCTAAGTTACGGCAGAAAGATGTTTCCACACTACTTCTGCCATTTTCTAATATGCAGCACAACCCAAAAATAGTTCACCCCAATTACATATGAACCAAATATTCTCACAAGTAAATACACATGAGTAGAATCCTCCAAAGAAGCAGAACATAGCACAGAATGTGTGGCATCTCACCGAGGATCTTGCTGATGTTGGAGTTGTGCATGTCGGGGAAGGTCTGCAGGATCTTCCTCCTCTCGTCCTTGGCCCACACCATGAAGGCGTTCATGGGCCTCTTGATGTGGGGCTCGGCGTTGTTCCTGCCCCGCGCCTCCCTGAACACCCGCGCCTCCGTGATGCTGCTCCCTGCGGCGACACAAAGGAACAACGTTGTGTGCGTGCTCGCCTGCGTCAAATACTTTCACGCTTGAAAACTGATGCAATATGTCGCCGGGCCCTTCCTGTTTGTTTCCTCGGCCCTTGATCCTCGGGGGGCGGAGGGGAGGATGTATAACATAAGTTTAACAAAAGTGTGACGGGGGTCTTGCTGGGACGCCCTCCACATGCTCACACTAACACACACGATGGTATCTACGCTGCTGCTGTGTTTAGCGCTCCTCACCGCCTGTAAACACTGGTGCTTTATGGGTAACAGGTGGGTTGAGAGTAAAACAACAACTTCAACACCAAGTCAGTGTCTTCATGGTATTTCATGCAACAGTGCTTGGAGACATGTACATACATACGCAGTAAAAGAAGTCTGGCTATTATTTGTTATAAAAATTCAGAATTCTTATTTGCAGTAAACTTGGCCTGCTCTTGTTTGCATACTTATACTGGGTGGGATCTTGTGTCACAAACACTCGTTGCGGGGAAGAAAAAAAAAAAAAAAAAAGGGAGGAGAATTCAGCCCTCTTGTCATGGTACTTGCGGGGAAAAATAACGAAATTGTTCAAGAGCGTAAAGTGTTGACGTTGGCCGGTCTGTTTAGCCGTTCAGGGTGTCCTTCACCGGCGCATCCTGAGGAGCACAATAAATATTTGTGTTCCCTGAATACCTGCATGTTCTAGGCTCTCTGGAAGATGCTTTCTTCTTTATTGCGGCAGAAGAAGCAGGGCCTCTTCCCTGTGGGGCCCGCAGAGTTATGGGTCACTGGTATCAATTTAGTCTGAACAGGATGTGACTGCTTCTAACCGAGAGTCTGCTCCTGGAAGCTGCAGCAACTCTTTTCCTTGGGGATCCCTCTAGCCTTCCATTTCCTATTTGTCTTGGTCATTTCTGCATCTGCATACATCTCTGAATTATGAGGATTACGAGCTCCCAGACGAAAAGTGAAGCGAAACAAAACAAGTTGGACAAACCCAAAAAGAGGAAAAGGAGGCGCTTACCATCCAGATCTTCTGGTCTCGTCAGATCGATGACTCGATGGACCATCTTCCCAGCGTCCTCCCCGAGCTTCCCCAGGTGCTGACTCAGCGTCTCATAGTGCAGCCGCTCCTGCAAAAAAAAAAAAACCCACATGAACGGTTATATTCCAAGCAAGCTGCAAATAAAGACGATGCAGCTGCATGCAGCACACGGAGAAACGAGACGCGAGCTTTTCCCTCGAAGAAAGTTTCAATTCCACCGCAGTTCTCACTATCTAACGTCTGGATCGAGTCCCTGTGTGAGCCTGGCATCTTTGAAACTGGGTCACTAGGGGATGACTGCCGTGGTCATGACAATAAAACTAAATTGCCGGCTTGAGTTGGCACGGAGGAGTTGTCCAGAAAGCGGGCGGTTCATAACTTTTATGCGACGGCATCTGAGGGTAATGAGTCATGACGTAAGCTAATCAACGGTGTCTTCCATCCTCTGGTTCTGCCTTCTGCCCGCCACTCCACTTCTGAGACAAACGGCTTCTACAAGCCGGCTGCCTCGGGCCCTCCCAGCTAAAATTACCCCACCACGCTCCCAAACTGTGGTGGAAAACATCGAACCCTCCGCACAGCTACCGCACATCTACACTCCTCCTCTCCTCTCCTCTCTCTCATCCCCTTCCCTCCCTCCCTCTCGGCTCTCTTCCTTTTTTTTCTGGTGACAGAGGCATTTTGTTTGACGCAAGGAATGGTTGCCGGGTGAAGTCATGCCGCGGTAGCTGCTGGCAGAGTTGGTGGAACTTAGGGGCCGGCGCGTATGTGTACATATATGTGTGTGTGTGTGTGTGTGTTTATAGATGAGGAGTCGACGCGGGCCAATGTCAGCACTACGGCAGGGCTGTAATCAGGCCCACCACAGAACATGTGCCTGGGCAGTGCCATGCTCACCGCAGGAAGCAACCGCCTAACAAAGGACTAAAGAAAAGAGAGACGGAGGGAGATAGAAAGTGGAAAAGTAGACCAGAAACAAGAGAGAAGGCTGACTTGTTGTGTTTTTTTAAAGTGCTAAACAATACGACAATAGCATGCAATGGGGAACGCGGGCGCTTTGCTCTGCGGCGCTATCAGATGCAGTTAGGTAGTCAGAGAGCTACACGAATGGGAGGAGAGGATGGAAAAGTAATGCACAGTCGATTTAGGGTTCTGGAAAATGGACTAGGACAGCACCAGCGGAGGAAGACGGATCCAAGACACAGATTAACAGCAGACCCGGGTCAAAATGTGCAAATATTCCGTGCGGTCGGTCGACTTTTTGGTCGACTTGAAAGTTCTTGTGGCGAACGCAATAAGGAGCTGTCTTTGCTTTGTTTAGGCAAGATTGAAATAGGTTTGGCCCGCGGGGTTTGATACTGGACTGCTGCCTTTTGGAGCAGCTTTATAGACTTTTTTTGTATTTTCTTTCACGGCTCTCTGTTTGATTTGTGCGGAGGATCGCATTGTGCTCCTCTGAAGCCTTTTGTCTTCACAGCGGAGGAATTTTTCTTGCTGAATAAAAGTCAAGGCTTTTGAGTGCCGTTGTTGAGGAGGAGGCGGCGGCGGCGGTGAAGAGGAGGCAAACTGGGTTTTTTTTCAGGAGAGACTGTTTTGTGTATCTTGAAAGGCTTTCAGACATTAAAACCCACCCACCGCGTCCTGTGCTTGATATTACATTATGCTATTTAACACACGGCGGAACCGGAAGGCAAACAAAGTAGCGATTCAAAGCAGACGAGATGACGAATCAAGATGAATGAAACACGCAGGAGTGCAGGGGCAAAGGTCAATTCAAACCTTAATATTTCTGCTGAATGTACATTTCTTAATTTAAGAGAGACACCCGACACAGTTGCTAACGTTCTAAGCATCAGTTTTTGTATGTTTTTATTTGTCATCCACACCGTACTGAGCTCATTACCACGGTTACAACTCGCCCACCGCCTCCAGCTGACCCGCAACCGTTTACTGTCTCCTCCCGGGCCAATCAAGCTGCCCCCCTCCGGCGTTCCCTCTCTACTCCTATTTTCTTCATCTTTCCTTCTTCAGACTTCGCCGTGTGCCCGATAGAGCTGTCCGTCACCCCCCTTCTCCTTTTCACCATTCCTCCTATTCATAGCCACCAGCCCCTCCACCCCCTCGGGGCTCCAGTCCCAAAGAAGTAGACACTCAACGGTCTATTTGCAGGTGCCAGTAGCTCAGCTTTGTAGTAGACATTATCATAATGTATATCATTCAGGCTTCAAATGCAGCAGCATTACGGTGACCTTTAATCAGGACCTGGGAGCCGTCTGGAGCTGTCGGTTTAACGGGCTCGCTTCCTCCAAAAGACCAAACTCACCAGCAGAGCCAATATAAACTTCTATACAACCATTTCCTCTGCTGCACCAACAGAGAGTGCACTCCTGTGTAGTCTCAACTCTTCAACAGACAAAGTACATCTCTCTCTCTCTACTTCATCTCTTTATAGTAAATACTCGAACATTAAGAGATCTGGTGAATTTCAAAAGTTAAGAAGAAGTCTGAGAGAAAGTTTTACTTTTAAAACAATTTCAGGTGAAAGTGTGAAAACGTACAATTCATGAATAGTTTGTTCAGGACAATATTACTTCTTGTTCACCCTGAAATGCGATGGTGGATTTTGTATTGTGGGGGTAGCCGCACAGCATAAATAACCTTCACGTTTTTTTATGCAACAAAGATTTCGTGTGGCATTGTTCCCATTCATTTATATGAATCGCTTTCTTTCTTTTTCATCCCGTGAAGGCTGGCGAGGAGGGATCTGCTGACCGCTCTGGGCTCAGCTGTTCAGCGCCTCGGTCGGCTTCACCGCTTCTCGCCGTGAGCATGAGCAAGAGGCGCCGGAAAAACATCCACGTGTCCTTATCGCTGAGAATCTGACATTTTAAAAGCGGCTGTCGAGCGATGGTTTGCGTAACGGGCATCATCCAAAGTGGGAAAACAGATCTTGGAGCGATAAAGAAAAGAACTGTTTGTGTTCCTGCCTATGCGGCCTGTAGATTTACCTGCCGTCCCCCACCGCGTTCCCCGCCTATGGAAACAGGAAAAGTAGTCCCCAAAGCAGTGAATTATCTTTCATGTCAACTTTACGGGGCTCCCGTGACAACTTAGACTTATGACTCCATATTCTGAGTGAACAATCTACCGGAAGACACATGGTTGATATTTTTTTTCTTCATCCAAAACATGTCAGCTGCTGAGTTATGTGATAATCTCTCAAAAGCATCTTTTTAAGTGGCTTTAAGGGAGTGTTTTGTGGCTGTTTAGATTTTTAAAAAAGAAGAAAAAAAACAGCAGTGCACAAGTTTTTTTCCCCGCACACACACACACACACACACACACACACACACACACACACACACACACACACACACACACACACACACACACACACACACACACACACGGCGGCTATTTCAGTGAGCGCTTGGCAGCCGCAGGCCAGCTGGAGGCAACGTAAGCGTAAGGTGATACTCAACAATGCCACTAACTGGCCAGGCCTCTCGTCTGTACACCAGCTATAATGACATTAACATGGCTCAGGCCAATGCAGAGCCAGGACACACACACACACACACACACATGCGCACGCACACACACACACAAAAGGATCACTTTCCGCTCGGAGGGAAATGTCTATGTCGTCTGTGCTTGAAATGAAAGCTGAGGGACAAAAATACCCAAACAGAAAGCTAAAAAAAACAAAAACACAAACACACACACAGTCAGACGTCACCGCGACAACTCAATAAATAGCTCAACATTTAATACACCACCGAGGTGCCATTAACAGCAGTTGTCTCATTCCCTCCAAAGACGCCTAAATATGCTGTGTTAGTACAATGTCATAAAATGAAATATAAAAAAGAGGCCTGGCCGGAGCTTCAAAAGCCTCAGAGGGGGTTTTGTGTAACACAGAAAGCGACGCACACAAATCCAAGGTAAAGAAAAAGAGGCGGTCTGGAGGTGGAGCGGCTGAGTCACGCGCTCAGCATCCAGCAAGTTCCATCCATGGATTGTTTAAGACAGAGCAAAGCCTTTGAGTGCCTCAGAAAGAAGAAGAAAAAACACACACACAAGAAACGTCTCCGTCCAAAAGAAAAAATTATGTATTTAAAGCGAAGAGAAAGAGTCTTTGAGCGGCTGTTGTTAGGTAACGAATAACAAACCGACAACAAACAGCGAGGCCCGCCGTCGTCCTCCAACCGGAAACAATTACTTTGAGACTTTCCAAATGAGCTTTTTATTAGGAGGCATCCAGCTATAAACCAAATTACTGCATTGCTTTGGTTTTGTTCTTATAAAGTTGGAAAATGTAGCGCTTGAAAAGCAGACGGGGCGCTCACCTTTCGTCTGTGATCGCGTCCGAGTTAGCGCTGTGCGAAAAATTATAATAAAAAGCTCTTTTTAAGTTATTTGGGAACATTTGCGAGAATTTTGTAGCAGCAGATGACTCAAATTGAGTCTTAATAAACCATTTATTATTAAAGGCTTGTGTAATTTATATTTATGAGTTTCTCAGTGTTTACCAGCATAATGACTTTGAAAAAAAAAAAAAAAAAAAAAACGTCAACTTGGGACTGAGGATAAGTACAGAGGAGATATATTTTGCCAGATTTGTTGGGATGTTTTCCTCCTGAAGATGCGAGGCAAACAAGTCACACGAAGAAGAAAAAAGATTCAAAACAGCCAACCCTTAGAGTGCACCAATCATGACCTACTTGGGGGTTGGCTGGGTTCAAAGTCTCCACCCCTAAAATATTCATGAGCTCCTCTCCTCCTCCTCATCCTCCTCATCCTCACGAGCAACATGGGATGGATTGCGCAGGAGAGCCGGTCTAATCATGTTCCTGTTTTACTGAACGTCTGATCAGACTGATTGAAGATGTTTTGGAATATGGATGTGAGATGATGCTGCTGGTACAAAGACCCTGTCTCCTTTTAGCCCAAGGGGGGGGGGGGGGGAGAGAGAGAGAGAGAGAGAGAGAGAGAGAGAGAGAGAGAGAGAGAGCGTGCAGGGGGAAGGTCCCTTCCCACAGAAAGACCCTTTAATTGGGCTAAAACCCCAAGGCCGGGACCCCCCCCCCCCCCCTCCCCTCCAGGGCTAGTGGAGAGCTGGACTCTATTATACACACACACACATACACACACATACACACGCACACACTAATGTTAACACCGTCTCCTCTCCCCCAAAAAACACCCACTTGGTCTCAGTCAAGGCAGGCCCACACACACACACACACACACACACACACACACACACACACACACACACACACACACACACGTGCGCGCCTGCACTCAAACGCCAAAACCATCACTTGTCATTGGCCCAGCTGCTCCGTCTTCAAAGCTGTTGGCTTCTGGGTGGCCGTGGAGAGAAGAGAAGTACTCAAGAGCAGCCGCCCGAGCCAAACAACGCCGAACATCAGCCATGAATATTCCACAGAGCTGAAATCTCTCTCAGACGGTGCAGAGGAAGTATGAGAGAACATATAGGAGATAGCGGCGAGGACTCGCTGTGAATGCCGTGCAGAGGTCGGTCCTCCCTCCCTCCCTCCCTCCCTCCCTCCCTCACCTCTCTGCTGCTCCTGGAGCTGAGGGCAGGTCAGAGATGTGTTCTCATCTTTTACTGGAGGAAACGTAGTGAAACTTCAATGAGGAAATAGTTCAACTGACACTAAAAAGTTCACTTCTGTGTCTGTAAAAGATATGGAGAAGCACTGCAAGTATACGGGCCCAAGATGGGGTGATAATATTTAGGAAATGTACAATTCATTGTTTTAATTGGAATGTTTATTTAATAAGACAGATCTGTATACGTTTTGTACTTATTTTGCAGGTTTTCTATGTTGTTTTCGTGACTGTTTTCATCATGATATGACATTAGGACTTTTGCTTTTAATAAGTTTCTGTTGGAAGTAGAGCTTCCGCTAGAGGCTGGGAGATCAAACGTGTTGCTTAAATAAAGAGCAGTACGTGTTGATGAGTTAATCGTCATCTATTATAAGTAACATGTACCTTCTGTAAGTTTACAACAAATATACTTATCATTCAGTTTTACCTGGTGGTTCACTTTTGAAACACAAAGGTAACAATGTGACTGATGGATACGACATGAAACTTCCCCAGTTGATTAGCTACACTGAGAAATGTAGTTTTCCATGTTTCAATATGCAAATAATGCAGTATCTTATTAAATATATCCTAGAAAGAATTAGAGTCCAAGGTTTTTACTGAGGGCATTTTGTATATCTCTTTGTATCCCTCCATAATCATAACATAATGTAAACAGCTTTAAATACATCTATACTGGCCCTGAGTTAGAAATAAAATGTTTTATAAATCAATGAATGATACATGAACGAACCTCTCTGTAAAAAAAAAAAAAAAAGAATATAAAGAGGAATGAAACTGGAATGTTTGGATGTAAGATCTGCGGAAATGGAGATTTCTGGCATCTAAACTCAACCTGTCTTTAAAGATGACTAATAGTTAGAGAGATGGCCAATAACTCATAGACATCACCATGAAACTTTCCCAGTTGAGTATGTTACATGACAAATTCTCTGTATTTTCATGTTGAGATATGCAAATGAGACAATATCTAATGCTTGCGGTGAATTTAGGAAAACTCTACAGACGCAAGTCGACACATTGTACAGCCCAAAAGCTCACAATAAACCAGCGCATGATAGAATGTTAGACGTCTGTCTGAAGCTGATCATATATTTTGTATATAAAACTGAAATCTGCAGAATAAAAAGTAACAATAGATGACGAATCGTGGAGGAAAAACGACAACAAAAAAGAAACAAAGTTGCATAAAATAGAAATACTCGTGTCTCCAAATTCCTCCGAGTTGCTCACAACTTTCCCCTGCTGCCTGTTGGCGTCACATGAACTGCACAGGTTGTGTGTCTTTAGGTGTGTGTGTGTGTGTGTGTGTCCCGCTCACCTTGTTGCCGTTGTTGAGGGCCATGCTGCTGAGGGCCGACAGCTTGGCCTCCAGGCTGTGGGGCCCCGGGTGCTGCTGGTGCTGCTGGTGGTGGTGGAGCTGCTCCCTCTGGATCTGCTCCCTCATGCTCCGGGCCTCCTGGATGGCCTTCATCACGGCGTCCTGGTCCCCAAAGAGCGCCGTGGAGTTGAGGCTGGACAGGATGTCTGTGGAGGGGCGGGGGGGGGCGGGACAACTGTCTGTTACTTTGACTGACAGGACATTAACGTCTGTCTTATTTCAGCAATGACAGTAAACATCCAATATTAATGACATAAGAAAAAACTATTGAAGATTCAATCAAGGAAGCAAGCTGTCTTAGCTATATCTCTTAACTAAAAAAAACAGTTTTCCTCATAAATAGTTTAATATATTAGCAAAAAAAAACAACTGTCATCAGATTCTGAGTCATAACTTCTGGTTGGCGCATTAATTGCATGTGACATCACTTTTCCCCCCAACAAAGCCACTTCAAAGTAGAGAGAAGAGGACAGGGAAACCCACAAGTAATGAAATCTCATGTGAAATGACAGAAATGATTCCAACTTTGGAAGGAAATTGTTCATTAATAACCAAACTACATTTTAGTCTCCTATTTTTTTGATCAACGATATTGCATTTTCGAATCGTCAGTTTGTGCCATCGTCTTAGCCGTGGAGAAATAAAAAAAATCGTTAACGCAACAATGTTTTTCTCACGGTGCGGCTTATTTTTCTCGCCAGCCAATCAGAGCAGACGTGGCTTAAAGGGACAGGCGTCAGAACGGAGCGAGAGTCGGTGAATACAGGAATATTATTTATTTTTTTACATTAAAGCATGTTAAAAAGCCCAGAACATAAGTATGAACCTGCATATGAACATAATGTGTTCCCTTTAACAAACCACAGGGTTGTGAGTCGCATGCTGTTGAACCTCTAACCCTTGAAAACCCAAATGTTTTGCTCATTTGTGTGATTTCAAAAGAATTCCAAACGTCTGCGTCCACATTCCTAAGACACAAGGCTTAAACATCTGTAGGAAGTTTGCATTTTTTCCCCTCCAAACTCTTATTGGCTTCCAAATGTCGCCAACGTTGTTTTTTTCCGGTCCACTTGTGTCTAAACACGACAGAACCTCCCCCCCCCCCCCCCCCCTCCCCCCCCTCCCCCTCCTCCCCTCCCTTGTTTGTGTGCCGCGCTTCACACATTTGAAGCCGCTGCACATTTGAAGAATACGAAAATAAATAAAGAAACAGAAGCGTGCAAAGTTTTCCGTCGCCCTCCTCGTTTAATTAGCAGACGAGTAGGAAGCGCTGTATGCTTGGGTGGCCGTTTTTATAAAAAGGGCAAAAAATAACTTTGCAGAGGGAACGCGAGCGCCGCGTCCTCAAAGCCACTCCAGAGGAGCTGGCCAAATTGTTTTCTCGGGGGTTTATAATGAGAGGGTTTAGATTGGCCTTAATAACAGATAGCAGAGGTAGGGGCATAAAAGGTCTAGCGCGGGCAGACAATGATGTGAGGAAGCTCTTAAAAAGCAAATAACGTGTGCTGGGTTTCACTGCTTCCGCTGCTGGGGTTTTCATTGGGGCTAAATACAGGGCTTTGGACTCCTGTAAAACACACACACACACACACACACACGAGTACACACACAGGTCTGCTCGCGGGGTTGAGGTGTCTGCAGTCTATCAGACGCATGCGTCGCTGCTCGGCTTGTCTGTGTGTGGCGGCGAGGAGGAGGTGGCGTTCGGGGTGGGTGATGTTTTTTGTTTTTCCGGTCGAGGGGAAGACACAGTTTTCCACCGTGAGCTGAGGGCGTGTTTTGCTCGTTGTGCAGTGCAGATGTGAACAATACGGTCGGTGTCTGGGTGTTGGTTTCAGACCATGTGGCCCCGTCTGCCCGGCGGTGAAGGTGTCTGTGTGTTCGCTACCCACCCAGAGAGCTGTTCCGGCCCATGTTGGCGACGGGGCTCGGGATGCGACCCTTGCCCACGCCCGTCGGGCTGGACTTGCTCCCGGAGAACAGGCCGTGCGTCGGGGACGTCGGGGAGCGACGGGGGTCCGTCTTGGGTCTGGCGGAGAGGTTCAGCGGCTGTGTGGACGCTTCCTCCTGTGGGAGGAACGGTGTTTTAAATGAATGGATCAGGATCTGTAGCAGGAGGAAGGCTGGGATTTTCAGTGCATGATTACAGTAACAACATCTAAAGACATTCACCTGTTGAGCCCTAGGTTCCCCCATCGGGGGACCCTTATATATCAGGAAAATCAAGAAAAAATCATGGTATAAATCCCTCCCCCCCAAAAAAGCAAACATGTTAGGTATCAAATTAAACATAAAAATCAGGGCTACAATAATATATAATCCCGATGTACAACCTCTAAACACAACTCAAACAATAAATAGGATTAGGGGTTAGGGTTATTAGGGTTAGGGCTTAAAGGGCTACAAGATAATAATAATGCAACTTGTTTTTTTGTGCGTTTTGTTTCGTTTCTGGCAAATTAATTGCACTTAAAATACGAGTGAATTGACTAATTCACCAAGAAACGTAACAACGTGGCAACAAAGACAAGGAAGACTCCAACTTCTCAAATCCATAGTCACAGTATCTTCCCAGGAATCGTTAGCTTACCAATATTGCTAATTAAGATAAGATAAAATAATCCTTTATTAGTCCCAAAGTGGGGGAAATTGCAGGATTACAGCAGCAAGAGATATTTATAATAATAAATAAACAGTAAAACAGTAATAAAACAGTAAATAATCTACAATAGCAGTATTATATATACAGACAGAATACAAAATGTATTTATATTGCACCAGTTGAAGTAATTAAAGTGTTATTAAGTGTTTTTGTGGTCTACTGCGAGCTCGGCTGGTTGTGCAGCCTGACAGCAGCAGGAAGGAAGGACTTGCTGTCCCTCTCCTTCACACACCGGGGGTGAATCAGCCGGTGTGTGAAGGAGCTGTGCAGAGCGGCTAATTCCTAAATATACAGGAAGCATCGGATGGCATAACTTTGGTGCATCACAGATACAACATTCTGGCAAAAGCTGCATGTTTCTGCTGTGGAAGTGGGTTCCCCGTTGGAAGTGTAATTGACTCAATTTAAGAAGCCCACAGCTGCTGATGTTCAATCTTGTCCAAAGCATCCCTGAAAGCGCTCAAAGACCAGCCATCGCTCCCCAACAGCTTCTTTTTCAGCCCTTCAATAAATGAATTCCACCGCTAACCTCCGTGAACCTGACAGGGAGGAGGGAGAGGCTGCGGTGCATCTTCTCATCTAAACAACGGCACCTTTGTGCAAATTCCTCTATTCCTAGACAAAGGTTTCACGACCACTCTGATCCACATCAGGAATTTCCTTGGAGGAGAAAAAAAGGAAATGCGGTGTAAACCCACGTCAACACGGCCCGACTGCGGCTCTCGTGTTGGCAGCAAACGCTTAATGAACGTGGATCTAATTTGGGGCTGAGCTTCCGCTGAGGGAAGTGTTGAGAGGGAGAGGAGTTTAGGACTGGCATGGCGGGTGGGGAGGGACCGGGTGGCATGCCAAAGCTGGGAAGTGTGTGTGTGTGTGTGTGTGTGTGTGTGTGTGTGTGTGTGTTTGTGTGGGGGTGAGCGCAGGGTGGGGAGTTCGGAGGGCAAGGCACTACTGGTTGAGTGAGCTCTGACGCCGGCCTATTGTGACGCCGCCGGCTGCAGCTGTGCCCCCCCCACACACACACACACACACACACACACACACACACACACATGTGGGTCCCATTACCGCCTCGTCGTGGAGTAAAGATGAGGCGTGTGCTCGCCCCAGCGGAGGGGGGTCTGGGCCCGCGGCCAAACAGCAGCCAGCGCCAGTGTCACTTTGTGTGTGTACGTGTGTGTGTGTGTGTGTGTGTGACTTTTCAGATAAGCTGTTTCTAATCGGCGGTGAGGAGCACAGGCCCGCGCATCGGTTCAACGACTTCCAAATTTCCAGCCTCTCACTTTTGCTCGAACTGTTTTCTTCTTGGGAGTTTTCCCTCATCCTGAACTCACTCTTTCCTTTGGCTTGTTATGTCGCTTGTTGTGCACCATAGAGACACAGTTTATTTCCCCCATACGTCGCCCTTATACGCCCCCCACCCCCACCCCCGGGACAACATGGGGTCCCGGTCCATCCCGACTGGGGTCCACCTGGCAAACTCTTTCAGCAACTCTGCCGTGCAAAGTCAACGGCGGACTCACCTTGATGTGAGTCACGGGACTGGACGCTCGCTTCTCGCTCTTCAGGGCGGAGGGGGAGAGGGGGCCGGAGGAGTTGGGAGCCTGCGGGAGGGGAGCCATCTTGGCTCCCGGGGAGATCTGCATGCTCGCCAGCTGGGCGGCGTACAGCTGCTGCAGAGAGGAGGAGAAACCAGCAAAACCGCTATTAACGTCGCTCGCCAGCAGCGAGGCAGTGGCTTTCCTTTTTCATTCTCTCTTATCTCCTGTGACCCCCCCAATGTGTGTGTGTGTGTGTGTGTGTGTGTGTGTGTGTGTGTGTGTCGACATCCTCCCCCTGGTATTGCTCGCATCTTCTGAGGTTTGACCGGTGAGCATCTGAGATCACACACACCTCATTCTTGACAGGAGTGTCACACACAAATGGAAGATTTGTTTGAGTTGGCGAGTATTTCCAGCAAAACTTATTTTTTTTAAATTTTAAATAAATGATCTACAATCCATCTCTGACACTTATTCTTTCAACAGATGCTGGGAGCAGCTTGTAAATCGATTTCCATCGAGAAATAAATCCAAACAATAGCTAAAGAAACCTTTGAATGCTTTGCCAAAATCTTAAGTCTGACAATCTATAAAATTGGATATCAATTTCTTGGTTATGCATTATGAGTGTTGGAAATGAAATGAAAAATAACTTGTTAGACAATGCCTGGCTCAGTGTTGCTCACAATAAAAGGCTTTTTTTTCTTTATTTAATAAAACAACAATGTGAACCGGAATTGCAAAAAAAAAAGAAGCCACATGGCTGTTTTAGTTTTTCTGACTTGACTTGGCTTTGATATTGTCAGATTAAGAAGAAGAAATTCCAAACAATAGAAGACTAATTCGTCCTCGCATTCACAGTTCAGATAATCAATCAAGAAAAATAGTGGACATTAATTTTGAAGTAGGTGTAGTCATGCTGCAATTATCTTGGTCAAGAGTCAATCGAAAAACACTTGAAAATCATGTAAAAACAACAGAAAAAGAAGAAGAAAAAAACAGATTTGTAAGGTAAAGCCAAATGCCTTCAGGGTTGGATGAAACCATTACATGTTGCAGACACACACACACACACACACACACAAAAAAAAAATCTGTACCGATTTTCCATCCAACAAAAATCAAAGAGTCAAATACTGGGCCCGGAGTCCAGGGTCTTCTAAATCAAAGCTCGCTCGCCAGACAAACCGCTGCTTGAAACCACTGTCAACCCCTGTCTAAATGCATTGGAGTGTGAGGGCTGGAGTATCAAAGAGCCTGTCCTCAGGAAAACCACCCAGACGTGGCTGGCCTTCACGCCGACTCCCTCTCTCTCCCTCTCTCTCTCTCTCTCTCTTTCCTGCTTTCCTCTCATTTCGTTGCTCTCACCTCATCTATACTCCTTCTTTTGTCTCCCTCGTTAGATCTCCCTCTGACTCTCTCTCCCTTTCACCCTGTTCCAAAACCCCTCTGTCATATCTGCTCCACCATCTCCATCTCCATTTCTCTCTCTCTCTCTCTCTCTCTCTACTCGCTGCCCCCTCAGCCCTAAACCGCCCCCGGTGTTGTGAGATCTGATTTCCCTGTAGTCAAAACTGCGAGGCCTCCCGGGACCAGAGATCCAAAAGCAAAGAGTGCTCGATGGAGATGGAGGGAGAGAGAGAGAGAGAGAGAGAGAGAGAGAGAGACCACCGTCGCTTCACCGCCGAAGCGCCAGGCTCAGCGGTTGGGGCCCCGGGAAAAAAAAAAAAAAAAAGAGAGAGAGAAAGAAAGAATTGGCTGGCCCTCTTTCCACTTCTCTGGGAGCGATATTAAACACAAACAGAAGGGGCCTCGTCCGTTGAAACAAAGCCCTGATGTCACGCCGCTTATTTTCCTTGGAAGGCACCGGGAGCGCTCGGGCCAACCCCCGGCGATACGAGACCCCCGTAAGAATGTGCCCGGGACGGCTGGCGGCGAGGCCTCACGCGTCAATCAAGCCCGACCGCAGAGCTCCTTCTGGTGATGCCTGATATTCTTACAGCTCTGAGGGGAGCAGGACACACGAGTCTTTGAGGTGAAGGCACGCGGTTTAGGATGTCTCACACACACACACACACACACACACACACACACACACACACATTGGTATTGTGCTGTTAGCAGCGATTCCGTCAGCGATTCCCAATATGTTGAACAAACAAAAGACCAAGAGAATAAGAGCTTGTACCTTGTTTTCTCTCTCTCTCTCTCTCTCTCTCTCTCTCTCTCTCTCTCTCTCTCTCTCCCTGTGTTTCTTAAAGACACTCTGAGATTGATTAGTGAGCGGAGAGGCCAATGTGCTGCGTAAACAACCCCAACCGAAGCTCTCGCCGTCCGCTCAACCCCCACGGGAAGACAATGCCCCGCAATTTCCTAAATTACAAATTGACAAAGCGGGCCCCCGGACCTCTCCGGAGCTGTCCAGAATATCTGACTGGCCTTTGGACGTTAGTGCTAATTTGACTAAAATCCAAATGATTTGTCTGTCATTTCTGGCCCGACCTGATCATCAGCAGGTTTTTCAGCCTACTTTGGCATAATCCTGGAGAGACGCAGGGGAGAAGGTGATGCTGCTTGAGGCCCGGGTGTGGGCAGCGGTGTCCGGACGCCTCCAAACCAGCCGGTCCCGATAGCACTGGGGGTTTTCAGCAGGTTTGCAGGAGGGAGAAATGGATCGGCTGCCACTGGACGGAGGCTAAATATTGCACTTGGAGGGTTATCCGCGAAAGAGACGCACACAGAGGCCGGCCCGCATAAAGACAACCATTATCTCACTTCCAGTTCTCCTCAACGGGAACAGATGCTGGGAGACAAACCCTTCACCAAAACCAAATCCTTCCAACCATTGTCCTCATTCTAAGACAAAGGGAGCCATCCGTTAATCAGTGTGCGTTGGCAGACCGGGGCCGTCATCCTGACTCTGGGGCTCAGGAGTTTGCTCCTCACCGTCGTGGCCACGCCTCAGACACAGAAATAGGCAGAACATCGAGGCAGACAGCGAAGAGATGTCTTATGATTTCAGCAAGAATGTCTGCTAAGCAACTGTATTTTTGCTCGCATTAGCCGGCAACAAAGGGGGCCTTTCTTCTGGGCCGGAATCCAGTGTTCGCGATGGGGTCTACTCCGAAGGCCCCATTCGGTTCCCACGCCGATAGCACGACATTGCGCCGGCAGAACCTTCAGGTCGGGTCACGACGGGTCTCGCACAACAGGACAGCTTTTGTCAAATTATTTGCTTGAGGCCGAAAAAACAAAGGACATGATCAGTGCTGTTGCTTTTTGAAGCGTTACGGTCTTCTCCAATGATTTGAAGATGCCCCTACACAATCTGGTAGCTTATGCAAGCTTCTTTTTCAGTTCCGTATGCCAGTCTTCGCCCGCTTGACCATCGGTGCCAGCCAGCTGTCTGAAGGCTCGCTGCGGGGGCAGAGCTGCCGAACATCTGGAGGAGTCTGCCTGCAACATCTGTCCGTCCTGTGCCGAGCACAGCGCTGGCATCGGACGGGTTTGGATGCCAGCTGGCCGTGCACTCGGCTGCAGTGTGTAGCAGAGGAGATGCTAACGTAGAACTAACGTGGTGTAGTTGTGTTTTTACAGTGCCTCTTTTCCTTACAGGCTAATGCACAGTTTCACACACTGGACTTTTTTGAAGTGGAGCGTTACCGAGACTAACGACTAAGAACCACTTAAAAACTGACAAGATCTCAGTGTGCGCACTGGACGGCCATGTCGAGACTTCTCCTTTTAAATCCCGACCGCATGACTCAACGAAAGGCGTGGTAGTTTAGTCGTAGAGGGGAAGAGACATTCTCTGGATCCCAAATGATGATGAAAGACTACATACATGATACCTCAGCCCAGGATGCACATTCCATATTGTATGTTGTGAGGGCACGCCTTAATTGTGCAATGTGCAAACAGGCCTCAGTTCACACGTCGCCAACATGACAAGCTGCAAACAACCGAGCCAAAGGGTAAAGGCCAGAGGCAGCTGTCATGCGGGATAAAGAATTGTGAGATTGTTATCGATGCTGTCGTTGTCCCTCCCCTCCGAAAAAAGGCAACGCCCACAATGAAAGCAAAGCCGGAGCGAGAGAGAAACTGTGGCACGACAGCGTAACCATGATGGCTGCATGGAGGTCATGGCTGAAGGTCGTGTGGGATGTTTCTGTTCTACTCAGATCCCTCAGAAGTATTACTTACTTTTAATGGTTTGTATTACTTGCTTTTAATGGTTTGTATTACTTACTTTTAACGGTTTTTATTACTTATATTTTATGTGCAACTGTAGCTTTGTATTGTGTGCCCTTCTCCCCACATATAATGTTGTATTGTGTCTTTTATCGTGTACTGTTTGCTCTTGTCTTATGTTTGTTATGGTCTGTCAAAGTACTACAGATGCGAATTAGCTGTGGCTAAAATCTGGTACAGTGCATCAAATGGTGACATTTATGTTTTAACTGTACAAAGTCCCTTTTAAATAAAGATATATATATATATATATATATATATATATATATATATATATATATATATATATATATATATATATATAAACCCCGTTCCTTCAGGGCTTCCTGCAGCGACTAACCCAGAAGTTAACCTCCGCTAGCATCTCGCACAGCGAAGGCAATATCTGTAATGAGTTACTACACAATGACTACATTGGGACGAGATGCATCGGGATCTGACGTCAATGGATCTGACGTCAATGGATCTGACGTCAATGGATCATCTCATGTCCGGGTTATGGTAATCGATCAAACCGATATTCTAGAATGTCGGCAAAAGGCAAAAGGCTCAATTACTAACACATTTCCTTGGGGAAACCCTGCAGTTGTCGAGCTCGCCGACACACAAAAGGAAGACAATCCAAAAAAAGATGCAACCCGTATAACACAATGATCCGGGTCTCGACAGGTAAAGAGGTGTGAAGGTGTTGATTCGCTCCAAGCAGCTGAACCGCATCAACTCCACAAAGTAAGCATTGATTGCGAGGCTGTTGGGTTGGGATGGGCGTCCACTGCGCAGGTGTTTTTATTGTCCACATCCAAATCTAGACTCTGTGCGATGCGAGTGTTGCACCGCCGCGGTTCTTGAGATGAAGATGCACAACTCGTAAAATCTCATCATGATTGCTTTTGGCTGAGGCATTGTTGTCAAAACAATATCCAAACATGTGCTGGAAGTCGGCGCCTCCGTCTCACAAAAAAATCCTCTAGATAATCACCCATTTTTTTTGTTTTCTTCTTTCTTTTCCCCCACATCTCGAACACTTCTCCACGCTCCCTGTCCTCCTCCTCCTCCTCCTCCTCCTCCTTCTCCTCCTCCTCCTCCCGGGTCTCCGACTTGATTTCAGCCACCGCCGTGATGAGAGGCTTCCTCTTTCATTCAGGTCTCTCATTCTCCGCGTCTGAGGCAGTGTTTAGACGTGAATGAGTGCGCATCTCCGACATCATTCACCCTCTTACCTCTCTCTCGCACGAGAGGTAAGAGACTCTTTTGATCATTTCAAAGCCAGGAGTGGAGATAGGCTGCCGGCTCCGATCCCATCGGCTCAGCGCGCCGCTTCGCCAAGTCAATAGCGGCTAATGAGGGCCTCGATAAGCGAAAAACCACAATACAAATTGAATAAATTGAGATAAGGATTCTGGTAGCTTCCAAAAGCCATTCGATGGTAACGACTGACATGATGAATCAATATTGTTTGCCAGTGAAAAAGCTTTTGAGGGCTTTTGTTCTTTTCACTGATAGCAGATACAGCAGCAGGGGTGACGGGGTGACGTTGTGTAATTCCAAACCGCCTCAGCGATTTCATTTCTCTTTTCTTTTTTTTTTTTGTTTCGCAGATTTTGTTCCTTTGCAAATATGTTCTATGATAACCATTATGGATAAGTGCTATTCTCCAACCACAGGTGTCAAGCAGCAATAAAATATTTGATGAATTGCTTGGGCCAGGTGTTGTGCTGGTGGGGCGGAATTCCTCTGTGATTCATCATAACAGCTTTTGTCTGTCACAGCTGACAGGCAAGCAGATAAGTGGACTAGCATGTTAGCGTCGCCCCATAGAGCTTTAAAGCGTCATGTTTAAAAAAAAAAATACGAAAGTTAACTCTTATCTTCCAGCTTCCATTTGAATTTGTTATTGTCATTTTGCCCTATCGCTTACTTCTGGGGGCAACATACTGCAACATGGAGCAGCTGAGCCTATTGGGTGGTTGTGCAAATAACCAAAGGCTGGGAATTATAATGCAGGCAAATTATCATTATACAAGCAACTTTCACACATCTGCACCTCCAATTCATAAACCCTCGGGGCGACATTCCTTCCTCTAAATGTTGCATTAAATGTATTGTTGCAGTCGTGACAGCTATCGTTTCTCATGCAAAATAGAAAAAAGATTACCTCCGCCAGGAGATTATGCTTTCGGTTGAGTTTTTGTGCGTCTGTCTGTCCGCGGCTAATCTCCTATACCGCCAGACGAATCAGCCTCTGTATGCTCGACAACCTTTCATGGTTGCAGTGATCCAGTCGCTTTTTTTAGAAAACCTATTTCATTGACTGCTTTAGGCCGTCATTGACCGCTAACAGCTAACGGGGCTAAACACATGAAGCAGGACTGACTGCTCAGGGGAAGCCTGAAAGAGTCACGGTGGCATGTTGGACTGCAGAGAGCTGGTTGCATTCATTCAATCGACGGCTTATCTTGTGTGAGACGTGCGAGTGAAAGACACACCTGATACCCTCGCGGTCTAGAAGGGGAGCCGTTGTGGTTTGTATTAGTTCAATCAAACATTACTTTGCAGAAACACTGAGTGCACTTTTTGTTCTTTCTTTTTTTTCCCCACATTAAATCTAGCAGACACCCCCGCAGGTTTGATAATAGCCTTGGTCTCTAGCTCTCGTATACAAATCAGAAAAGGTTTCTTGCATCAGGTATGTATTAAATCACAATTGTGTAGTTAGTTGCAATGGATATGGAGCATTAAAGTTGTTATGGCTGTGTTTTTATACACTTGAACTCCGAGGTTAGAACAAGTGGGAGTTTGATTTAGTTTGCCAATGTTCCTTATCTTTACTGTGTTTTCTATTTATCAACTCACTTGTGCACAATTGTCTTGGGTTCTGGTCGGCTGGTTACGCCCTCAGGATTAGGCGCATATCTACGTTCTCCGTGTACAAACCCTCACCCTCATAGCTGTGTCTTTGTTCTTGCTGCAGCTCGGAAACTTTCTGTGACAGTTGTTTATCTGGTTGTGAAACACTCACTTGACTTATCATCATAGATATTGAAGAGGCACTTCTTGAGTTTGCTTTGCTGGGCTTTACTTTGACATTGTCGCCAACTCCAACATGATGGAACCTCTTTTATACAACACTACGAAAGTATAACAATAAGTCGAACCCATTTTCCTTTAGTCTAGGTTCAAGCGAGTAAGATGAAAGGTGGTTTAGGTATGAGAACAGAGGCAATTATGAGGTTTTAGTCCTGGTGAAATGTGAAAATGTGTTTGCCAAAAACAAAAAAGACGTAATTTCTTGTGTATAACTTACCTGTAGTTGTAAAGGGCTGAGTCCAGACGCCGCTGCAGCTGCCATTGTAGATGGAATGAACTGCATGGGGTAATTGTCACCTGTTAAAAAAAAAAAAAAAACATTGTAAAGAGAAGTCTTGGAGGCCGATAACCGCACAAGAAGAAACCTGCTCTCTGTAAGTCCCGCCCTATTCCTTCCTCACTCATGTTTTTATTCATGGCGAAATGAAACACAAAGGGTCACGAGCGTTTCATTCAAAGGTTAATAACGCTCGTGGTCGGTACACACGGGTGCACGGAGACTCGGGCGATCAGAGTTCTAGTCGGGCGCCGCCTCATTGGGATGCACTCATGAATGCATGTACGAGCACTGCTCATAACCCCCGCTGCTCGTCCCTAAAAGGCTTTCCATGTCCGAGCCTTTTGTTGAAAAGTCAAAGGAGAGTGTAGAATAATGGCTCTCTTCATTCCTGCCTCTCTTTGCGGCCTTGTGGGAGCGCAGTCGGAGTAAACATGTATTATTCCGTATGAAGCGTGGAGGACCGGTGGTGCGTGGCGTCAGGCGAGCACCTGGAGAAATGCACGGGCGGGAGGAATGTGCGAAGGCCGAGGAAAGAGGAAGAAAGCAGGTGGTGCGGTGAGTCCCACAATAAGAAGGACTGTACTTGAAGTGTCTTTCTGCAAGTGTGTGTGTGTGTGTGTGTGTGTGTGTGTGTGTCTTCAAGTGTTCAGGTCCACCTGTTTGTTGCAAAGGAAAAATTGCTGGAAAAATGCAGCATAGCATGCAAACAATCCTTTGTTTTGGGAGAATCCATGTTTTGTCTCTCTGCATCGTCCGTTGTTGGGTCGGCGGGTACGTGGAGAGCATGCTTGAGAGTGTGTGTGTGAGAAAGTGTGAAAATTCATGTTGCAGATGTGTTGTGCAGCTGACATGCTTTTCAGCACGCCATAAAAGAGACATTCCAGCCCTCGCTGTGTCCAATGTATTGTTCCCGACGCGAAACGAGGCGAGCTTGTAAATCTCTCCGCTCATTTCCAGAACATTCCTCACCTGACACACCTCATTAACATAGACTGGGATTCCAGTGTTTGTGTTTCTATGTGTGTGTATGGAGAGAGAAATCCTGTGACTAGCTGTTTCCTCTTTAGTTAACGAGAACTGTCCGAGTCGTCGGGGAGCTTTTGTGCGAGGGGAGTGAATGTTTATCCGTAAGACACATATTTCCGTGGCGTTCTCCAGCGCGGGCAACAGTTGAGTTTGTTTTTTGCATACCTGGCTTGTAGGACAAGCTCTGGGGGAAGAGGAAGCCCTGCTGCGCGGCGGCGGCGACAGCCAGAGAGCGCTGGTCGTGAGGAAACACCGGGATCATCATAGGAGGCATGTGACCCTGGACCTGGTAGACAAGGACGAGAGACATTGACAAAGACAGAGAGAGTGTGAGTGAAAAAGACCTCGACGAACTCTTATATATACGTGTGATGCACACACACGAATAAAAAAAAAAAGAAATATTGTGAGGAAAAATGTTGGAATGGAAAGGAAGGAAGGAAAGACCTAATAAAAAAATAAAGTCAAGGGAAGAAGCGCAGAAGAAGGAAAGAATGATGGAAAAATAAAAAAGGGGTGAGAAATGAATACACTTTTAAAAAGGGAATGTGTTAAAACACCATAAACTTCAAGAAAGAAGAAGATGAGCGTGGGTTGAATTGACAAGAGTTAAAGAACGTTAACCGAACAACAAATAAAGACGCACGCTCTTGAGAGACAAGTGTAAAAATGTGAAACAAAATGCCTTTAAAAACAACAGAGGGGCGAACGGCTGCCTTTCATGTCGACTTGAAAGACTTAAAAACCGCGGGTTCGACTGAGTTTAGGCGCTGAGGGCTCCGACTATCAAAGATGAGCCTGCGGGAATCTATTAGGGCCGGCTGTACTTAACCACTGGACTGTCTCTCCCTCTCCATTCCCTCGCTCCCTTTATCTCCACTTTAATTTTTCTCTCTTGTAAAAATTGTTTGTCTCCCCCCCTCCATGTGTCTCCCTCTTTTTCTTCCTTCTCGCTTGTTAACTTCCTGTCTGAATGTTTCAAACCTTAAAAAAACTGCATTAGTTGTTGTTTTTTCCAACCATTTGATAAAAAAAAAAAAAAATACTTATGTCGCTCTCTATATATTTCAATGTGTTTTCGTCGACCTTATAGTCATAATTCATGCTTGCCGAGAAGGGCAGAAGGAATTAGAATTTTAGAACTTTTTGTTGCAAATTGCCGTGTCTCAATTTCTTTGTGGACACAGATATTTATGAAGAGCTCCCATTTTCTCTGAAGCAATATATTGTTTTTATTTGCATCCTGTTTAATCTCCTGTTTCTTCTTTTGAAAACAATTTCTGTTCCTCTCTCATGTCTCAACACTTCTGAATGTTTATTATTTTGCATCCCTTTTCTTCTCCATGTCCCTCTCTTTGTCCCGTTTTTAGTTCATCACACTTTTATCGCGGCTTCTTGGCGTCTTCTTTTTCCCCCCATTATCCAGTTCTTTGTTTGTTTCTACTTCTCTCGTCACCCTTTCTTCTCATTACACGTCTTCTATTCAACCACGTCTTGCTCCCGTCTCTCCCTCTCTTTTCTTTGCTCTTTCAGATGAACACACACACATTGACACCTTTCTTTCTCCCTCCATTTCCCTTTTTACCTCCATTCAATGCCATCTACCTCCATTCATCTCCTTTAGTACCAATTCATTAACCATGCTGACCCCTCCCTCTGTCCTCCTGGGACAGTTCATCATTAGAGTCTGAATTTACACAATCAGCATGTTGTGTGGTTACTTCCCTGCATTTGTACTGCAGGGTTACGTGGCTGAATTAGACGGGCGTCCTCTGGGATGTTTATGGAGTATGTGAGGGAGGGTTTGTGGTACCAAGGTTCAAAGAGCATGAGAGAGAGAGAGAGAGAGAGAGAGAGAGAGAGAGAGAGAGAGAGAGAGAGAGAGAGAGAGAGACATTCTTGTTTGCTGAAGGGCTGAAGTCGATCAATGATCAGATCAACAGAAAAGTGATGACTGATTAGTCTTGTAAAGCATTTAGAAAGCAGAAATCATTTGCAGATTCTCAAATGTGAGGATTTACTGCTTTTCAATGATTTTATATTGAATATATAGTGTTTTGGACTGTTGGTTGGACAAAACAAGCCCCTTAAAGATGTCACTTTGCATTATTTTTTACAATTACGTGATTAAACAATTAAAATAACTGGTATGCAAACCGCTTGCAAAACATAACTTCAATATCAAAATATTTCTCAAAAATGCCACAATTGCACTCAGTGACAATATTCAAACGTCCAGTTTCAACATCTCCTTCATGTTTGTTTAATTAATTTGATGTCTTGATTAATTAAAAATATGTGGTTAAAGGAAGGGAAACATTATCTTCATGTTTAACATTTTTCAATCATCATTCTCTACATATTCTACCGATATGAGCCCCTTATGAAGTGATGCATGGCATATATTCCAGTCTTATTGAATACAAAGCATGTTACTGCAAACTTAGTCAACATGAACATAACTGCTCAAAGGACTGAACACAATTTGACTCTCAAGTAAAAAAATTTTATTTTGAAAAAATATTTTTTCTTTAAAAAACGCTTATGTAAAGAATAAATATTTTTGTGAAATGAAAAGATTTTACTTGAGAGTCAACTTGTGGCCAAAAATATGATGCCGACACCTGAGAAGAAAAGAGTGTGTTCAGTGTGTGTACGTGACGTCTTCGTCTTGCATCTTTATGAGGACCACGAAGAGTTTCATACCTTGCAAGGACCGCACATTTTTTGGACATTTTGTTTGGTCTTCACTGAATGAAAGTGCTGTTTGAGGCTTTAGACTTTCTTAAAAAAAAAGTCTGAAATAGGGTGTGTGCCACTTCCGGGCATTACGCGCCCGTATCGCCCACAGTTAGCTTTGTGTGCTAAGCATACAGTTACATGTGTTCATCACCTGACCGGTTCTACAGACGAGGTTGTTTAGGTCACACTCCAAAAAAAGCCTGATAGCTTGGGAGGCCCTCATCACACACACACACACACACACACACACACACACACACACACACACACACACACACACACACACACACACACACACACACACACACACACACACACACACAAGCTGTCTGACGTCTTGTGACACGGAGAAAAGGGAATGAAGAGAGAATAAAAACGAGTCTGTCTGTCTGAATGGCAAAAGAAGAAGAGAGAAGTGAAGGGGGGAGAGGGGGAGGTGGAAGTTATAGAGTGGGACAAAATGCTCCCATTCATTGTATTCCTTTGGGAACACTGGGACTGACTGGGGCTGCTTCACTAGCGCAAACACACAAAGATCTTCTTTTACCGAGAAGGGGGGTGGGGGTGGCGGATGAATGGACTGGGGAAGGTGGTGCTGCGGAGGCCCCGCTCTGCTCGGCCCCTAAGAAAACACAAGGCCCCCTTCCTCTAACTGCCCACCAGGCACACCGACATACACACCTAGTCACAAGGAACATGTGTACACGCGCATGCACACTCCCCCGAATTAATGGTCCTCTTGTGGTCGGCCAGCAGGGTTAGGGGGCAATGGGTATGTATGTGTGTCTGTACGTTGACGTGTTTGAAAGGGAGAAGGAAAAAAAAGAAATGTAGGCGTCTGGTTGTGCATTTGGCAGGTATGCTTATATGACACTTGAGGTAACAATCGGCAAATTCATACAGGTGAATTATGCTTTATTACCCTCTGAATATAGTATATAAATATTGATATTCTATGAGGGTACAACATGTGCAAGGACAAAACCGTTATGAGGCCAGCAACACGATAAAATCTCACTAGGTTTTCTTTCTGGTTCTGGTTTCTCTGCTTAGTTCTCACGTAGCGCGTTTTCCGTGTTTTGTTTGCTTTGTTCCGCTTCACGTACACATTTAATACAATTATATCTGATTTGTTTGTGTTCACACGACAATCATGAAGAGTGATCCAAAAGTTGTAAACCAATACCATCCGCAAGCTCACCGTTAGCTGCACCATTAGCGTGTACTGCTAAATTCTCATTGCACCCTTTTGGTTTTATTTAGCTAACGTAGAATGCTAAAGTGCATTCAACCATGAGAATCAAGAAAGTACAATTTCTTCAAGAAAGCCAAACTACAAAGTGCTATAAGTAAGTGTCATGTCAGTGCTACTAAAGAGCTAAATTGTATATTAAATGTTTTCCCTTAATTAATATACCAGTGATCTTGAAGTTGATTCACATATTGAGTTCCTGCTAGCATCATGAATACAACCTTGATCAACTGCTATTGTTGTCCAGTTTGTATTATATACCAAACAAGAATGCTAACCTACTTAGCTTGAAAACAGAGGCTACCGAAGAGCGCAGCTAGCTAAAGACACTGTTCTAAAAACAAGCTAAAGCACAACATGTTGGCCACAGCAACCTGACGAGCTTGTGATAAACCCGGGGTATGTTCTCTGAGTTTGTTGTTGTGTTCCTTCGAGGTCAAACGTTGCTTAATGCAGCTTTAAGAACACAATATACTTACAAATAATTACATTGCTCAGTTTGTTTGTTCCACCATCTCGCTGCACCCATGTGAGCACAATGAAAGTGCCAGAGGTGATTTTAATTGAAGCACACAGAATTACTCTATGCTTGTAGCATTTTTCTATAGGCTAACACACGGGTTAATGCGCTGGAGTCGCGGCCATTGTCGAGTCAAAAGTTAGCCATTCTCCATAGCTGGTGAGTCCAATCGATGTTATGGGCCTTGCATGGCTTTCCGAGTCATTGTGTCTGAAGCCGTATGTGCTGACGTAGGTGCTGCTGTCTTCTAACAGCCATTTGCCTGCTCCATTAGTTCTTATACACGTGTGTGTGTGCGTGTGTGTGTGGATTATTGTGTTTGTGCCTGTTTAGCCCTTAACACAGGTCTCGCAACCAAGAATATTCACAACCTCGCCACGACGTCAGCGCATTGCTGAAGGACTTCACAGCGAGGAAGAGACACTGCAGAGAGGTTTGTCGTGTGTCGTGACTCATAGATAAATGTGAGATTATTCTTGACTATGAACGGCTGCATTTTGAAACCTGTCATGCACTGCCAGTTCTGTTACAAAAGCTCAGGATCAAGAATGTTGGTCGAAACCATATCTTTACCGAAATTAGAAACAAGAAAGAAAGAAGGTGTTTCAACAGGAGGCAGACTACTGTATTTATGGAGCAAGCTGTTGGCTACATCATCCGCAGAGGGAAATGATACAAGATGAAATTGAAAAGGATAAAAAACAATCAGAAAACAGCAAGAACTCGACGAGAGAGAGAGAGAGACGGGGGGGGGGGAGGCGAAGGAGGAGACGGAGGAGTTATAAACGAAGAACAGAGAGAGGGAGGAGGAGGAGGAGTGCGGCTTTGCAGTCATTAATTAGCCCGTTAGCTAGGGCCCGGGCGGTGCGGTTAGGGCCTGTGCCTTTGTGGGCCCGAAGGAAATGGGCCACATATGAGAGCCATTATGGGAACTGACTTAACAAAGACACATGCCTGTCAGCCACCAGGCTGGGCTGGGCCGCTCCGGCTGTACGGCACACAAAGGGCCCACCACCACTGTGTGTGTGTGTGTGTGTGTGTGTGTGTGTGTGTGTGTGTGTGTGTGTGTGTGTGTCTCTACGTCTGTTTTTGCACGTGTGTCGTGCATGTGTTTTTTTTGTGTGCGGGTCAGGGGAATATATATATATATATATATATATATATATATATATATATATATATATATATATATATATATATACGGCCCACATGTGTGCGTTTATGCAGTAACATCAGCTGTCTATACTTTAAGTTTATATCAGATGCCTGTTTATGTGTCAGTAAATATATATATATATATGTGTGTGTGTGTGTGAGCTTGCATACATATATGTTGATTATATATATATATATATATATATATATATATATATATATATATATATATATATATATATATATGTTGTTTGGTGCGTTTCTTCATGTTTTTGCATGTGCATGCGTGCCTGTACGTGTGTGTGGGTGTGTGTGGGTCTGTGTGTGTGTGTGTGTGTAACCATATCTATCAGAATGGGGCCCTCGGAAGCGTTGCTTTAACCCGTGGACATCCCCTGCTGGCTCTCCACACCATTTAAAACCACATGACAGGAAACCTTTTCACTTTGAACTACACTGAACCCCCCCCAGACACACACACACACACACACACACACACACTACAACGCGCCACAATCGCTGACAAACACACTGACACCATCCGCGGACAGAAGGGAACGAAGGAACGACGAGACGAATGGAAAATAAATGGGCTGAATGCAGCGGGGACTTCATTGTCTCCGTTCATAAATCAGACTCAGATCAGACTCAGTTTGATGTCAATCTATAAAACTTTCAAAATGTACGATAATAAGTCATGAAAGCGATGCTAATTAATCACCGAAGGTCGGTTAACTTTATTTGCCGAGATGATGCAACAGCTGGCGCGTGTGCGCCGAACACATCGGGGAGTTGCAACTGTTCCACTTTTCTAGCTTTTCTTCCTTTTTTAAGGGGGAGTTCTTATTTTTTCCATCTGGACAACATTTCATGTTTCAAATTAAGATATGAACAACAAGCGGCACTTTTAAGAAAAAGTGGCGTTTACCACACTGCAGGCCGCCTCTCTTCAGCTGAAACAGTAGCATTTGGTCAGCTCCTCAGAGTATTGGCCTGAGAGGAGCTCAGGTCTGGATTTGATAAGTGGAAACAGACCGGTGCAGCGCTGCCTGTGTGTTTAAAGCCAACACAGCGTAAACAGCCCATACTCCAGTGACTAAGCCCTGGAGCTTAGCCACAATAATTCTAAACCTCTGTACAGTAGATAGGCCATATGCTCCTTATGCTAAGCTGGGTTCGTTCACCAAGAAATGCCATTGTTTTCGTCTCTTTCTGGCCAATTCTGGCCGGAAAACACGTGAAACAAAAGATACGGTGGAATACGTTTCACCTGATTTTTTTTTTTTTTTACAGCGGATGCTTCTGAGGTTCCCTACATGACAGCATGCTGCTCTCAAGAGTATCCATGCTTCACAGCGTGAGGCTGTTTTTACGGCCACGCGCTCAGAGGCCCTAATGAAGTCCGATCCGAGCTTCATTAAGATCCAAGGGTGGGGCCTCGTAATAAAAAGAGCAGAAGAAGAAGAGGAGGGGGAAACGAGCTCTCGTTAACGACATCACACCTTCCGGAGCGCAGGGAGATCCAAAGCTCGGGGGCCGATGGGGGGTAAGCGGGGGTAAGCGGGGCGACGCGGGACGAGACTGAACCGGTCTGAGCGGGCGAGCGGGTTCGGGAGCCGATTTAATTCTGCGGCGATCCACTTAAAAAACATACACGGATTGAAATACAAGCTGGTTAACTTCCCACATGGCCGTCATCCACGGCGCGCACATTTAGCAGCATTTGGCTCGCAGCTGGTGGTAATTTCCCGGCGAGTGTGTGAGCACGCGGATCACGAGCATCAGGTGGATGAAACAGATGGAGGAAAGAGAGGAGAGAAATAGAATCAGGGATAAATAAGAAGTGTGAATGAAGCAAGAAATATATATATATATATATAATTAGTTTTATCAGCTTGCGTCTAGATGAAATATATATTGATCATCTTGTTGCGATCCTTTTATTATGGGGCTGGATGAAGAGACAAAAGGCAGGAGGAGCAGCACAGCTGAGAGGAGCATTAACGTTCGATAAGAGAGGAAACACATGTTGATAAATAGTCAACTGAGAGAAAGAGGAAGAGTCGGAGGGAAGCCTAGAGGATGCTGGGATATTGATTTCTGACCGATCAATGAGAAAGGGAACGATCCGTCCATAACCAGGGCAATTACTGCGTCACTGCTGTGTGTTATTGTGTGTGTGTCCGCATGCCTCCGTAGGAATGCAAGGCCGGTGTGGCCGTACCTTCTGAATAGCAGGCAAAATTTTAAAAGAAAGAGGTCACGACCTCTCGTGTTTTTTTTGTTGTTTTCCAATCACTCGTGACCAATACTGATGGAGCAGGAGGGAAAATGGACACTTCAGTTCATCCAGATGGAGGACAAAAGAGGAAACGTTAGAGTGTGTGTGTGTGTGAGAGAGTTGGTGGGCTGGTCTGCACACTAACCTGGATCTGTTGTTGGAGAATGTTTATCTTGTGCTGCTGCTGCAGGAGCTGCTGCTGTTGTCTGCCGATCTGAACGCACAAAGAAACAAAATGTTGATCAAACAATAATGTCCAACATAAATCTGAGAGGATGAAGAATGCATTTGTGTGTTTCTTTTCTTCTTTTAATGGGAGAAAATGTTCTTATCTATATCTAATGACCCCAGACAGCTGTCAGCTGCCATTTCATTAATTTGATGAACCTTGTTCGGATCTGTGGCGAATATCATTTTTTAATTGCTGCAGGAAACAAATAATGAATGATATCAATAAAGGCAATAATGTTCAACAAGTGAGTTGGCGTGTTGGCGTGTTGTTGTGCGGCAGGTTAATGGTTAACTAATAATTAGTTTTAGTCGTGTGGTGACTTCCTGAACAACTCTCCTGACTGACACTGGATCTGTGAGATTGACATGTTTACTGGGGCGAACCGACAACAACAAGAGAGGCGATCGCAACCGTTTCTCCATCTTATAACTTTGATGTAAGACTCTCGAATAAAAAAAACAGTGAAAAAGTCCAGCGTCTCCGGCAGTGATGGGCAGCTGGGACCGGCCAGTCGCGTGAGGTTACAACCCTTAAAGGGGCAGCGCGTCAACCGCTTGATCCCGCCCACGCTGCCCCAGAAGAAGTGAGGCAGCGAACCTCTCTTTCTTCTCGAGAAGTCATTTAGCACATTTATTCTGAAATATATAATTACAGGCTGCTGAATGGGAGGCGGCGCCCCATTTGCACACATGTCATATTTCATTAAAGGCAGATCGCTCAGTGTTTGTCTGCGGGGCATTATCCTATCAAGTCTCAACAGCCAAATGACTGGCTGATATTGGAATCTGTCTTTTCTTTTCACTCTCTCCACCGTCCCCCCGTTCCTTTGTGGAGCCGTGAAAGGTGGAATGTGTTGTGATGGGAGCCGTGGACTTGTCCAAACAGAGCCTGTCGTACGTCGACCTACAGTAACATGTCGGCAAACGGCAGAGAAACAAAGAGCGGCTCACCTAAAACACCTCGCTGCTCGGGCTGGCTCTTTTCTCTCCGCGACGCACTAATGTTTCTGTGTCTGACACCCGATGACACACACACACACACACACACACGCACACGCGTGTGTACAGAAGCACACGTGAACATTTTCTCTCCTCGCAGCCTGTTATTGTGGACGTTTTGGCTGTCATTACTTTGTGTTACGGGGACATTAAGCATGGCAGCGTGGCGGAGAGGGCGTCAGAAATCATACTGTACAAGTTCAAGCAAAACATCTCAACCAATGTCGGTTGTGGGACAAATCGAAAGGGGGGAGAAAACACACAAAAAATGTGATTATATTTCAGAATAGTATGTGTTTTCATTAGGCCTTTATTTAGATTGTTGCTGTATAAATGTGCCTGTTCAGGCCTCCTAGACATAGACAATAAACTGCTCACCTTCCCCCATAGACATCTATGAGGAGAGGCCATAAGGATATAATATTGTTGTTGAATAATGTCGCCAGAAGTTTGTCCAACTGTCTGCAAACGTATGTTTTTATGTTGTTATGTCCTGCATCCCCAACTCTCAGCTGATGAAAACGAGTTCCCTGAAGAGCATGAAGGAGAGGAACGCAACCCTACCTGCTCCTGCTGCTGCCGGGCCAGCTCCATCTGTTGCCTCTGCTTCTCCAGCTGTGAGGCGGCCATCTTTTTCTGCTCGTCGTGGGCGGAGAGGAGCTGCTCCCTCAGACTGATCAGCTGACCGATCATGGTGGAAAGCTGGTGCTCCTTTTCCTCCAGCGACTCCGGCGTACCTGGACAAGGTAGACGGAGAAGGACGGGGTTTTAAATTTGAAGGAAGAGACTTCAACGCAAAGCCTCCGCGAAAACCAAAGCGACGCAAAAACAAATCCAAAGTGTTCGGCCAACGGGAACAAGGCGAAACTTTAGGAACTCCCATCCCTCTAAATTCTCATAAATCCCGGGGCTCGTAGTTTCATCGTGCCACTTAGTATCTGCCGCCTTGTCTCTGCATGCCATCGGTGTTTATTGCTAAGTGTCTGCACACAAGAACAATAAAAATCAGTTGGAGTGAAGCTTTGAAAATAAGTAGCTGTCACGGGCTCTTTGTCAGGTTTATGATGGAGACATTCTTGGGAGGTTTTCCTCAGGAAGAAGAGCCAAAGCCAGAGAGACCGGGTCAGACCACAGACAGAATACACACAACTCTTACGGGTTCGTCGCCACCTGCAGCACCTGTGTCTGTATTCATGAAAAACATTCTCCCAGTTCATTTTAATTTGATTTAATGATTCCAGGATCGGAGCACGACGTATTCAACCTGGAAGTTAGCATCGACAAAAAGCCATTTTAGGATTATTGCCAAACACAAGTGATGAAACTCATATCTCACAACCTTTAAGGGTTTCCGATGTACAATCGGCAGAAGCAAACAACCAGGTGATGACATATTGTCGTCTCATTCAGCCGCGTTTAAAAAACACAATAATGAATTAATATTTATTATCATAGAGCAAAAGGTTAGACTTATACGCTCATGTTAACCACAGATCTTATGTCAGGCATCGCAACCAAAAACCCTTTCAAATAACCCGTTGACTTTGCTGATTTGTTTCAATATTAAAATACAGCAGAGGAGGTGGATGTTTGGGTTGAGCTGCAGCCGAATCCAGAGTTCCAGGAACTTAAATAAAAAAGCGGTGTGTTATTTTTGCGCGTGTTGCGTTTCCAGCCACGTAACGGGCCAATAAGGCCATGTTGTTTCTGCAGCTCCGGCGGGGGAGGGGCACGCTTCAGCCTCAAGAGAGAAACCCTCCGCACCTCATACTTGAATGCATGAGGCACATTTGATTTGTCCGGCGACATCCACCTCAACCCTCTGGGGGATTCACATCAGCTGCAGCTCAGACCGGCTTCTTCCTCCTCTTCTTCTTCCTCCTCTTCTTCTTCCTCCTCTTTAGTGAAAGCACACCCCTCATGTCCAACATGAGGACTTGTTCTTGATTCTCTGTGTCAGGGTGCGTTTTCCTTCTTGTGGGAACACACACACACACACACACACACACACACACACACACGTTCATCTTGTTTGTGGGAGTGTGTACAAGTATGTGCTTGTGTACATCTACACCGAAGTTTATCTTGTTTCGAAGTTCTGGCTCTTCTGTGTGTGTGTGTGTGTGTGTGTGTGTGTGTGTGTGTGTGTGTGTGTGTGTGTGTGTGTGTGTGTTAGGTCTCGCCCTGGGGCCATGTAGGGAGATTGCAGGGTGGCCCCAACACTACCTGCATACTAACAGAGTCTCCATTGTAGTCCTGTCAGGCCCCTATTGTACCCCAGACTGCCCCCCCAACCCCCCCCCCACACACACACACACACACACAGAAATTACCCCTCAGCACCCCTGTATCAAAGGCAACATTCTCCTCTTCTTGTCCCTCTTTTTCATGCTTTCATTCTTCCTTTTGGTTTTTCTCCCCCAAACGACCTCCCCATCAGTTACTCTGCTTCCCAGTCCACTTTCTCCTCTCCTCTCCTCCTTTCCTCCCCTCTCATTCTTTGCTCTCCTTTCCTCTCCTCTCCTTCTTTGCTGTTCTCTCCTCTCCTCCTTTCCTCTCCTCTCATTCTTTGCTGTTCTTTCCTCTCCTCTCCTTCTTCCCTTTCTCTCTTTCCATCTCCTCTTCTCCGCTCTTGTAATTCCTTCTCTCGTCTCCTTTCCTTTCTTCTTCCTCTTCTCCTCACTCCTACTTCCTCTCTCTTCTCCTCTGCTCTCAACTCTCCTCCTCCCTCACTTTGATACTCTCTCTCTCTTTACTTGCTCATTTGTCTTTCCCCTTCTCTTCGCTCATCACCTCCCTTCTTTTCTCATCGGCCCTCTCCATCACGTCTCTGCCTCATCCCCCCTTTCCCTCTCCTCATCCCCTCCTCCCTCGTCCCCTCTGCTCTTATCACCACTCTAATCCTCCCTTCTTCACCCCTCCCTCAGTCGCTTTGACCGATTCTGTCTTGCAACACTGATGGACACTTTATAACGCTGTCATGTCTTAAAACACACACACACACACACACACACACACACACACACACACACACACACACACACACACTCCTATGCCTCTACATTTCCCCCCTATATTGCGTAATCGCAACCACTGAGATTACAGCTCTGTGATTCATCCTCGTGGATTATGGGTTTCGCAATCCTTCAACGCTTCTGGCAAAATATAATCACCGGACGTTTTTCGGTTTTCCATCCATCAGGATTGTTCCCGACACCTTCTGAGGTTCAGCGGCCAAAACAGAAAGCCATTAATTGCTTTCTCACTCTGTTTGGACGCTTCGCTCTGAGCCGAGAACTATTCCTGTTTGTTGGTTGCTACTGGTTACTGGTTTGTATTCGTGGGAATCAAATCCAGCGTTTTGTTTTATTGCAACATATTAATATTACAAAGTAATAAAAGAGCATTGCTGCAGTAGAACATGTACTAAGAAACGTCATTGTCAGTATTCTAGATTTTTCCCAAACCGCCCATCGACCCGCGCTCGTATAATGTATGTATTGTATTTTTTAGAAACTCCACATTTGTATATTATGGAAATATTGTGTATTGATCGTGAACTCGAAAAGTGAACTTTTCAGGAGCTGAAGAAAAGTTTTGTCACAAAAAATAAGTTTTTATTTGGTTCATTTGGGTCTAAGTCGTAGCATAATTTGAATAACCCATAAAAAAACACTTAATCTTTAACTTAGGTGTAAAGAATAAAATAAATAAAAATTGTAAATACGTAGTTTTCTTTGGAGAGCAATGATATTGTATAACCTCATTATTTGTGTGCGTGTGTTTCAGTGTGTATTTACATACCTACAGTATGTGAATGTCGTTTTACAGAAACAAATTATTAAAATAAAATAAATCATCTTTTAATTTTGTTATTCTTAAGTTATTCTCAAGTTATTCTTTGTTATTCTTAAGTTTAACAATGTGGATTCAGACATTATACGGGACATCTTGTCCCAACCACTTCCACTTTCACACACACACACACACACACACACACACACACTATCGCGCGTCACGACGGCCCCGCTCTCCTTGGGCTTCTGCCAAAACCATCACGTTTCATCCGTGCGCCGAACTCCCAGCATTCCTCTGGATGACTAAACCCTCGCCTCAGTGTCACACCACAACAAACACTTGACTTCCCATCAGCCCACGGGCCCGGAGACAAACACGGCCGCTGACAATTTGTGTCGAAAACAAGTGTCATGATCTGCCCAGGGCTAGCCGGGGATAAAGATCTCACATCTGATCTGCACACATTCACTTGCGCTGCTATCGGCTCCCTCCTGCAGACCGGCGGCGGCACATGTGAGAATAAAAAGTTGCAATGGGCGAGACGCCAGATTCAGGCGAGTCTTATACTTCTGTGTGCTTATTGCTGCCAGCTGTGCCAGATCCTGCACCTGACAATATAATCAGAAGATGTCTACCCATCTGTTTGTTTTGACTGAACAAAAAAGAAGCAAGAAGTTAAAAAATGTGTTCATAAATTTGCACGCTTGCACGGTGATATCTGCTGGAATATTGATTAAAGCATCTGTACACTTATCCCTATAGCAAACACGTCTCGGCACTTATACTTCTGTATCTACGCTTTTTTGTCGGGTCGGGTTTGTTACGCGTGCACGCCATTACACGTATATATATATATTTTTATTTATTTATTTTACAGTCAAATTTATTTGGAGAGTAGAACAGTCATACCATACAGTACATGGTCTCGGCACGTGATCAGTTAGATTTGGACAACCTCATCATACACAATGGCTAGCAATCATCACTGCATACGACAAAAATAGAAAAAGGGGGTTTTATACTGTTTTTATTTATGGAGAATAAGCATTTAAATTTGTCATAGATTGCTACTGATTTAACGGAAAAAGAAAACTCAATGCCAATTTTGAATAAATGTGAGTTTTTCTTTAAACATAGGTTTATTTCTGAGGTACACATTGTCACCCTCCTACCCAACACCATGCAATCACACTGCACAACTAGGAGCTTCCTAAAGTTCTCAACTCTTATTGCACTATTGTGTTTTTCCAGCTCGGCACACAGTGGGTTGCAGTAGAAGAGTGAAATCATAGAAGCCTGTTCTGGGATGAGTGCAAAAATATATATATATATATATATATATCCTGTACAATACAAGTATGGACAGTACATGAGCGCAAATGATTGTTCCGAGTAAAAATCTTCTTCACCCTAAAAATAACTGCGACTAAAACAAATGGGTTCAGGTCGTTGCGTGAGGAGACACAGAGCAACAGTTGTGTCAGCCGTCGAGAAATAAAAAGACGCTTGAATTCAATCAGAGCTGAACGCAGCTGGACGAACAGAGACATCTGTGTGTGTGTGTGTGTGTGTGTGTGTGTGTGTGTGTGTGTGTAATTCTTCATGTGCATGCATGTACTGGTACATGCTATATTTATGCATGTTATTATCGTCTTCAACTAACACACAAGGAAATTGATATACTGCACATTCCAGCTTTATGAAGAGGACAAGTATGCTGTTTGTCTTGGTTCTAGTCCGTAACATGGTTTTCTGTCACGCAAGTAAAAGAAAAAGTAATGTCATACTAACTTTTCACTGCCAGAAACACGGAATTACATGCATTTAATAAAAGATCCGTCAAGCTGCCGTTCACCACAGTAAAAATAAATAAAAAAAGATCTTGCATCCTATACATACCAGTAAAGTACGAGCCTTTAATGTCAACTATTAATATTGTCCCTTCCCTGTTTGGTGACTCCCTGTGTTTGTCTTGTGCATGTGCACGTGCACGGAAATGCGCACGAACAGCGGCCTCGCGGGTGAAAGTCACATGTTTGTTTGACCTGTTCACCCTTAGCGGACTTTCTTGCATGTTTTGCTAGTTGTCGTGTCACGTGACTTTTTTATTGGCGACACAAGATATTTGTGGAATAAGTGCCGACACTTTTTCCAAGGCGGCTCGGCTTGATTTTGACAGAAAGGGAACAAATGACAGGACCTCTGCAGGTGGAACAACTAAATATTCATCAGAAGCTGAGAATTAATAATAAAAAAAACAATGTTTCATGAAAAATCAACGGATCTCAAAACACCCAAAAACTGAGTGGCAGAAGTTTAGCTTTAAAAACGGTTTACTAAAAAGTGAGACGAAAAAAAAAACTACCACAGGAAGATATAAACTCACTGCCAACAAAATGTAAGTCAAATACCAAATGGCCTTGAACCGGTTATTCGATCTGTTTCTCATTTTAAGTTGACTTTATAACCCGACAAGAGCATTATAAATATAACAGAAAAAGAAAGTTGGAAAGGTCTGAGAGAAGAGTGATCTCGCACTTGACCTGGATCTCCCAAAAAGAAAAAGGAAACATTATACGAGTGAAAATTATAGGTCTGACTTTTAAATGAAAAGAAGTCATCACAAGTGGATTTTCAACCTGGCGGTTCAATAGCGTAGCGGTCTTTTTTTGTTTTTTAAATGTCTGTAACGCCGACCATCTCAGTTGGATGTTTACTGTCCGCAACAGATGACAAGTGACGTTTATTAAAATGTGTTTAAGAATATTCTGTGTGAAAGAGAGAGGGAGAGAGAGAGAGAGAGAGAGAGAGAGAGATCTCTGTCCTGGAGTGAAAGTCAATGTCGGTGCTGTTCTACTGCAGAAGGCCTCCCCACACACACACACACACACACACACACACACACACACACACACACACACACACACACACACACACACACACACACTTTCCACAGAGGAAATGCTTGCCATTTCAACGGGAGACGATCACAAACGGTTGCTCTCACCGAGAGGAGCTCGCCCGCCGAGCGGTTAGCGGCTAACGTTCCGGCACACAAGCAGAATTCGCTGCCGCGCAGGAGACAGAGAGAGCGTTTCTCTACTTAAATGTATCCATCATCCGACATGACGCGCCTATTGGGTTTCTTTTGAAGACATTGTTGTAACACTTCATCAAACGTTATAAAATCTGGTAATTTCGGTCCGAGCCGTAAGGTTAGCGGGATATCCAGCAGATATTGTTTCCTCATGTCTATTGCCTACTCACCAGTGAGCCTCACAGGACAACTTCCTTTATCCAACTCTTAATCAACAATTTTGGGGTCAAATTAAAAAAAAAAAAAAAAAGTCTCCTTTGCTTTCCCTCCTGCTGCAGCTACTGAATGAGACTTTAACATTAAAACCCAGACTATGCATCGCTGCTGTTTTGACTGTCTTCAGAGTAGGTCTAAAATACATTTGCCTTTGTGCGATTTATGGCTTCATGAATGCGCAGCCTCTCCCTTCATACACACCCTTTAATCAAAGTTACAATCATAACCCAAAACCATTCACCGCTCTCTCTATGGTGACAGGTAGGTCAGCCACTCTTTTGCTTTGGTGCGCAGAAACATGCTGAAAATATACACGGGGGAGAGAATTACAGCACGCTTGACTGTTTTTTACCCTGGAATTTAGTGTTCTTGTCCTCATACGCTCTTAGATATAAAAGGTGCTGACTAGAACCATTGCAGATCCTTCAGCTTGTCCCCATAGGAGAACCCTTTTTGGTTCCTGGTAGAAGCTTTTAGAAAGGTTCCAGCTCGAAGCTTATCAGAGGGTTAGATGTCGTGGGCTGGAACCCCAAATTAAAAGGGTTAGAACCACGAAAAAAACCCTTTGAGAGGTTCTGCAGAGAACCCTTCTATGGTGCAATGGTTCTATCCAGAACCTTTTCACCTACCTATCTAAAACAAAAACACCCGCGGTGTGTAAAGGCCCAAAAACACACCCAGCGGGTTCTAACAAGAACCCTTTCTCAATCTACGGTTCCACATAAAGCTTGTAAGGGACCGGGGCTGATGTGGTGCAGTGGAACCCACAACAATCATGGTTCACAAGATCAGTTTCTCAGGGGGGGATGTGGGGTTGTGGTCGTTCTCTTTTTAACACCAATGCTTTCAACAATCCTTGAAGAACTTCTTTCTTCTTTGGGCGAAAAGGGTTCTTAATGGAACCCGTAGTCTCATAAAGAGCCTTTAAGAAACCCTGTCTTCAAAAAAAGGTTATAGAACCTCAGCCCTTTAGGAAGAAACCTTTTGGTAACCCTTATTTCTACGAATGTATACCGTTTGCCTTAGTTTCTAACAAGATTCCTCCGATGCTTTAGCATCTGCAGGTTTCAGACCAGCCAACACACAGTATTGATGGGCCACCTGTTTCCAGACAGTCGGTCCTCGTCCAGTAAACCTTGACATCTCCTTGTATAGTTCCACGTTTGGAGGCCGGCCTCGACGTGGACGCTCTTACCTTTGACCTCCCCCAGCAGCTCGTCGGCGTTCAGGCGGTCGACGCGCTCCTTCCACTCCTTTGAGAGGAGCCTCTCCATGCAAGTTGGTTCTGCAAAGACACAGAAAATAAATGATGTCATTGTTGTTGTTTTTTAACAGCATTCTGGGTAGATTCACAGGATGCACCTGGTGAGAGAAAACTGTTTTGTAAGAGTATTCAGAGTCGTCCTCGACCAAATAACTGTGGCATACAAGGAAAAGAAAAGAAGCTAAAATAACCCATTTCTATGAATTGTTAAATACTAATAAAAAAAAACAGGACAAGGAACCATTTCAAATAATCATTTAAAAAACAAATGCAGCAGCCATTCGGCTGAGGGGTTAAGAATGTCGCCATTGTTCTGATTCGTGGCGGTCTTCTTCTCACAATGTGTCTCATAGCCTCAGGATCATAGACACCAGAGACACGTGGTGCCACATTCATAAGCTCTCATTTGTTCAATTGGAGTCCTGCTGTGAACTTTACTGAGACAATGGGAACTTTTCAATTCTTCATCAGGCGGATAGCAGAGAGAGAGAGAGAGAGAGAGAGAGAGGGGGAGAGAGAGAGAGAGAGAGAGAGAGAGAGAGAGAGATCTGCACATGTGCAAGCATGAGTGTTTGGGTGTGACTTTTCCACAAAAGAAAGACCGAAAGTACACGCTGTCAGGTATGTGTGTGTGTGTGTGTGTGTGTGTGTGTGTGTGTGTGTGTGTGTGTGTGTGTGTGTGTGTGTGCAGTTGTCAGGCACTTTCCTTAAACTGGATTTTTATATTTTTATTTTGTGACATTCACGGAAATATTTTCATTTAAACTCCACTGCGTATATTCGACAGGTTACCTTGCAAATACGGATTCCACATGAACAACAAGTGAATGTATATATAATGCATTATTGCATTATTATTTAACTACCCATCTGTTCTTGTAAAGTGGTTAAAACCAGTTCCATCTCAACCAGCTCCGACCTGCTCAAGTCTCAGCAGTATTACAGTAATAACAGTCACATGAAAAGCTAACAATGACAGGAGCCACTCCGCTGTATAATGAGTACTTTTGCTTCTAATACTGTGTACTTTTTCCACAGGTGATACTTCCCCCGCCACCTTCAGGTGTACGATACCTGTGTGAGTGCGTCTGCATGCGTGGCTGTAAATGTCCTGTGAGCGCTCCACTTTGTGTTTCCGTATATTCTGGTTTTTCGTGCCAGCGGACGCGCCACAGATGGTGTCACGGTCACGCAGGGCCCCATGCCGACGCCTCAGTCGCCAAGGACGTCAAAAACACACACACACACACACACACACACACAAAAAGGAGACATTCTTGGGCGCTGTGTGGAAAACATGCGCCTGAGGGCTTGCCTGATTTAGAATGGTTAAGTCGGACAATAGCTCATTTGTGGAGCCTTTATCCTGACAAAAGGCGCTATAGGCATTCATAAGGGCACATGGCCTATTGTGAGTGGATTAATGTTTAGTTTGTGCGAATGAGACCATTGTGTGGTCAAGAGATGCCGTCCGCCGGCCGAGCACGACTTCCTCGTTGAGTCCATTAAAGCCTCGCATGTTTACAGTCGGATTATGATTGTTGTAAATAAGCTAATGCAGCCGTCCAGATCACATGGGATGAATGTAAACAGGGGATGGCGACAAGACAAAGAAACAACTTCAACTAATAATGGTGATTTCCCTTATTTGGGGAGGAAAAAACAACGGGTATTTCCAGACAGATGGTCCACATTGCACCAAAATAAGGCAATTAATACGATTTCCCCACCCTCAGGACGATGGAATCCACCCAATCTTTTGTAGATGTATCGGACTCCGCTGGATCTATTTGTGTATATTTGGTTCAATGGGGTGATATTTACTGCTGGTTGGAGAGGAAAAGCTGGAGGACGGGGTCTGGGCTTTTTTGTTTTGTTTGTATCTCATCACAAGACCGAAAGACGCCGCCGTGCACTCGTTCACCGAGCCGCTTATAAAACAAAATTAGGGAAGCGCAATTTATGGGAGCACTTAGGGAGGAAAATACAACCTGTAACTCCAAGACACATCTGCGTAAGTCATCTGCACGTGTGTGTACAAGTCATCTGCACTTGTGTACGCCGATGCACAATTTATACCCCCCACCGTACCGATAAACACATCAGATGCAGGGACGGTGGGGGATGGGAGGGGTGAGGTGTAAGTGGGGAGGAAAAAGAGGAAGAGAGGAAGAAGAGAGGGATGAGAGGGAGATGCTTTACCCTAGAAGGCTCTCTATCGGTCCCCGCGACCGAGTCGAGGGATCAAGTGCTGTTTAGATTGGAGGGTGGATAAAAATTCCTCGCTTGTCCGAACACCGGCTTTATCAAGTGGGAGAGAAATGCGGAAGACGGATCGGTTTTTGAGGAAGAGGAGGGAGATGGAGGATGAGTGGGGTGAGGAGAGAAGGAAAGGAAAGTGGAGGACAGGAAACGTCAACAAGGGGAAGGTGAGTTGAGGAGCAAGACGATGAAGATGCTTGTTTCGAACGGAAGTAAGTAGTAGGAATATGTGGAAGACCTTGCAAAACCCGATATAAATACTAATATGTGTATGTACACTGGTGATTAAAAGCGTTGTATTTATAGTATCTTAAACTCTTGTGTTAGAACGTGAAGCTTGTTCTAACCCTCGGCCCCGAGATCAGTTTTTAATTGGTCGTAAACCACACGGGTTCAACACCGACGGGATTAGAAGACAGGGAGGAGAGACGGAGAGGAGGGATGGCTGAGCAATAAAACAAAATGAAGGAGAGACGGAAGGAGATAAGAAGTGGATAAAGGAAGAGAGAGTTGTAGTAAATCAGCCAGCGTGCGGGCGAGTGTTTAGGGTAAACACACTTTTATCACCTGTCCCTCCGCTAACCTGCCAAGAGACAGTGTTTTGGGTGTTTTACACGAGCCACAGGCAACTCACTGTGTGTGTGTGTGTGTGGTTGTGTGTGTGTGTGTGTGTGTGTGTGTGTTAGAGGCAAGCGTCAACACTCCCAAAACAGCCACAGCCAAGAACAACACAGTGTGCCACAGGCCTCCACTCAGACTGAGTCTCCTCCGTTTTCCCTTTTCTCTCCCCTCTGTTTCCATGTGTTTGAACGTTTCTCGTAGGGAATGAACTTTTCAAATAAAATGTGCGTAGTTGCGCACCAGTGGGAGTACGTTCCCATTTCGAGGTCTTCGTGCAATGATTTTTCCTCAATGAAACAACAACACAGAAGTCTCGTAGGTAAAGTAGGTAATGCGATTTACATCCCACAATACAACAATAAACATGAGCGTGCAAATTAGAGTTGTGGCAAAATTTCGCCAGCGTAATTGCCAAATTCATCCACAATTGTCCCAGATTTCTGGAGTATCTGCACGAGCATAGTTTTAGCTTTCGCCGGTTAGCGAAACAGATTTTAAGCTCAATGACTGACACGAAATGTTGATAAGTACTGGGAGTTAAAGAAATACTTTAGCACATTAGTAAATAACCTGCCAAGAATGAAATGCTCTGATGACTGATGACACTGTCTTCACGCTAAATATGAAGCTAGCACGCGATTAGCTTAGCATAAAGAGGAGGAAACGAGTGGAAACAGCTAGCTAAAATGAAAATAAATATGCCTACTAGCAACTCTAACGCTCATTGATTAACACATTATGATCTGGTTGTGTAGTTTGTGATTTATTTTGTGGTTACGAACCAAAACTATTTCCTGGCCCGTGACTTCCTGAGTTTTCACCGTTAGCTAGCAACATCGCGGTGACCACAAGCCTCGGAAAGTCTTTGAGTGATTTTCTTTTGCTGGTGCTGTGGGGTTGCTCGACTTTTCACTGACAGGGTTCAGAAATGTAGGGTTTCCCATTAATGTGCTGGTCGCCTCAGAGTGCTTTAGAGTCCTAAAACCCGTAAATGAGTCACACATTCCGGCTCCCTCTTCCTAAATCGCTGGGTTTTTTGGTCTGTGGTTAACACAAGCTTAAAGAGTCGGTTGCTCAGTGACTACTAAACGCCATCACACCGACTAGCCCGCCTCGGCCGACAGCCTCGGTGTGTATACTCGCGCTCCTGCAGCCGTGGTGGGTCATTTGTGAAGGTTAAATCTTACTTGTGTTTGCAACATCATTTATTTTCTGCAGGAATCAAAAAAAGGGAAACAGTGGGATGCTAACTTCTGGGGTTGGACTCCAACAAAAATCTCCTGATATGAGTGATTATCGTGAATGCCCTTATTAATAAACGTAAATAAATAATGATGAACTTTTATATACTCCCCTGAATTGGCAGAAATTAATTTGTGTCTTCGACCTTTTTATCCAAGAATGAACTTTTTGTACTAACGATTTCAGCAGGAAAAAGTGAAACGTCCACCTAGCTGTCCGTCATGTGACATCGTCTCATTGGAGGAATGTCAACACAATGCCACGACGCCGTCTGTGAAACATCATACTCTGTTCTATCGAGACGGGACACGTCTCCACTGTGGTCGTATGTCATGAGCTCCATGTATAAGTCTGTGTTTTGACTCCAGGTGTGAAATCTGACCGTATTTCAAATACACAACAGAACAGAGACAATTCTTGAGCGAGACTTTCCATTTGTTTTCCGACATGCCGTGGGTCTACATTCGAGAAGCCGGTTTGTTTGCTTTGCAGAAGCACATTTCATTCACATTCTATATTTGATGACATTTCAAAAGTTCCCCCGTTAATTCACTTGACATGTGGATGGAAACACGGCGTCTGTTTCACTTTCTCTGCACTTGCCAAAAAGGCCCGGGAACCCTTAAAGTCTGCAGTCCGACCGCCAAGGTAAAGAGAAAAATAAAAACATTAATCTGAAAAATTAGTTAATGGTAACAATAACACAGACCAAATGTGTTAGTGGGTGTTTGAGTAACACGCCCACGGCTGGAAAAAAAACATTTTTGCGTCTTCACTTCGCTACTGAGCGTGTGCAAATGGAAGCTGACAGCCACACTTTGCACTTCCAAATTTATGTCAGTGGTGTGACTTCTGCTGCGGACCCCACAGCATCAGAGAGGAAGCAAGAGCGGGACGGAGGGCCACGGGAAAGAAAGGGAGATGAATAACACACCAACAAAGATGGGAAGAAAGATATATTAAAAGAGGGGTGGGGGAAATTAAATAAATAGGAAATGAACGGAGGCAGAAGGAGAGGAAGAAAGATACCGAGCGCCCGACGGGGTGAATACAGCGAGAGAGGCACAGAGAGAGCAGCTGTCCTAACAGCTGGCCAGCAGGATTGATGTCTCAGTGAAATAAAACTCAACATATGTCCAAACATGAGGAGACATGCCGGCCAAGAGGAGGAAAAAGATACACACACACACACACACACACACACACACACTGATATGAGAACACTCTGAAGCACTCGAACATACATACGCACCACACACACTGATTAAAGAATGCCAGCACGCTGCTAAGACGTTTACTCGCTCACGTTAAAACACACACACACACACACACACACACAGACAGACACACACACACACGTACAACGGGCTATCGCTGCTCGCTCGGTGTTGTAAAACCATTAAACTGCAGAGTGGTTAGCCGGGCTGCGTGTTAGCGCGGTGTCCGTTTCACACACACTATTTTCATCTGTCAGATGACACCCAGACTCTCTTGTCGCAGAACATGGCCTGAGAAAGCAGCCGGCCCTCGATGTTGGATGGATGGAGGGGGGGGGGGGAGGGGAGGTGGGGGATAGTTGCCCTGTGTAACCCTCTTTTCAAACATCAACCCCCCTCACACACACACTTACACGCACACGCATTCTTTTGCTCTTGCTGCCCGGTGATACGGCCCCAGCTACCCCAGCAGAGCCGGCCAGCTGTAGGGGCCACATGTACGCTCTCGTTCCGACACTAAACTGATGCTCTAATCCGGGTTGATTTATGACGAGCGCCCCGAGAATACACTATAAACAACATTTTAAAAAGGAAAAGATTTTTTCATCAGAATAGATCGTTGCTGTGAATTAAGAATTTTGAATTCCCCATTGTTAGTTCATCTGCTGATTCTGATTTTGCAAAGCCCAAAACTCATATTCAAGCTGGAAAGATGTGCAGTGTTCTTCAGAAAATGAGATGAGCAATTAGTGGAGGGTTAAAGTTGTTATTGGTTTCATGTTTGTCGTTATTTACAGTCTGAAGTAAACTGTTGACAGGAGCATGTGGAAGTGAGTTCATGCAATTCAGGTGTCTGTTGCATTTTTTTCCCTCCTGTTCTGACTAAAACTGGGATGTAAAAGCAGCCTGTAGATCATCTAAAAGCATTTATAGGTATAAATTCAGTAGAAATTAAATCTACAAAATGTCAGTATTGAGAAAGTGTAAGCAGCAGAAACAGCTTGAAGCAGATATAATGTAATATAATAGCCGTTATGTGTACTCATGTACATAGCACACAACCTGAACTCTTGCTCTGACCTTTGACCTTTAACACACACAAACATAAATTTACCTCACCTGCAGTTTTGAGAATTAAATTAGGCCCCAACTTTGTCTGGATCTGACTTTGATTCCCACTGGGGCCACCCACGCTAAAAATACTCACAAAGTAGTCCCTCCCAGCAGTGTATGGATCTTTCTGTGATATGAGGCGGCCTTCGCTGCCAACGGCCCTGCAGCCCTGAATTAGATAGAGTTTCTCCTGAAGGTGTGAGATTAATACTAGAAAAGCCCGGCCGCTGATCCCTGCTGTGCAGCCAGAGAGGTCCGGTCTGTCCCGAATTACAGCGCCGATGTCAACAGCTCCTGCAGCCTGAGAGTCTGAACGTTAGGAAGCTGCGGTCGTCCGCCGAGGAAAAGCACTGTGTTCAAAATGAAACTGTAACTTAAGGAGGTTTTTTTTTTCAATATGGAAACCTATTTTCCCACGTTTCCATGATTCTTTATAAGAGAAGCGGAAAACAATCAAGTATGATGCACGGCAGCAGCAACAAGGTCAAGGTTTAATTTAATTAAAATGTAAAGCAAAACATCTATTCACAGGCTAATGGCAGTTTTTCATATTTCATTTATCCTCTTATTTCATTTTAATTAAACAGAAAACAACATAAATGGTCTTTTTATGAAACAAAATGATTTTTTCTCAAAGAACAAACGTTGTGTGGGTTGTTTTAAGACGAAAATTATACATTTAGTGAAATCCTTGTATTTAGATTGAATGGAACATGTGATACTGAGAGAAAAAGAAGAAGATTAGTCAGTGAACTTGGACACATTTAAATCAGCTTTCAATCTGATGACCGATTTATTCAATTTAGATTTGATTTATTTATTCGCCGATCTGGATTTTTACTTTCAGACTACTGTTAGATCAAATCAAACAACTGGGACGCGAACAGACTCACGTCCCGGTGCAAAATTGCTTCTTTGTCAAACGCACGCTTTCAAAACACCAGTTCAAAACCCAAGCTTCTGGTTCCACTTTAAGCATGATATATGAAACCCTGCTTAGCACACACACACACACACACACACACACACACAAGCGCGATGTGTGGTTCAGACACAATAGAAGCGTTGTTTTGGGAGCTGATGTGGGCGGATCCTGTGGTTTAGGTCACAGATGAGAGATGGGGGGATGAGGGTGTGGGGGGGTTTAGGGAGAACCAAATATCAGCAAAGGGGGGGGGGGCTGGTGGTGAGTCTGGGTCGACCACCGCTCAGCTGACCAAAGAGGAGAAAAATGAAAAGTGGATCCAACATGGCCGCCTAGAACCGACAACCGCCCGAATCACGATCTCGTCGACAACATCTTAAATCAGAGAAGTAGAGAAAAAGCTCCAGTGTCACAGCTGCTGCTTTTATCTGCTTTATTTAGGAGCTATCGCCAAACACAAGACACTATCACACACTATCACACACTATCACACACTGTCGCCGTGCAGAACCAACGACCTTCTAGGACACTTTGAGTCTCTTCGTCAAGCCTTCAGTTCAGACAACTTTTCCTTTTTGCAATTTGACCTATTTTCAGACTTAAAGACCAGCGGCTATGAAGCTTCCAAGTACAAAGAGTAGATATAAGAAGGATTCTTCTCTTGCGGTTAAGACAGCATCCTGGTACAGATACAAGTTATTCACGGAGCATCTCGGCCCTGAAGTGAGAAAAAAGTGGAGAGGAGGACTTTTAAGAGGCTTCAGAGAAGCAGAGGAGAAAATGATGGAAAGACCAAATAGGTGAATGACCGGGAGTTCATGTTTGTGGTGGATCTCATGAGGGATGCGCTCACAACACGTAGATATTTGGCAATATTTGGGTTTATAGATTTACAGCTAATGTAGATTGTGACCTTGTTTGGGGGACTTATGATACATTTTGTGATGAGTTAAGATTCATAACGATAAAATATTTGTCTTTTAACCACACCCAGCTTATCACAAAAGGGTTAGTGTACTATATCTGTTTAACTTATTCAAATAGACCTTGTGGTTGATGAGCTAGACCTGTTTTAGTATGGGTATGACCACTTTTTCAATTTCGGAAAAAAAGGGCTCGATCTTAAAAAGTTAATATCAAATAGATAAAGTACTAAAATTAGCAGCATGGTTAACAAAAGTAATAAATCTTAGCCTGTGAATGAATTAATAAAGGAAATATTATTTGCGCTGCTCACTGTATTTTTTATATTTTTGAATTATATGTATATAATCATATGGCTTAACTGTTTTGTTTTTTTATGACAAAAACAATCCCCGGGGTTTCAACCAATTTTGACAGCTTGTCTTATGCGTTTGTGAAAAATATATATATTTCATAGAACAGCATAATCATAGATGCAGCGTGGCGAATATCAAAGCCATGTGTGTGTGACGGTTCACGGGAGACGAACCGTTCCCATCGCAGTCCACAGTACGGAGTGTGGACCGCGCTCCGCTGGCCTCAGACATGATCCGCCTTGGCATCCACACAGGCGGGGACTTGTTTTTTTTTCATTACAGTCATATCACGTCGGCCTTTGCCAGATGCTCAATTATCAGGTGAACATTTTGCCATTTAACTGAAATCCAAGTAAAAAAAACAGAGGAGGAGGAGGACTTGATAAAATCACTGTTTAATCTGATTCTCTTGGACGACATTCAAAACCGTTCCGGCGAACCGCATTGCATGCGCTCGTACCATATGCTGGCTGGCCCGCAGCCAAACTACCACTGGCTGTATTTGTAGTCAAGACCCACAGGCTGTGGCTGATCATTAGTAAAGAGATCCCTATCAATTACCGAGGAAGAGATTGAAACCGACCGCAAAGAAGTCCAGCGGGAGTCGGGCCTGTTGGCAGAGCCGAGGAGCGCGGCGCTGACCTGAACGGGGACGCACGAAAAGCAGATTAAATATCAATATTTTAAGAGGAAGTTTGACGCAAATAAAGCTACGCCTTGCTACGTCGAATACGGCGAGTTGGGACAGGGTTTCTACGCGCCGGTGCCCCAAAAACGCTAATCGGCGCAGACAGAAAAGACAAAAGCCGTTACCTGCGTTAGCCGACCGCAGCTCGGAGCTGCCGATCCCCCGCGGGGCAGGAAGGCCAACAGCGCCGCAGCCGAGAGCGCGTTAATTAGCCAATAGGCTTAACTCTCGGGGGCCGACCCCACTCGCCCGTTAAGCTGTCATCACAACTACTTCCACCTGAGTGTATGAATCGGTAAGCCGTCACCCACACACACACACACACACACACACACTCACAGGTCAGGCTCGCAGGGCTTGTTTAAGTTCAAAGCGCGGTCCTGACCTACTGCTTCATCTGCAGCTTACGTGAAGAAGCCTACAGATGATATGTCCTTCTATCAGTGTTTCTGACAGGCCTTGGCTAGTAGCTAAGCTGCTGATCCATTTGCCGCCCGGTAACAAAAGGAGTCTCGCGGCTAACGTTTTTTTCTTTTCTCTTCTCTCCTCCCGGTAAGGCGTCATTGAACATTCGCAGCGCAGGTGTTGATGCTGAATACACAGAGGTACGCTAGTCGAAGGTCGCACATGATTACACATCACTTGCCCGACCCGCCGACGATCCAGACCCCCTCGAGGAGAGGACATACTTTCCACAGTTTGAGTGGCGGGAACAGCGGAGATGTTGAAACAGGCTTTCAGCAGCGAGGGGAGAACAAAGTGAACGAGCCTGGCAGAATGTCTCTATTGTCACAGGGAAGCCGGGTGAGAGGAAGGCTTGGCCTCGCTCTGACCTCCCCCTCCAGCTGGAGAAGCCATTATATGGGTGATTGGGTGCCTCGCTCTGGTCCTGGCCTCAAACTTAAGACCCCGTGCAGGCTCCTCCGAAACTGGACAACACGAGCGTCAACACATGGACAAGGACAGGGCTCATGAAACAGCTGCTGCTGCACAAGAAGCTGCAAGAGGTCACAGCACAGTGCTGGAGTCGAGGAAACGGTCGGTCAAACGCTAACTGGTTTCCTCTCAATGTATATTGATTTTACCCAACATGTAGTTCACGGTGCAATTTATTAGCGGACGTAATGGCGTCTTCTTGAAAAGTAAACTACAAGGTTATATAGCCCCACAAAGATGCTAACATTAAATATGCATGACTAAAGTACACCATAAAAGGTGCTAAATATGAAATTCAGAGCATTCATGAAGCAGAAAACAACTATTTGCCGTGTGAAGATGAAGTGAGCAGAGATTTAATTTGTTCTGGGATTTTAAAAGTATATAAGGAGCTGTGGTTTTAATTCAATAGTTTTTTTTTTCATGATATTGTGCAGAAATCTTTGAGACGAATGCCTCTCCTGACTGATGGGTGACTGTCAGATAGTCTCTGACTGTCTGTCAACTCCGTGATCGTAGAGTGATCATGAAAAAAACATGAGACAGCGATGTCCCATCAGATGAGTTGTACACTTGAAGCGTCAGTCAGTGTATATAAGTTCATCTCAGACAACAGCAGATGTTGTTCTTAGATCATATTGTCGAAAGGGAATCCACGTCTTTTTAAAAATCATAAAGTAGGTCTACTTGCTAAATGAATACTGTGACACGCTGGGTCTTAAAGAGACAGGCGCGTTTCAGAGAAACCTAAAATACAAATATGAGCCCGAAAACGAGCACGATATGTCTCCTTTAACTCGTCCAAGTTCTTTGGTCGGACTCATAAATTAGTCACACAGGTGTCCATTTTATAACCACTCTGCAGCCTGATCTCATTTGCAAATGAAACACGTGAATTGTACAGTAATTCATAAGGCCTGGGGGCATAAGCGGGGGGTACAGAGTGATATTAAGTGTTCGGCAGGCGCCAGAGCGGCTCTGGCCACGTTAGATGGCTGACTAAGTTGGCACGAGGGCCCCGTCCCCATGCCAGGCCCCCAGTTTACAGCGGGTCGGCCCCCGGGAGGCACAACAATACAGATGATGATAATTCAGTCATCAGAACGGAGGAAGCCTGATTGCACACTTCACTGGGTTTAATGTCCGTCGGGCAGCATCCCAGAGCGGCTCGGTTTGGCATTGAGATAAATGCGTCCACTCCTGACTGCTTTTCCCCCTTTTTTCTGTATCCAGGGCTCAAGGAGACAAGGTGAAGTCAGATTAATTATCGCTAACGAGCCAGCCGCCAATGCCGAGACAGACGGGTTATTGTGTGGGTTATTCCTCTGTTTATTACAGGCTTTAATTTCCCATCTCTCTCTGTCTCTTATTTTAGCTACAAAATGACAGAGGATGGAGGAGCGTTTCCATTCCGCAGCACATCTCATGCCCACATTTTTTCCTTCTGATGTTCCCTCTTGCTAGCCTTGAACATTTTATTCAGTAACACGCCTACCAGCTTAATAAGTACTAAGTGCCTGAACAGTATAGAATGAGCCTTTTGTACGCAGCGAGTCTTTGTGTCTGAACCTTCACACAATGCAAAATAGTCACAAAAGCGTCGGACCTTCACCCTCGTGGCTCGCATGTTGTCTGAGTCCCCCGGCAGCAAGGACCCATTCAGAGCTGCCAACTTTTCAAAAAACCTTGGAGTGAGATTTTGTCAGGAGTGACCAAAATGTTGCCGCGCACGCAGCCACACATGTTGGTGGCTCAAATTGGAATTAATTTGGCGTTGTAACATACCTTAGTCTTAGGGGTGAGCAATTCATTTTCCCAAGGGGCCACATGAGAAATTTGGACCGTTGTGGAGGGCCAAACCAATTCTGAACTTAATTCAATTAACTCAATATTAATGTTGTTACTTTATTAAAAAAACTGTTAATTATTTGGTTTTGAGCTGCTACTGGTAAGAATACATGTTACAATAAGGCTATAAAGATAAGTAAAAAAATGTAATGTCATTTTTTAAGATTTTTTTAAATTCCTTAAATATGTATGTTAAAGACCAGCAATTTATTAACTTTTAACAAAAGCAATAAGTGCTTTTGATGTTTTCCAGTTCAGTTGTTCTTACTCGGGGAGAAAAGTCCAGTCTGTGTTGCTTGAACAAGAGCATGAAGTCTGGTTGAATGAGGTGGAGATGAAGGACAGCAGCTGGTATCAGAGAGAGGATCTGATCTGTTGAACTTCATCACTAGAATGTTTGTTCTCATGTAGGTAGATCCAAAGAGAACCAACATCTTCTGAGCAGGCCTCCTCATGTGAGGAACGTTCTCCTCTTTGAGGGAAGAATAAAGCTCCAGAAGTGATACTGACTTAAAGTGCTCTGGGTTTTGCGCGATTAATGTTCAATCTGGAGGCGGAGACTGCAGCGCGAGGCTCCTTGGGAGGCGGGGGTCTCGCCGCAGCACCCGCTGCTCGCTGAGGACAGAATTTCCTTTTTGATGCCCAGGTCTGCCTTAGTCTCTGCTCCTCCTGAGTTTCTCCCGCGGTTGTGTCTGTTTGAAAATCTTCTTCTGTTGCTAACTTCGGGACTCTTTGGGGTAAATACGATGTCTATGCAGCGAATAGGTTTACAGATGCGCTCCTTAGCGCCATCTATCGTCGGGGAGTTTGAAAAGGAACGAACGCGCCTCGACCCAAAATCAGATTATTATTTTTTGCCGTGAGAAATTGGTTGTGTGGCGTGAGTGCGTGTGAAACATGCAAAAGTGTGTCACACGGCGAAACCGTGAGAGTTGGTAGCTCTGCCATTTGCAGCAACTAGCTGTGTGCTAATGCAGCTAGCTGACACAATCCTAAAGACGTCTTGATAAAGCTTTTCAAAAGCTGAGGCGGCAGTTGGGTGAAGACAAAAAAAAAGAGAGAAGAAATCTCCCACGTTGCAAAGCGAGGCCATATCTATTCATTAGAACTGTCACAGGCACTTAGGACACCTCTGAGGAGCGGGGAGCTAACGGCGCGCCGACAGCGGGTGAGCGCAGCGCGAAGGCTAACAACGACAGCGTCCACACTTTAGCTCGGGGCTACGGTGCACGGAGGGGTCAGCCGCGTCGGGCTAAGTGAGCGCTCGGCGGCTAATAGGCTCCGTGTCGTTTGATCATGCGGCCAATCTGACCTGGGAGCGCACCGCTGACTGAACTCTTTTCAGCAGGAGGTGGAGGACGAGGCAACAGGCGCCATTGTTCAGGCTTTAATGTGCTTGCCATTTTGAGCGCGGATGATCAAATCCGGGCCGTGCCGTAAGAGGATTCTGAACAAACCTGTGCTTTAAGTGTCAGCCGAGTGAACTCGAGCCGGTGAAGAGTCAGGAAGGAGAAGAAGAAGAAAAAGGTTGGCCTTGCACTCCTGTCTGCGTTACATTGCTTTAAAGAAATACAAAATAAAACTCTTGACAGCTTATGCATTTGGAATGCTTCTTGTTTGAAAGAGACACATGGCAATGCTTCACATCAGCAAGGTCGCCCGTTGAGGAGAGATTCCAAAAAGGTTCTCAAGGGTTCCCGAAGTTAAAAGATGGAAAGAGAAACAGCAATCACATCATCGGGTGGCGAAGGAGAGGAAGATGTGATGAGACGAAGAAGCCTCATTTCAACAAAATTAACAAAAAGGGGGTTTGGAGCGCCGGCGCTCCACAGCTTTGAACGTAGCCGTCTGCCACCGAAGGAGAACTCACTTAATGAAGCATTCAGCCGCAGCCATCGATTGATCACCTCCTCTCATTTCAACTAAACTCATTAGGAAAAAAAAAAAAAAAAGCTGTCAGTCTGCATATCTGCAGGCTCACAATAGGCTCTGAACGAATGCATTACCAACGCAGTGCATGAAAGACATGTTTTACAATGCATCTTCAGGGACAACAGCCATTCACAGGAGCGTTTACAAGGCCCAGAGTTATTATTCGTGCTGTATGTGCCTGGTTATGCTGCACATGGTAATCGCGTTTCATTTCTGTCTGTGCTAAGTGTTTGCAGCGTGATCAATGCCACGAGTCCTTCGGGACAGCAGTTCCGCTAATTAGCAAAGGAAGAGCCGAACTCAATAGTAAGCAGTGTTTTCCTTTTTCCCTTTTTTTTCTTTCCCCGATGAAGAGGGAAACTGAGCAGGAAATCTGAGTCATTCTTGGGCATCAATGGATGAAACAATTCAGTATTTACTGATGATAAAACACACCGCTGGCCTGTTTGTCTTCATGGACAGTGCAGACACATTATAAAATTTGCTTATCACTGTATAAAACCATAAAACATTTTTAAGCTTTTTATAATGACCTATTAAATATTATAATACTTACGTTGTTTGCACATCAAAAGTTGTAAAATGAATTTTGACTTTGCTTAAAGCAATCAATGACCACCTAGAGCAACTGATTATAATGCATGATTAAAAAATATATTATAATGTGCCACATCAATTGAAATTCTAGCACAAAAAATGAGCAGTGATTATGAAGTATTATAAGTATTGTACCTTATGGGTTATTATAAAATGCTTTATTATGTGTTGTATTCATCATTATGAAACATTATGAAGTGTTATAAGCAGATTGTGGATCATTATAATAAATCATAGACATGAAAGTGTTACCTAGCTTGATTATCTGGCTTACAGTTGTTTTTTGTAAATCCTGAATCATCAATAAGGAACCCTCACATTCAATCTCATTTCTGAATCTAAATGCATTAATTAAACATTCTTAATTTTTTTCCACACAGTAAATATTTCATAAATTGTCTTTTATTGTGCTATTTATGAAGAAAATCACTTCTGATTCTGATTAGAAGTGTTTGTGTTTGTTTGTAGGAGACCTAGAAATATTTGCAATTGAATTGAAAAAAAAAAATTAAATTAAATCCAAAGTTTCTTAACGTTTACTGTGATGCGAAGCATAAGATGAAAAAATAAATACATGTGAAGCCGTTACACGTGATGGAAAAAAATAAGAAGAAGACACACGCACTTCAAGATGTCCCTCAGCATTTCCTTCCACTCAAGTCCCCTTTGATTTGACAGGGAGATGTCACAACACTTTTTAACACGCTCACACACACACACACACACACGTTTACCCTTTTAAACCGGTTTCCGTACTGTAGATAAGAGGCAAAGCTACCTGACTTTCAACTAGCACTGTACTCCGCCTCTGGCTGTCCAATTCTGTCCCACTTTACTGTATCAATAACAAAGTAAAACCTTTAAATGAGAGAGATAAAGCGCTCCTCTGATATCATCATGATTACTATGTGCACATAACAGTAAAGAGGGGTGTTAGATGGTTTTAGATCTGGCTCGCTGTGGGGTGAGAAGGGGCGAGCTGAGGCATGCTGGGAGACTTCCCTGCGTTGGTGGTGCAGATCAGAGGAGCAGGGGAAAGGGAAACCTGTGTTTTCACTGATTGATATTGTGATCTAACGAGCAAAAAGGATCCGTCGGTTGTAATTTTAGATGTTCAAAGATCCTCTCGGGAGGATGTGTTCGGGAAAAGGAAAACAAAGTGGAAGGTAAGGCCGCTCTGGCTTCGTGTGCGAGTGAGGAGCAGCAACAGCAGCCCAGGGAATAAACCTCTGTCGCTTCATATCCATAGAATAAATCAACAATGTGTCACTTTTAAGAGTCGTTTTGAGGCGGAAATATGCCTCTCATAACCTTTTTTTTTCACTAAAATGTGGGCGCGTATGAAGGTTTTTAAACGTGGGGAAACCCCGCGAGGCGACCGACTCCTTTCCCACTACCAGCGGACGAGTGCGCCCTTCTGTTTTTACTTCACTCCTTCGAGCCGGAAAACAGGCTCAGTGAAGAGGGGGAATGTTTGCGTGGTTACCTTTGCTTTTTATCTGTTACTATCTTCGTCTCTCTTTCAAACTCTGGTGATTGTTTGAACAGCGGAAGGACGGTTTACATTACTTTTATTTCGATTTTTTATCGCGCTGAATTCATTTGACAATGACCAGTAAGCTAATATTACTGTTACAGTAAGGAGAGCATAATATGTATGCTCCCTTCTTCTCCTATTGCACAGTTAGATGTCATGTGAATTGGATGAAGGTACCAAGATTAACACAACCTTTTGTATAACACATTTAGCCTCAAGCTCTCGCTATCGAGTGAGAACCTCGCTCGTCCTGTTTTGAACATACATCCCCGCTTCCAAATGGGTGTCACGGTTAAATGGGTTGATACCAAAACAAGTCTGTTTGTAAGTTCTTATTTTAAGATGTTCCCACGTGGACGAGGAGCCGTGCTTTGCAGGTCTGAACCGCGCGATGGTTAAAGTCGGGCGGTGTTTGAGATTGAGTGTGCGTGGCCGTTAAAGTTAAAACACACAAACGCATTAAGAGGAAGACTTACCGTCTTGTTCCGTCTTGGTCAGCTCCACCAGTTTCTTCTGTTTCAGCGTGTCCACCACGTCCGCCAGGCTTCCTTTGCGGCGCTCCGGCGTCCCGAAGACGAGGCCGATCATCGGCTCCCCGCGCTCCTCCGGCTTGGGTGGAGAGGTAGAGTTCGTCCGGTAGGAGTAGACTGAGCAGCCTTTACTGCTCTCGTTGTCCTGGGAGGAGACACATAGAGAGAACCGAGGTCAGAACCTCTGGAATATATATATATATATATATATATATACATATATATATATATATATATATATATGTATATATATATATATATATATATATCTGCACTGATGCAGGTTTGATGCACTCGGTGTCCCTTTCCATTGACTTATTTCCAATTTGCTTTACACCACATTACAATACATGCAACTGCTCTTGGACCTCTTGTAGGCTTGTATGTGCTTACGGGAACAGGTGAATTAGATGGGTATACTCTCTTATTCTCCTATTTAACAGACATGTCAGGCTTATGTTGCATTCCAATCCTCTCCCCTCTCAAATCTATAATAAAGATATAAAAGGCCCATCAAAAGGGCAAGAAGTGACATGACCACAAAAATAGAAATACCGTGAAGCTCCGTGAATAACTATGGACTGCATAGATAGAAGTGGACGCGGTCACGTGACGTCACTCACTGGTTTGTGGACTCCTTGTTTCGAAGTCTTGAGTTGGGCTTCTTAGTGTCATCATGGTTTTTTTCATTTTTTTGGTACCAAAAACAGGAGTGGGTGGAGCTAAATTGTTAAAATGGAGATGAAAACCCAGAGGAGTCGCCCCCTGATGGCCATTAGAGAGAATGCAAGTCGAAGGCACTTCAGTGCACTTTTCAGAACCAGAGGTTTGCCGCCTGACATCAGCACATACGCTCTTAGATTAGTTCACATGAAAAACACAGATGTGTAGATAAATTTAAATGCACCGTGAGTTTAGTTGTTTTTTTTATAATTATGACATCACAGGGTCCCAAAGTTTTAGCACCCAGTCCCACAAAAAGCCTCCATGTTGGCACAGTTGTCAGCAGCTTACTAACTTAGCGACTACATGTCCTTTCTGCCGGTGCTGCAGGACTGCTTCTGTCCCACTGCTCTGCTGGGTTATGAGTTAAGTGAGAGGCTATATTTACCGAGACGATAAGCCTTTCAAGACGACCACATTGTCCCACACAACAGACACTTTAGCACAGGTGTTCTAACACCGGCGCTATTTCTGGACGCTTTCTCCTCCCCTTACAGAGTGGGGGGATCTCCAAGAACTTTAGCAGGCTTATGTTTCAAAGACAAGGGGCTTTAGCTAACAGCGGGATCTTAAGACGCCCTTGAAATGGCTCCTGGAGGCCCTCCTGCGCACTTTGTCTTTAAGCGGAAGATGCCTCTGTAATGAGGATTAGGATATAGTGTGTCACTCGCGGATTGTTCAGGTGTTTCTTCAGGTCCACGCATAACGGCGGCGAAAGGCCCGGTGATCAGATTATATTAAAAAGCAAAAGGTCACGCATTCAGACATGTGCATCCCCGTGACTACCCCTGAGATGGTTGTCCTTGAGCAAGGCACTCGCCGCCGAGGTACAAAGGGAAGATGAAATATCGGACAAAAGCAAATCCAAAGCGCGGGTCGGCTCGTGAACTGAACTGTCTGCTCCAGAGAGCTTTTCAAAAGTGGAAGAAAGGAGGAAGATTTCTTCAGAAATTGCAGAGAAATATGTACACATTTGATTAAAAATGAACTTCACTTATTGGCTGATGGACTCTGAACTAGTTCCACAGATGCATTTCCCCTCGCTGTTGGAGCCAGAAGCAGGACGGCGTTTTGTGTCCTCAGCTTGTCCGTCTTTTATGTTGTTGCTGTTCCTTCCTTGTGTGTGCTTTAACCTCTTGAAGACTTTTTGGAAACGTTTTCCCCTTTTTTAACCGGCGGTTAACGTAAAAGAAGCACCGACTCCCTCACTGACTTCTCGCCCTTCTCGTGAAGAAAAGTAGACCTTCTTTTACACGCGGCTGTCCTTGTCCTTGTTTTCTTTATTTCATTTAAAAGTTCCAGGGTCAGTTGACAAACACAAAGAATTGTGCTTCAGTTTAGAAATTAAGTTTATTTCTTAGAAATACATTACAAAGAGCTGACCTGACCACAGTTTGAGTCCTTTGTGACAGTCTTCTTCATTTTCTCCTTTTCTTTTTTTTTCATTTAATTCAGAACACGCTAAAAAAAAAAACATTGTTTTAATTATTATTATTAACTTGATAAGCTTGAAGTGTTCAGAAGTATTGTCTTGCCTCAAGGCCTTGACTGAAAGTCAAGTTTTCTAAAATAATTAATCACCTTTAACATTCTGACTATGCACTGAGTTATAATCTCAAGAGAACAACAGAAAATATGATTATGTTCTCGTAAAAATTAGAAGTATGAACATGACTTTTGTTTTGGGAAATGTTCAATATATTCTGCCACAACATTAAAACAGAAAGAAACTTTATTCTCAGAACTTTCCACTTTCCTCAGGGGCTAAAGTCAAACACGCCTCTTCCATTAGGGACCAACAGAACCTGAAGCCAAGTAACTAACACTTTAACACACACACACACACACACACACACACACACACACACACACACACACACACACACACACACACACACACACACACGAAGACGGGAGGTGGAGAAGAGAAGAACCAAGGGCTATAACTCTCTAGAGGAGAAGCCTCACTGGGCTGCCTCCAGCACTGCCTGCAGCACACAGACCAGAGAGGACCACTGGTGTGTGTGTGTGTGTGTGTGTGTGTGTGTGTGTGTGTGTGTGTGTACATGCGTTCAACGTGTGTGTGCAATCATCATTATGCATGAGAATTTGCACACCCTGTGTACCCCTGCATGTATTTCATGAGTGTTTTATGAGCCGTGTGCCCTGAGTGTGTACACTATGCACACACACACACACACACACACACACACACGCACACACACACACACACACGCACACACACACACACACGCTTGTTTTATAGATTTGAGTTACGGGAACATATCTCAAGATAAGATATTGGTCAATTTCTCAGCTCCGCGCGTAATTCACATCTCACCATGGCAGCGGGCGCCATGTTCTCCCACTCCGCGTCCGTCAGCTTCTCCCTGATTGGCTGCAGCTCGTCCGGGTGGGGTCGGTCGTGCGGAGAGGGAGACGGCGTCTCCTTCGGGCCGTCCCGCTCGTCGCCGGTCCAGGCCGCGTTGTCCTGACCCATCGCTTCCTCCTCCTCAGACAGCGGGTGAAAGGGAGGCGTTGCTCTCATGGAAGACATCATTCTGTGGAGGACAAGACAAAGTGGGGTTTTCATTTTGATGCCGAGGTTTGGACCGGCGCTTTACCGAATGTTATTTCAGGGAGGAGAGGAGAGGAGAGGAGAGGTGGATAAGAAAGAGGAAAGGAGAGGAGGATCAAACAATTAAAGGAAAAGAAAGGAGAGGAGGGAGAGGAGATGAAAGGAAAGGAGAAGAGGACTGCAGGACAGGAATAAGGGGATGAGAGGATAGTAACGTGAGTGAAGAGGAGAGGAGAGGAGAAGGAGGAAGAAATGAGAGGAGAGGATGATAAAAAGAGGAAAAGAGAGGAGAGGAAGAGAGGAGGAAATGAGAGGAGAGGATGATAAAAAAGAGGAAAGGAGAGAAGAGGAGAGGAAGAGAGGAAGAAATGAGAGGAGAGGATGATAAAAAGAGGAAAGGAGAGAAGGATAAAAAAGAGGAAAGAATAGGAGAGGAGAGGAAGAGATGAGAGGAGAGGATGATAAAAAGAGGAAAGGAGAGGAGAGGAGAAGAAGAGAGGAAGAAATGAGAGGAGAGGATGATAAAAAAGAGGAAAGAATAGGAGAGGAGAGGAAGAGAGGAAGGAATGAGAGGAGAGGAGGATAAAAAGAGGAAAGGAGAGAAGGATACAAAAGAGGAGAGTAGAGGAAGAGAGGATGAAATGAGAGGAAAGTGGATAAAAAAGAGGTAAGGAAAGGAAAGGAGAGGAGGATAAAAGAGGAAAGGAGAGAAGGATAAAAAAAGAGGAAAGGAGAGGGGAGGAGAGGAGAGGAAGAGAGGTAGAAATGAGAGGAGAGGAGGATAAAAAAGAGGAAAGGAAAAGAAAGGAGAGGAGGATAAAATAAGAGGAGAGGAAAGGAGAAAGAAAGGAGAGGAGGGGTGAGAGAAGGGGAGAGGAGAGGAAAGGAGAAGAGGACTGCAGGACAGGAATAAGGGGACGAGAGGATAGTAAAGTAGTCAAGAGGAGAGGAGAGGAGAGGAAAGGAAAGGAAAAGAGAGGAGAGGAGAGGATGACTCGTGATGGAGGGAAGTTCAAGTGACCAGTTGAAGGTCTAACCCTGCGCCGCCCGTCTCTCAAAAGAAGAAGGGAAAGTGTTTGAGGTTTCAGAACCGTCCATTTGAATGGTAAATTCAGAACCACAACTTTATTTAAAATGCAGACACGTGAATGCTGAAGATGTAATTACAGCTCACTGACACACAAGCGGCTTAAAGTACACATCATATTGCATATTTTTGGCTTTTATCGCAATCTGAGAAACTTACGATGACTGCAAGACATTCATGCTGAATGTTCCACACACACACACACACACACACACATATGCACATTAAGCACATACTGCCACGGGGATAATCTATTAATCTATTAAGCAGCATCAAGGCCACTCATCACCTCAGAGCTGTTAAAAAAAAGCAAAAAAATCTCCCTTTTTCTTCTAATGCAAGCCTCAGGCTGGGAGAGTCATTAGGCTAATACATCGTTTACTGTAATGACTTCCCTTTGTTTCCCTATACTTATGAGGACTTTCATTGACCACATGTATTCCCTCAACCCTCCTCTCCCGTAGCTTAATATCACTCCTAAATTCTGTCTCTAAATCCAAACACAAGGGTTCTCGAGGGGTTTCCACATCTTTATTTGTCCTCATGTGGCTAATTGGTGCGTTTAAGTAATACACACACACACACACACACACACACACACACACACACACACACACACACACACACACACACATACATACACACCAAATTACTAGGTGATAACTGACAACGCAAATTCCAGCAGAAAGGGCGTCAGACTGTTAGGAATTGTTTGTGCTACTCGGAAAAAAAACATGTCACACACACACACACACACACACACATAAGCACCGGCATACACACAACTACGAAATGAAACAGATTGCCACTTCAGCGTTAGCAGCCAGTAAATCACAGCGGGCTCTCCATCTCAGAAATATGCAGCATCTTGGGTGCTCTAAACGTAAATCTGCCCCTCAGTCATATGTCTGGAGGGAAAGAAGTGATCGGCCGCAGAGAGTGTGTGTGCGCCCGTGTGTGTGTGTGTGTGTGTGTGGCGGCAGTAAAAATCATTGACACAGGGAGTTGATAGGAGCGAGATAAAAGACTGAAAGCACATGTCAAATGCGCGAGAGAGAACGAGCGGAAGAGGATGAATAGATGGAGTAAGAATGTGAGACAAAAAACATGAATAAGGCTCAAGGCTCTAACGTGTGTGACGTAGAAAGAGCTCGTTTCCATGTGGGGTTGGGTGAAGGTAACGGGATTCTGAGGGGTCGTTCTGTGCATGTCATCTTTTACTACTATGTGGGTTAAATCGGAGGAGGGAGCACCGAGACTCACTCAACTCTGACCTGAAGAGGTCTGAGAACCAATAATAGTTCACCCTCGTAACTTACTGACTCACTTTCTGCCGTCTTTCGGAATCCAGCAGCCATTCTTGTCTTATTTACATTTCTGAGAAAACACACACACACAAACACACACACCTCTCTCTAATATCATCTTTTCAGGCTCTCTGGCTGATTCTGACCCCTTTGCATGCGACACTGTTCCCAAAAGAGGACAAGAAGGGAATTGAAGATTACTCGACCATTAGCTCACTGTAAGCCGGTCCAGATGAGAGCACCGGCGAAATACTTGAGGCTGCTATCGTCAATATTTTTAATATTAACAATGGATCAAATGACTGCTCGTGCGTGAAAGAGGAACACTGGTGAGGACAAACCCACAGATAATTATCTCTCAGCTCTCAGGAATGTTTTAGCATCTTAAAGCAAATTGCACTTTTGGTTCACTTTTAGTGTCATTTTCCAGCCCAGTCTCACCAAATGGCCGATTGAGGACACGGCAGTTTGGAATTCCTTCAGCGTGCAACGAGAACGCACTTTCTTGTCCATTTTACGCAGTGTAGTCTGCACGGACTGCAAAAAGGCGCTGGAATGTTATTAGTATTAAGTAAAGAAAACCGAACCCAAATACAGATTTTATAACCGTGGTCTCGGTGGGAACTGAAAGGAAAATGTAATTATGTAGTGAAAGTATAAAAAATGTGAGAAAAACTTCTTTTGAGTGGGTCAAACAATCACAGGACTTTCAACCAGGAGACCGCTGTTCGTGTTGTTGAGTTATTTTGAAGTTACTTTAGTGAAGTTTTTTATATTTGACTTATTTTAAGCGCCACCATGATGTTTCTGCGAAAGTAGTTAATTGCCGAAACCTAAATGCGTCCGTTTCACGCTACCGGCAAAACCTAAAATGTATTGTCATGACACGCAAAACATCCTTAAAATGTTGCGCTATTTATACGGCTCCCCGTGAGATCAGGTTGCTTTTTTCTCAGACGCAGCGGGCAGCTGTTTTTAGCTAACAAACTCTGAAAGCCCTCCGCGCGCTAGCTGCAGCGCCTAGCGGAGTTAGCGACGCGCTAGAGAAGAGACGGCAACGTTTAGCAGCGTTAGAAAGCCAAGAGTTTCAGAATCTACCACAGCGAGAAAGCCTCCGCCCGCCTTGGGAAACGATAACAAATGGTTACAGTCTTTTTCCCAAAGCCTTGGCGGAGTCTTAGCTTCATTTATTCTCCACCCGTGCCAAGCTCCTCCCTAAACGCCTGATTTGACAAATTGGCACAGCGACAGCTGTCAGCATGAGGTTTACATTTCTCCGGAACCCCGTTGTCTTAAACGGCGGTATGAGTACATGAGATTATAAGACCCCGGACAACCAGCAAACAGCACATGACTAATCCACAATCAACCCCTGCGATCCACACTTGAGCGATGAGGGAGCTGATGGGGAGAAGGGAGAGGAGGGCCTATATTTAGCTGACAATATTGCTGGTGCTGTGTTTATGGCGGAGCTTAAGATTTAGCTTCTTGGAACTGGTGTCTCATATGGCCAGGAATGCCCGGCCCCATAACTCGCTGCCACCGATATGGTATCATCATGCAACCGTGCGGGGGGTTTGTTGGTAAGCATGCCGCAAAGCCTTTCTGTGATTGGCCGGGGCGGGAAAACAGTACACTTCATGCACTCGTCATCCGGCGAAGAATCACATTACCAGTGTTTAGATGACTGCCTTGTTTAACTAACACGGCAAATGCTAAGCTCAACCGATTCATGGCTGCGGAATGAGTTCAGGAGCTCCGGTAGTCTTTTTACTTTGAGATTACGGGTCAATTATTATTAATTTTTTTGCACAGTTTAAATGAATCACAGCTGATTCTCAACTCAATTCTCCTCACAGTTCACATATGTGTTGATACCATTATAGTTAACCCACATTTTGAAAGGTAGTCAAAACACACATAAAAGACGTTTTCATGCTAATAACGCGGCAATTAATCAACGTTTCCTGGCTGAAAGACTAGTTATTGTTTGACACATCCCGCCCTGGTCTTTATACTTCCTGGTTCATGATTACATGGATAACATACCAATTTATTTCATGGGATATCTACAAATTACAGCACATTTATTTTCATACAGCTACAAAAATGCTGTTTTAGTGCCAGACATCAGGTATAATCATGATGGGTTGCTGCATGCTGTTATCTTAAAAATAAATCCAAACAATAAGAAGGAGAAATAGAGGAGGACCTCCTCTCAGGCCCATGTATATGTTGCCGTCAGCCTGCAGCTGCTTCTGTCACGTCATGGAGAAACAATGAGCGCTACCGGCCGTCACTACTTTTTGTGTTTCCTGTAAAGATGGACCGTTTGAACAGCCTTTTATAGAATAACTCTGCACACACACACAGACACACGTGCATTCTCAGAAAATAAGCGTTCATTTGTCTTAATGTCTTTCCCTCTGCTCGTATGCGTGTCGGTATCGGGTCCTTCCCCACTGAGACGACGGAAGAAATTGAACGCTTACGGCCGAAGGAACGACCTTTTCCCAACGAGACCAACAAAAGAATGAGTTTGGCCGAAACGCGGAAACACTCAGGAAACAGTAATATGACGATAATGTTACACTGATAGCTGAAAAATGGAAAATTCATTTTTACACGCACGCATCGCCTTGAGGCTCTTTCCAAAAAGCCCCTTTTTCATATTGTCAGCTATCTAGAAAAACATCAACTTATTCCCCTGGAAGCAGTTCTTCTATCTGAAATATGTCTTGGAAGGCGATACTGGTGAGATTGCCTGCTTGAAAACTAAACAGAGCGCCCACTGTTGAGCAAAGGGCTTTAATGTATTTGTCCACAAGCATTGTTTGAGTTTCTTTTTTTTAAAGTAAAGTGAAATTAGGCTGGGAAGATTCTCTCCATATCAGCTGATACGACACCTAATGTAGTTAAAATCACAATGAAGGAACGCTCAGCAATGTTACTTACTGTTCTCTTTGAGCATTTGGCTTTAAGTTCCCTTCCTTCCTTTGTTGCCTTACAGCCTTTAGCTCAGAGACACATTCAGCAAACACACTGTTGCCGGTGGACAGCTAGCTAAGTCTCCTTCTCAAACGTGGACAGTAACTTAGAATCCCTTTGTGAGCGGAAGAAAAACGAAAAACCGGGGTCGGAATTTGGCAGGAAAGCGCCGTTCAGATCTGGCCTGGAACCTGGCGACTTGGCAGAAACAATCAGGCATTGTGGAGTGTGGACGAAGAGGGACCTGTGACAGATGAGAGCGGGAGAGAGAGGGCCCCCTCTTAGAAAAACAGTACACAAAGCGCCATTCACAACCCAGGTCCCTTCTGCCACTTGTGGAGCGAGAGAAGGCCCCCGACAAAGGCCTTCGACTCGACCAATTGGGTGTAAAGTCTCCAGCCGTCCCAGCTGGATAGGACTGAGGAAGTTGGAAATACCAAAGAGAGAGAGAGAGAGAGAGAGACACAAAAAGGAGACGAAAAAAACAAAACAGGAGGAGAAAGAAAACGGAGGATTTTCCTTGGAATTGTTTGTCTGTTGGACAGTTCCAACACGAAAATAAGGGGGAAGAAAAGCAAAAAGAAACTGATGGTTCAAGTCGAGAAAAAGAGGCAACACAAGCTAAAACGCCGACTTATTTTGGTTGCCAAGTTCCTCTCGAGTACAAAGGGTATTGAAATTATCGCCACACCGACAAAAGACCCAAGCTGTAATCAATTGTAATTGTCTTTTCAAAGTGAAACTCCCGCGGTTTTGTGTTGCACGTCCATAAAGTTGAGGGAACTCACTTGAAAAGGTCGAGCTACAAGAAACGCTGAATCCTACACCAACCGACAATGCAACTCGATAGCGTCTACCATTAGCCCCCGTGCCTCGTGAATGCCCGCGTCTTTTCCAACCAGAACGTTTGGTGGCCATCAAGGAAAAGCTTGTGGTCGCAGCAGGAAACTGCCAGGTGTGACTGAGGAGCGCCGCTTAGCAGGACACGTGTGCTCGGTTACCTTCACGGATAAATAAATGAAGAAAAAAAGAGAATTGGCCTTGTATGTGAACAGCTCCTAAATCCCAGGTCTGTCTGGACCCTCATTAGATCATCGCAAAGGGCCGCACACAGAGGGCACTGTCATAGGTCAGACATGTGGAATGTGAACACACACACACGCTGCCCTGTTTTCCTCCCAGAGATCCCCCCCCCCCCCCCGTCCCAGCTCTTTTTTTTTGCCCGAAATAGAAATATTCAATAGCAACGCCGGTTACCCCCCGAAATCCAGCCCACTTCGTCAATGCCTTAATAGCAAGAAAAGCAGTTTTGTTTTCTGAAACTCCAACCGTTTAACATGGATTTCCCTGTCAGGGGCGGCTCTGTCACAGCCGACAAGTAGCGGCGCTCAGGACCCGGGACCTGGTCTCGGTCTCGGGAATCGAACCGTCTCTCTTGACAAAGAAAACTGCCTGTGCATTGTCCAAAATGATTTTTTTTACTGTGATTGCAAAATGTTCTGCAATGCTTTTTGATGACTTTGTCAAGACATTTATCATGCACACACACACACACACACACACACACACACACACACACACACACACACACACACTTTTGAGCTCTGTCTCTGGTTGGCATGTTCCACATTTGATGAAAAGTGTGTCTTGCAGTGAGGGACTTGCTCTGGTCTGGTCCTGGTCTTTACTTGGACTCGCCCTGCCTCTGTCTTTTGTCTTGACTTATTCTCAACCTCTCAAAGTCCTGCTAGGTCTCAATACACTTGGTCTTGGTCGTGACTCGAATACAACTGTGTGCTTATCGCCGGCGACTTGCAGGTCCTCGCTGACCTTTTCGCGACTCTTTGCAAACAATGAAGGGAGGTAAGCAGAAGGCGTATGCTGTGGTCGGGTGAGAATACCGTGTGCATCAATCATCCCTCACAACCCAAGGCCCAGGTAAACAGAAGTCATTGTGTGAGCATCAGTGTGTTACACTGAAGAGCTCTATGTATTTACAACCTGAGGCACTCAGAGGGGACGGGCAGAGGCATCCATCAGGCAGCGCACAAAGTGGATTGACTCCTATTGAGTGGCTTCATTCTACAACAGTTAGAATATAGAGAAAAACATGTTATTATTATGTCTTGCCAATGTATTAGTCGTGGAAAGACATTGCCATTTGGTTATTTTATTAACAATTACAGGAGAAGAAGATATCACAGTCCCGCCCACAAAGTTTGATTGACACATCGGCCTCAGAGTCACTCCTAAGCGTCATTCTTTACGGCGTAAGGTATAAATACAGCGGGCAGCTTCGGGACACACTTTCCTCTCTCTTGGGTGGAAACAGGAACTGTCGTAACGTTTTGTAACCATGGTTTTGTATCATGCGGCAACTATTATGTACAGCACTAATAATACGCTACATAATTAACAGGGTGAGCATTGAGGTGGCAGACTCCTGACATTCACTCCACATAAAACAGGCCGAGGTGTATTGCCAAGGAGGTTTTCACACACAAGGAATTAGCTTTCGGTGTTTTGGTGCAAAAACAAGAAAATAGAATAGAAAAGATATATGCAAAAGGAATAAAAAAGAATATGCAATACTGAGAGAAATGCAAATAAAAAAGAACTCTTGTACTTCTTTGGTGGCATTTCTTTTTTTCAGATTTTTATGAGCTGCTTGGTTTTTGCAACGTTGCCCTGTAAATATCCAACACTTTACAATCGAATGAACACTGTCGCACTTGGCCAGCAAGTCCTCTCTGTTGGAGGGTTATATAACATACAATATAGCTCAATATATATATATAGCTCAATGTTAACTTGTTTGGGATGGTCCTCCACGAGAAGTGGGTTTGAGAAGTCAACAGTATGGCCTTTCTGCACTACATCCCACAAGAATATGGTCCTTTATGATGGTGGTTATTAGCTGGTTTGTTAATGGCTCATTCATATCTATGGTAATCAGTTTGGTGATAGTTATTAAACAACACTTGAATACAAATAGTTCCCCAAAAGTCTTGAAAACGCTTTGAGTTTTTAATTAAGCCAAAACATATTTCCTGTCCGTTCCATGGAGGGAAAAAGTGGCGAGACATTCACTGTGTCCAGTGTCTGCAGAGTATCTCAATACTCACAAACAGTGCAATTTCAGGATTTTGTCTCTCATCACATGGACACCTGGAGCAAACACGGGGTTTGATGTCTCCATTAGTCCCGCTGATGGAAACTCTCAATCAAAGCCAACGATGGAACACTCAAAGAAAGGATGAATGCGTCGTTTGTACGGCGGGGCATTAAACACACATCGCTATGCCGGCTCTCTGTGTTCAGGGACCCGGACCAAGAACCGCAGACCCCGAGAAATCCAGAAGGGCCCTTATTGACCAACACCCTGCCTTGTGCTTGTTATTTTTCCTGGCATTCGAACACACCCCTCGCTAACACAAATACAGTACACATGTGCATTTATCTGCTTCATGGCAACGATACAGAGTAAACCATTGAAGAAATCATTGAAGACCAAAGTCAACACTCGGTGGCTCAAAAGAACTGTTTGTCTACGAACTCACGCCCAAGGCAGCGAGAAGACTTGGCCAGTGTGAACATTTTGTCTCTGGGTCCTTAAAATAGAGCACATTGTCCAGGTAGCCATGGCATTTATATAAACAGATAAAGTACGTCCACAAAAAAGCAGACTTCGTACAGTACTTAAATAAGTAAATATATAAAAAGTCATTCTAGATAGTTAAAGAAAGATGAAGTTGTGTTTGCCGTTTGAAAGCATTTTGCCATGAACGCAAAGTTGTTTTGTTAATAATCTACCGGCAGGTGTGAAGTATGGACATTTCAGACTCTCTTGGACATTTTGTAATTTTCCTAAACTTGTCAGAAAAATTAAAATCACTGTCAAAAACCACGCCGCAACTTATAGCCTGCTGTTTGAATAATATACTTAATCAAACTATGGCCCATGTTCTCTTGTATTTATGTACAGATATATTAATTAGTATACATCCTCAATATAACACTTAAGAGAAAGATTGCAGGTGGAATTACTATTATAATATGAGAATAAAACAGAACCAGCTAAAATAGAAGAGGACCGAGACTAGAACCCTGAGGAACACACAAGTAAATGTTGATCCGCTAGAACGGGGTCGTCTTTCAATGAGAGGATCGACTGTTCGATCCCCGGCTCCGCTGGTCCATAAATTCAACTTTGCTATTTAGAAGCCCAGTCAACATCAATTTTTGCGCATTTTCTCTTTTCTTTGAAGTCTCCATGACGACGCTCACACTGCTATCCCTCCCTTTGTCATCTCCCTTTCGCCTCACCTCTTTTCCCCTCTGATCTGTATCGGCTTAAAGCACAAACCCGCCTACCATTTGACAAACACCTGACTTACAGGAGGTAATTATCTGTTTATCGGCAGCACCAAACCACCACACGTCCTCTCACTTCAAGCCACCATCCTAATTATTACGCCGGTTACCTTTGACCTCGAACATAATGCCGGTTACACAAGTTTTAAGCCTTGTTGTGCTTGGACCGTTCCATATAGATGACAGGAGCTGTAAACAAGGGAAGATCCTATTATCTTAAGAATATAGACGCCCTTTTCTCTAAGGAGGAAATACATGGACTGTGTTTGAAAATCACTCACCAAAGAATTGTCCCGAAAGAAGAAGCAACAAGAACATCTTTGACAGTGCTTCACGTCAAAGAAATTAAGGAGATTAAGAAATCAAAGCAGGTCAATTTTCCAAAGGTTTAAGTTTCAGAAGTCTCACCGGCAGTTAAATCTATTTCAGGGTGACATCAACAGTCGAAAGTCCTGATAGAAGCCTGTGGCGATACGACAGCTGCCCTCACACATTTTTTAGAGTAATTGCATTTGCCCTGAGGCAAGCAGCAGGAAAAAAAAAGAGCTTCAATAAGTCATTGCCAGACTCAGGGGTCTCACTGCTGCTAAGAACAATCATCAGACATCCATGTTTACTGTGTTTTGATGTTGTTCATTAACTTCAGTTGTCCATCCCGTCACATTAGCCGAGCTAAGAGCACATAATGGCACAGAGGGACAAAATCCCTCTAAAAACACAAAAGTGAAAGACAATTGTGTTGATTGTTAATTAGTTCCAGTTGTTGATTCGGTGACACGGGCAATAAAAATAAGTGGCATCGCAGATCATGCACTTATTCTTTCTGAGAATAAAAATCACTGCAATCTCAAAGAACACTTCCCTGTTCGATGGCAGACAAAGTGGACTGATTTAACGAATACGTAGCTATATTATTGAACTACATTTGTGGAAAAAAACCCGACTGGTTTCAAAACTTTGATGCAAACAAAAGCCTTAGAATCAAACAAGGAGCTCCTGAGAGTAACATCAGGGTGTTCAAACAGGTGGCTCTTAGAGCGCCCAGGAGGCGCGAAAGCCTGCTAATCCCAGATTAAGACTGACAAGTCGTTTCACTGGATGCCCCCATTGTAATCCCAGTTGCCTCTCTATCCTCTGACAATGAGCTTTGTTCCCTATCTCTGAAAGAGCTTTGAGGATTTCCTCAGCTTTGTTAGCATGAAATTGCTGCATTATTCAGAGGCATGCTACTTCCAGTCGGTCGCAAAACAACACATTTTTATTCAATTATTGACCGGCCTGAATGCGTAATGCGCACAGCTGGTTCTAACAAGTCATCTGCGCTCATGACACAGGGTTTAATTGATACTCGTGTTGGCAGTGTGTAACTCTCACATATACAGACGTGTCGAGGGAAGGAGCGGCGCCGTGGAGGAACGCCATCACATTTCTGAACACGCCGGGTTGTTGTGACACTCGTATCCACATGGTTTTAGCACCGTAAACTGCACTTCTAAAATGCAAACAAGAATATAAAAGGACTTCAGAGGAAACATTTGGCTGAGTAAATGAATTAATAAGGTACATATTTGGCTCCAGAGGCAGTTGTTGTCTGCGTAACTTTATTTAAACGTGCTTTGATAAATGACTAGTGCTGTATTTGGGCATTTATATATAATTGTGTGTTAAGACTACTGAGCAAAGAACCGACAATAACAATAACTTAACTGATGACTGCAACAAAGAAAACACAATCAAAAAATGCACAAATCAGTTCTCTGAAACATCAAAGAAAAAACACTTCTGTCTCTTATCTTCTATAAGCTGTCAGGCCTGATTCTGGTAGTGATGATGTAATGTGTACTTTATGTGATTTAAAGCTGCTAAATAAAAAAATTCAGAGCATCAATAAAGCAGTCAAAACGATTTACTTCTGGAAGGACACAGTAGAATAACGGCATCCTGAGCTGAAGCCGCTCTCCCTCTGTTGTAATCTGAGCTTCACTGTGCTTTGTTTACGTATAAGTCCGGCCTCCGACGCATGTTAGCGCTCGTGAGTCCCGGTGTGTGAGCCCGCCGCTCTGCACCGCGTTCACGCAGCACTTACCGCTAAAAAAAACGCCGTCCCGGCCCACGCCGTCGCTGCAGGAGCGTCACCCCGATAGCGCTGTTAGCTCTGCCAACACTGTTAGCGTTGCACATGCTGTAAACACCGTTAGCTACTAGCCACCGCGCTGAGAACCATGTGGAGGCAATCGCTCAATCTGCTCTAGAACATTCAAATTGAGCAGCTTTAAGTTTCATTTGTTGCTGAATTTCCTCTTGTCAATTCTCAAGATGCAAAACTGAAATTTGAGTTGCACAATATGTCTTTTTTTGAACTCTTAAGACTCGAACACGGCGTAAAGCAGGTAGAGGAGGACTGAGGTATAATGCTGACCCAGCAGTGGAGCACCGGGCAAACTTCTTCTCCGCTCCAGCAGCAGTTGTCTGCGTTGCCGGTCGGAGGCATGTCAATGTCCCCCGGCATCTCGAGCCGTCACAATCCAGACTAATCCTTTCCTTTCCAATCCGGTGTCCTCTGGTCTGGCTGCTGAAACTTGTTGGAAGAGTGTTGTGCTTCGTTGTATATGGCGCCTTTCCCACCGGGCAAAAAACTAAACTAACACCCACTAACATCTGGCTTTTGTCTGACATGGGAAAGGTTACAATTGGCATTCATTCACAAATGACTCCGCAGTAGTCGCAGGTAATTTAACGGCTCCAGCTCCGATCGGCAGAGATGGAAACATGGCAACCGGCACGATAATTTTGGAACCCCTTTCGTATAGGATGTGAATATATAATAAATAAAATGGGGATTTGGGCAATTATCATAATTCATTAGCGTACAAGACTTTTAAAACCTCAATGCCAGCAGACTCCAGTCATTTCATCCCTATTCAAACCCATCTAAACCGCCTTTGTTCGTCTTTCCATTGTTCCGACAACTCTGATTTCAATGTTTGAAAGAGAAACTGAATAAGTAGTATTATTAAAAATAATAAAAGAAAAGTAACCACCCTTACATTATTGTTCTGACCCTGCTCCCATTGAAAGTGGCACACCAGGGGGAAAAACAGAAAGGCCAACGCAACGGCTAACGAGACTATTGGCTATTTTTAGCGGGTTTCCCATACAAAAAAAAAGAAAGAAACCCGCATATATACACGCCCTGATTCTGGTGGGAACAGGGTATGTGTGTATTATGGGAAACAGGCTGTCCGATTTGAAACAGTTATGTGTGATGATACATCTGATACCGTGCACGAGTGAACCCACAACGGACACATGTAGGGAGAAAGAGCCAGTTCATGCTCGCTTGAGAAAAAAAAAAAACCTGCCGAGGAAAATGAATAAGTCACGCTTGTGGAATACGAACACAAGCAAGATGCAAAAACACATGCACTCAGTCACATTCTTGAGTGCAGGGAAGGTGTGAGTGTGTGCCGCGAGATCAGAGCCACTGCACAAGGTATCCATTGTCCGTTACCGACCCTCGGCGAGTATACATTGTTCACGGTGCACAAGGCCTCGCTTCAAACCATGCAGGGTATTAGCCGAGCCAATCACAGCGGCCGTTCTTCACATGGACTTAAGCCTTTGAATCAGGGCGGATACATGCGACTCAGGTGGGGTTTGTTGACGTCATTCTGTGGGTCAGGCAGTAAACCTTTCATGTCAACATTACGTTTCATCAACTGAAATAACTCGCTAGCAGTGATTCTATTGTACTGATGCTTCATAAGAGCTTTGACGCTTGTTGTTCTGAGAGGAGGATGATGATGAGAGGTCTTTAACGCAAGCAATTATCTGGATCAGAGGCAATGTGCCGCATGCTTTCAGTTAGCCTGGAATAAATAGGAGAATTGTTTAGAGAAACTGAAACATCAACGTCACGTCACGGCTTCTGCCGGAATCACCACGGGGGATAAATGAGACATTTGAAAAAAAGAAACTGGCCCAGCTAGTTGATAGTATATTTGTTATTATTTGCTCAAACTGTCCTGACGGTTGTTCATGAGACGGATGGATAATAGGTGAAAAAATCTGCTGTCTCTGCTTCCTTTTGGTGCTCCTGATGGCGTTAGCAAGATTCCAACACGCCCCAAAGAAAAGCGACCAATCAGAGCCGACGATTCTCTGACGTAGCTGTCAATCAACACTCATGAACTCTGTCAAACTGGTCGGCGCTGATCAAACATGAACAAAAATGATGTTACCGCTTTGCATTTTTCTCCTTTTCTAAAAAAAATGTTAGTGAACTGTTGAATGAGAAAGTGGGCGGGGCTTGTTTTTGACTGGCGGGACACAAACTTTCTCTTTTTTACAGCTAAACAGTAGATTTCAAATATGTTTCTGATGCCATCTGAGGCGAGACGCAGCCAATGCCGCGACATAGTCTTGATTCTTATTTGATCAGCTCGGCCCATTTTGATTTGACGGTCACAAGCTTCACGAGCATTGATTGACAGCTGCGACAGAGACTCCTCGGCTCTGATTGGTTGCTTTTCCTCTGGTAAATGCCGTTAGGAGCACTAAAAGGAGGCAGAGGAAGCTGATTTCTTTTCACAGACAGACAGTTATTTTCAATAAAGTTACCAATTGTAGCTTTAAGTAAATCTCCCTCTCTCTCTGTGTGTGTGTGTGTGTGTGTTGTTGGTTGGACTGTGAGTGTGTAACGGTTCACTCGTCCAGCTGTTTGTTTTTTATCGCCGTAAGTATCGCATCTTGACAAACCCTCACTTGAGACTCACGCAAGAATTTCACAGTTGCTGGAAGGGAGCAGCGTTTTTAATAAAGCCTCTTTTTTTTTACGAGGATACACTCGTTCCCTGACTCTCTCTCTCTCTCTCTCTCTCTCCTTCTCTCCCTCCTTCTCTCTGCAAATATTAGTCTCTCCATCGCAGCACTGGGCTCGCAGGCTGTAAATCACAATTAGGGGCTTCATTAGATATGGTTGATTTATTAAGACTCAGGGCTTGTCTGAGGCCCTCGCAGCCGTATATTAGCCGACTACAAGATCTCATGCATAGTTATGAGACATGCTGTTTACTGTATGGCTTATGGGGTCATATGCCAATAGGCATTAATTATTGAGTAAGACTCCGTAGGTTAAATTCATAGCAACCGGACGATAAATCATTTGCATCTGTGTATTTCCTCCTCAGCGATGCCTGTACGCAGCACTTTTGACTGCATAATGCAAACGAGCATCTTTTAAGAACGACACATTGGCAGCGGCATCAAAAATCTGTCTCTATTATCAGCAAGTGATCCAGGATTTGAAAGGGAGCCAAGCATGTTGGAGCCTCATCCAAAAGGCTTTGACAAACATACTCCGGAGCTGCTTGGCCTCTTGAACACACACACACACGCACACACACACACACACACACACACACCAATTTGGCTTGTGTTCACATCCCAGTTACTCCAGTCTTAAGTGTCCCTGGCTCACAAAATACAGCATTGTCTCCCTCCTGCAAATCAAAGTGCATTTATCGCGCTGCATATCAGTTATTGTCAACAGTCGCCTGTAAACACAGGACCCAGATAAGGTGGCGTGCACGCTCTTGCAGCGTGTGTGTGTGTGTGTGTGTGTGCCAATATGCCATGTTCTGACCTGCCATTCCTGTTCTGTGATTGAGTTCAACTAACACCAGAAACGCAAAGCAAAAACATCCAGAAACCGCAATCAATAGCTTTTGATTTAAAAAGCAGCTTTCAAGAGCCGGGCTCTCGTCCAAAATGATTTGCTTCTTTTTCTTCCTCCAACATACCAGCATGCCGGCTCATCCAGCAGCAGCACCTCGAGGAGCCGGATCATTGAACCTCAAGGAGAACTATTGAAATAGTTCTGGATTAGTCACAGCTTGAACAGGTGAGCTGAGACTTGTTCAGGCCTACGTATTTATAGTGAGTGTGAAATCCCATTGTTCAGAAGAGAGGAGAGGTTTACCGGCACAGAGGAGAGAGAGAGAGAGAGAGAGAGAGAGAGAGAGTCTTGTCTCAGTCACAATCCTTCCTGTTCTTAATCTAGACACTGATCTGGTCAGAGAAGAGATCAATTAGACCACGTCTAGTGACACATACATGACTGTGAAGTGAGATGAAGAAGAGCATAACGTGCCAAATGTGTTTATGGTGTGTGTTTTTGAAAATAGCTTTTTTAAAGAACGAGAAGATTTTCTTTTTTTTTAGAGCTAATATGATGATTTCATAACAATTTGTTAGCCTTTTGGTTATCGGACTTTCTTAAGGGTGAATTGTGCATTTCATTAAAGCGCAAATGAAAAAAATGTATTCAGGCGCCAACATTTGACAGTGTTTATTTTTTCCCCTGCAGGGCTGCACCTCGCAATTAAGTTGTGATTCATCTTCCGGCTATTTAAATTAATCGCTTCATCATTTGGTTTATAGTTATGACGACAGTTCAAAACCCCAAAAGATTGAATTCGCTATCATAAAGGACTGAGAAAACCCACAAATAAATATATTTATCTTTTACTATTGATGATTATTTAACTATTTCAAATAGTTCCCTTTAAATTTTAGGTCGATCAATTAATAATTTCAGCTCTAATTCACTTGCACACTTAATAGTTAATAGACAACCAATGTCTCAGACACATAAATGCACACAGCAAAGAACAGTAGGGGGAATTAAAGTCATCAAGCACAGGCATGTCACCTCTCACACACACACACACACACACACACACACACACACAGCCACTTTCCTCCGGCTGCCTCCTGGCCTAATTGACGGTGACAGAGAACAAAGGAGGAGATTATGGGATTGAGTGTGTGACACACAGCCACAGATCAGAAGGCGCTTTAGCCTGACTGTGATTATGGGCGGGCAGGCGTCGTGTCGCTGGAGGACGCAGCCAAAGCCGATACCTCTGCGCCCCGCTGGGCAGCCCCGCTGGGCTGCCCCGCTGGGCTGCCCCGCTCGTCCCGGGCCCAGTGGGTCCGCTGAGTGCATCGCGTTCCCGCAACTTTATGCTAAGCATTGATATGCGTCGCCTTCGCCGTCGTCTAACGGCTAATTCAGGTGCGTTTGCTGAGCCGACCTGATCTCAAGGGGAGGCGTTTAAAATACACATTTTAAGAACGTAAGTATTTTTTTTTTTTGCATGCCGTTTTTACGCCGCGTCATTACTGCGAAAAAGCCACGGTTAGGTAATAAGTACGTAAACTGAGAACATAAACAACGTAGCATAAGTGTGGAAAATGAGTCATAAACATCAAACCTTTGGGACATGAACACCGGTCTCCTGGTTGAAAGTCTCTGTGTTAGTTTGACCGGCATTAGCAGTCTTTCTCACTTTTTATTCCACGTCATTTGGCATATTCACGCATATGCGGTATATGCATAAGACACGGCATACAAAAAAGCAAGAATGCCGTTGCAATGACAAAATACACCTTTAACTCCAATAAAAACGATATTCCATTGCCTTTATGTCATTTTAAATGCTTCCTTGTTGCTTCATGGCTTCTCGTTCATTAAAAGCATTTTAATCATTGAATTGACATTGAACTTAAATCCATGGAAATAACTCTCATTTCTGAGCCTTCCCGAAAAAGGTCAACATCTTCACAAAGTAAAAAGGAGATTCATGCTATGAATTACTGCTCAATTGTCCACTTGTTATCGTGCGTCGTTAGCTTCAGTTGTCCGGCCTCTTTATCGGCGCGGCCCCTCTAATTGCCCCGACGGCTCGGCTGATTCTGAAGCTAACCGGGAGCGATGCCGTCCCTCCGCTCTCCCCACAATGGGCCTCATTGGATTAAGTTCGAGCAGGCTTTGTTAAAAGCTGCTGCAAATCTAATCAAGGGAGAGACCTCAATTACGCTCGCATGTACTTAAACGATCACATCGCTAAAAAAAGGAGGGAGGGGGTTTGGCCAGTTTAAGGAATGCCATCAGCCGGTTCATTTTGGCCGACGGCAGCTCGAAAATGAGATGCGGGATTTTCACTGTGATGAGATGAGAGTCTCTCGGGAACAGGTGTTGCAGAGAGGTGGTGCTTTCCTCCTTTCTACCCACGCAAACACAAGCTATTTAATAGAAACAGCTTGTGTTGAAGGAAGCCCGACAGCCGAAAATGACCGTTCTTCTGGCGTTTTGAAGAATGTAAAAGACGAAAAAGGGGGAATCGTGTGCGGCATCACCGTGATCTAAGGACCAGGTGCTGTCCCCTCGTATCCCTGAGAACAACAGCTGACCCTGACCGCTGACCTCCGTGACCCATGACAGTTAAAACAGGAAGCAATTATCCTGAATGTCACCGAGTCCGGTGGCATTCCTCAGCAGAAGGACCGCTAGTCCGAGACAGTTGTCACCGGAGAGACGAGAAGAGAAGACGCGAGAGGCAAAGTGGGAGCAGATGAATGAACGCTGAGCTCAGAATCAAATAAAACCTTTTGCCTGCAATCATATGAAACCCTCAGAGAGACTCAGACGCTAAGAAAAGTGCATCGCAAATGACAGCTTTGCAAAACGATGATCTTGTTTGTAGTCGTTTCTCGTCGTCGGAGAACTGAGAACAAACGGAGACGCGGCGGATCCCTAACAGAGTCCATTGTCACCGCGAGAAACGCATTTACTGTCGCTTCAGATCAGTGTTTTCCCGCCGCCGCCGCCTCACTCTTCCCCGTGTCCCTGCAGTCAGATGTAGTAGATGTTTCTGAGCAACTTTGCATTGAGGTTTGCCTTTTTTTAACGGGGACGTTCCTCTCGCCGCCGCGTTTAAAGTAACATAGTTCCCTAAAAGTATATAATTTCTTCTCGGTTGGAAAACAAGGTCACCTGGGGGGAGGGAAACCTTCCCGTAAAGGAATTACACTTTCTCCTCCCTCGGCTGCTGACTCATGGGAGACGACCAGCAGGCACCAGTTGATAACCAGTTGCACTGGCCACCTTCAAAAGAGGTGCGCATGAGTGGAGCGGGTGTTTGCTGAAGAGGAGCATGCGCCCCCCCCCCCCCATAAAGTAGCCTTTTTCCCCGGGATAAATCAGAGGTTCAAATATAGATCCGGAGGGCCGCTCTCCTCCTTCACCTCCCTCCTCATCCCAGCCTGTGCATTACCTCATCAGAGGAGGATCTGCCTAAAAAGCCGCAGCGGTCACACAACAGACAAAAGCGCTCATCTCCAGGAAGCCGCTGCCGCTGCCTGTGGTTTTTGGAGAGAGGAGAAGAGAGGGGAAAAAGTGACTCAGCCCCACTGCTCCTTTCTTCTCCCTGCCGACTTAGGGATAAACGGAGGGATAAAGCACAGGGGGAGATAATATTTAGAGCAGGCCTCATTTCAAGGGCAATAGAAGAGAGAAAGTGGGGTATGAGCTTGGGTGGTTTGGGAAGTAGCCACGAGGGTCGGTCTATACTGTTTCTGGCAGAGCGCCTCGCACCGTGGATTTATGTGTAAGTGGGGAGGAACCGCCTCTGGCCCGGCCCTGCCTTAGAGCCCCGGCACCGCCGCAGCTCCACGAGCCTCTTTTTTTTTTTTTAAAAGCGAACCAGATGGGGACCTCAGACGGGATGTCGATGAGGCGTGAGTGTGCAAAAACACAAACACGCATATGCGAGCGCAAACACAAATAAATTGATACAGACAACGCCTGGAAAACAACTAAATGCATAACACACAAACATATGTACATGTCGCATGTGTGCAGGCGGGCCGGAACGCACGGGACGGGCGAAGCGCCTCGGATGGATCGCTGGAGTTCAGCTCCCTTTTTTTTCCCACCGTTTAAATGAGGTTCCCCCCTCTCCGAGAACTCGCAAGGCATCCTAAGTGGACATGTCATATGTGTGGACAAATCAGATCAATTAAGTAGATGTCCGAGCTCCAGAGGGCATAATAGCTCACTGTTAACATAAGGTTAAGCACTGAGAAACTGCACTAAATTCTGTTAGCCGCTGCCCATTAGCAGCGGTGATTCGTCTTACGCTGCGACGCAGTGAAGTTCACATACGGAGCCGGAGGAAAGACATTGATTTTGGGGAAGCCAAACAGGTAACCTCAGCGAGTTCGTTAGCTCGTTAGCTCGTTAGCGTTCCCCAAATCGGCCCACCGGCTGCTCGCTGTCTGCTAACTCTTCGTAACTCTTTGCAAATGACTGCCATTAGAGCAACCATGCGTAACAACAAAGCTGCGCAAGTAGGCCTGTCGCGATGCACGAAGCGGCTGAAATCTTTTCTCAGACTCATTCTCGGCTCGATGTTCGGCATTCCTGCATCTATAAACGCCTCTCCGCATGGAGCAGCGCACACACACACTGGGGGCGCTAAATGATCCGTGATCTTATTTCCCTTATCTGACGATAAACAGCGTGACCGATACGAAACCTGTTTTAAGAGAGACTTAGTGAGATGTCCAGTGAAGTCAGATCATCTGAAGCATTAGTCACGGACACGGCCCCAGCTCCTCTGATCAAAGCCGCTAGACGCAGCTTCCTCCAGCAAATCCTCCAACGAAAGGCACCCGCTTCCTTCCAAGAGTCTTGTAAAACAAAGATATCATAAAGTGTTCCTGTCACGACACGATCGGCGCCCTATAAAAGACTCTAATTTTGTTAGGAGGGTCCACTTGTCATCTCACCGCCGTGTAATTAGATCTGAGAAGCAATCGCATTTTAAAAGACACAATAACGTGATTTAAAGTTTCCAGATGAATTGATGAAGTTAGGAGGAGGGGGGGGGGGGGGGCTAAGTGGTCCGGCTTTTCCCCCCCTGATAACGACACAATCCCCAATTAGCCGGAGGAAGTAAATGGCTGAGGCCCGTATTGATTACTGTCACGTTTGGATTATTTTATTGCTGTTCCACCATGAAAATACCCCCCCCCCAAAAAAAAGCATTAAAAAAGCATCTGTCAGCAGACGTTACGCCGCGTTAGCTCGTCGCTCCACATCTGTGTTGTTTGGCCTTTAAAATGAGGCTTTGTCTACTTGTGATATCTTGTCACAGGTCAGTATAACCCCTTAATAGGGTCTCGCCCCTCTCCTCCCCCCATGGGTGGGAACCATAACTCCAGATTGTGATACAACACGATTTACACGAGCCATAAATCAAGCCTTTGAAACCGAACTCCTCCACCAGCCAGCGGGACACAGATTATCGCCCACAGCAGAACACTGAGGCTTGTCTGTCCACTGTGCGAGTTGCCAGCGAGGCCACTTGTTGACCTGGCAGTGACACGGCTCAAGGGCCACTGGAGAGGGCCTTAATAAGTATTCTTAAACAGGGGGATTAGCCAGATGGTCAGATCGCTCTTTTCTCCAACCTCTCCCATCTGTACATTTCATATGTCTCTGCTGAAGCCATCAGCATCGGGCCTCGCCAGCTTAATTTGGGCTTGTGTTACCTACAGCACTATTTGACTCCAGATATAATCTTTATTGCTCACAGAGAGAAAGTCCATTAAAAGAACATACTGTAGGTCCCGGCGCTGAAAGCTTCCTGGAGTGACGCCTGTGTGCGAGTCTTTAAAAGACCCCTTTCTTCAGCGCAGTGAAAGCAGCCATTGAGGGCCGAGCGCTAACCGGAGAGGAGGGCTGCGCTTTGCCGTGAAACAAATCAAAAGCGTTCTGTATGTGCCGAGTGGACATGCACAGAGCGAGCTTCAGTTTTGTTAACGTGGACTAACAAACACACACACACACACACACACACACACACACACACTCACACACACTTTGCAGGCTGCTGTTTTGCCGCCGCGAACGTCCCCGGAAAGGGTTGCTCCGTTACCGCTCCGAGGAAACAATCATGTGTTCTCTATAAAAGCTTATTATCTGCCATTTGGTGGGAGCAATCATCCAAACGGCACACAGAAGCTGGCGGCGTTACAGAGGAGGGAAATACATGTCGCTTGTATCGGGAGATTTAGGGAAACTTACAGAAATAAGAGACTTCAACTCCAACACCCTCTTCTCACTTGCGGATGACTTTAAAATGCATGAACGTCACCTGGAAGAGAGAAAAACAGAGGGGAAAAAAACATTATTATCATGTTGCTTTAATCATAATTTTAGGGACATTTCACCGCCAAAATGTTGTTTTGCCTCCAGATAGTTTTGGTATATTTGTTTCCAAAGATAAATGATTCTCTGGTGAAATAAATAACATTTGACATTCTACCAAAATTGTATTGCGGTGGAGGCAGAAAACTATTATTATCATGTTATCATAAATATCTTTAATCGGACATTGCAATTTCTCACAAGCCAATCAGAGGGAGGGAGGGGTTTAAAGAGACAGTGTTTCAGGTGAAGACTGTTTTCAGTATGAGAAAAATAATGAGTTTTTTGAACATCAAAGCATGTAAACATGTTATAACCCAAACTATCTGCATGGCTCAAGAGGTTAATGCAATTTCAGGTGAACCAACGGTTTTAAAAGAGCGTGTTGCACTGGGCATCAGGGCGCTTTTTATGATTATCAAATTCTTCACATCCCGCTAACAAATTGAGATTCGACAAAATCTGAAAACCTGGATTGCAACGTGCTTCTGGAGCCCCATGAAGGCCCCCCTCGCCCCTCTGTAGTGGATGTTCAGGACCGAACAGAGGATCAGTGTATCTCCGGCAAAGCACTTTAACGGCACAACGCAAAGTCTTCCAAACCACAAACAGCACGGTTCTCGTACGCAGCTTTGAAGTCGAAAATCTGCCTTAATACAGTTAGCGATGCCTGATATTTTTCTCTCCAAAAAAAATTGGATTCCAATGAGATCAGGGCTGCGCTGGGGGAGGGGGTCACTCATCAAGGGGACGGCTAATCGTTCCTGGTTTAAATAGACCACTCTGACTCAGGAAGCTAACCTGGGGTCAGCTTTATTATAGCCTCGCACGCACACAAGCGCACAATACACTCAGCCATTCACTTGAGCCGGGGGTCACGGAAAACAAATAATAACATCAAAGAGGTCAAACTGCCGACGGAGCGCTTTGAAGGTGTATGGGGCTGCCTCTGAAAAATTGAGGGAGGATTGCGAGGAAGGCTTAATTGAGAGTGGGAGGCGGCTAATTAAAGAAAGACCAGAAGTGGAATGGAGAGAGACCGGGTTCACACAAAACTCACACACACACACACACACACACACACAGCACAGCAGCGTTTCTCTGACATCATAACACAACAAAGAGCGCCACACAAACAGGCCTTTGATTCCACAATTTGAGGCTAATTGAGAACAATGAAGAAAACACGCAAACACTGGGTGTGTATGATCTTTTATTCATGCCTTTATAATAATCAGCCAAATGATTCTCTCTTGGATCTCTCTGTTTCCTCTCAGGGCACAATTACAGGCAATTCTGACTAAAACAACTCAAAGGCTCTTACACTAAGAGTTTCTTGTGATAATGATAATGGGAACAAATAGTCGGCAAAAAGACACTCGTGTGAAATATCCCTGAAAACACTTCTGAGAGCTGCAACTTTTTTCTTTTTTTTTTCGGAGAAGAAGCAGTATTACCCAATAAACACTGAAGAGCCAAGGACTCTTGAAGCCACCTTTTCAGCGAGCGCCGCTCACACTCGGCGGCGCTCGCTGACCCGTCTGAACACGTTCCAGATGTCGTCAGAACCAGTTATTCTGTTTCCTCGCCTTTTCTTTTTTTCTTGTCTTTTTTTTATTTTACCCCCTCCTCTCTTCCCTCCATTCCTCCGCTCTCCACACGCCCTGCCACTGATGGCAGATCTGACACCTGGAGGATGCTGGGTAATCAGAGAGACAGCTGGCTGCCCAGTAGAGAAGAGTTGCTGCAAAACGCACATGCTTCTCTCTCTCTCACACACACACACACACACACACACACACACACACACACACACACACACACACACACACATTGGGCAAAAGCCTCGTGTGCAGAAACACACTGGCATTCACACTAACATACATGAATTCTGCATAAAACTGCCTGTGTGTTTTCTGCAAACACTGACATGTATATGTATATATATATATATATATATATATATATATATATATATATATATATGTGTGAATACTCTCTCAACACATTTATTCCAAGGTGCACTTCCACTTTGTTAGAATTGGGGCGTGGTGCAGGCAGATGAGTGTAAATAACTGTGTGCACACGTTTTACGACTCATCGAGGGAGTGGCACGAGAGTTCATGAATATAGATATATTTCAATAAGACTTTTGAAGAATATTAACCCTCCGGGAACTGCAACGCCAATACAGATTTGTTTTTTTTAACTGAGGCTTCAGACTCGTCCGAGCCAAGACAAAGAAAGTAGGGTCGTAATTCAGTATTGTCATCTTTTGGCTTTAAGTGGGATCATAAAGTCTCAATATAAAAGTGTTGCGCCATTGATTTACAGTTTGTCAACCGAGTTTGTGAACCGAATATCTCCATGCTGTGTGATGGGATGTGACAAATATCAGGAGATACATTCTCCTCCACCTCTGAGGCGAGCTGACAGAAGGGACCCGGCTATAAAGCCGTCCCAGGCTCCTCCTGACAACTGCAGGAAGTAACAGCTACCTTTTTGGCCCGCTGACCAACTGCTGTGAAATGCCACATGTCACCAGACCTCTGCAAAAGCAACTTGCAGCGGCAGAACTATAAAAAGGCCTTTCTTTTCTTTTTTTTTGCAAGAAAAAGCAAAGCCGTGACATCAGTAACAAGAGAGGTAAGAGATATGCCGCACGTCAAGGAGATATACTGCGTTGCATTCGGAGCGATCGCTGCACCTGCACAATGAATGCACGCATTCAAACGCAACAAAATATGCACGGTCCCAAATGTTGTCTTGTCGCAGCTGTCAGTGCCACTTGTGCGGACGCACTAGGAGTCAGAACAATGGATCTCTATGAGACAGAAGCCCTCTCAATGAGGCTCCGCGCCACATGAGGCTCTGCGCTGCCACTTCCATGTCGGCACCGTAGGAAACGAAATATGCTTCCAACGAATCATGTGGGCAATTAAACCAGAATGAGGTTCACGTGACCCAGAAACGATGAGCTCGTAGCACACGTCGACTCTCGGAGGACCGCCGGCGGCGTTGCCCGGGCCTCGGAGCGCTTTCAAGCAACTTATCCTCCAATTAGCACCGATCTGTTATTTTACTGCATTTCACGCACAATCAATCACAATTTGACTCTGATAGACGTCAAACCTGAGACGTCTGAGGTTTCACATGACATCTGAAGGCTTGCTCTTTGATCAGAGTTGGCAGATGTCAGTTACTGTGTTGCCAAAGCAGGTTCATTGCGTATCATTTGCTCTGACTCACATTTGGGAGAAAACGTAATTGCTGTCTTGATTACATAAAGAAGAAAAAAATGATCCCAGAAATAATTGCGATTAACGATATTATTGTCATTTATGACAAGTTTTTGCATGTGATATAATGATTTTATGTTAGTAATATAATGCAGCTGCATCCTTACAATTTACTTTTATTCTTAGGAATTTTAAGAGATTGGATTTGGACGTGTGAAAATATATTAAAATGTTTAAAAGAAATAAAAAATAGCATGGACGTTTTGCAATGTCTGCGCAATGCCCAAGTCTTATAAAGGTCAGTAAAAACCCTGCTGCTTAGTCTCGCATCACGTTGGATAAAATGCTTTTTTATTACATTTTATTAAAGTCGATAACAAAAAAAGATCAAGGCCATGACCATAAAAAGATCGTACATCACACGATAAATCGATAACGTAAAAAGATCGAGACTATGTCCGTACATCGGAAGATAAGTCGATAACGTAAAAAGGTCGAGGCTATGGCCTAACAACGTACGATAAGTTCGTAACGTAAAAGATCAAGGCCATGACCATAAAAAGATCGAGACTATGTCCGTACATCATACGATAAGTCGATAACGTAAAAAGGTCGAGGCTATCTCCATACATCGTACGATAAATCGATAACGTAAAAAGATCGAGACTATGTCCGTACATCGTAAGATAAATCGATAACGTAAAAAGATCGAGACTATGTCCATACATCGTACGATAAGTCGATAACTTAAAAAGATCGAGGCTGTGTCAATATTTTTTATCCAACAATCTTTCTGGTGTTAAAGCACACTGACAAAGCACAGAACTTTGATCCCCTGTCTGTTTGGGCTTAAGCTGATAAAACACTTCCTTCAGGTGGGAGGAAAGATAATGTTTCCATATAAATGTTTGGTGGTTTTGTTACTAAAAGAAGAAAAAGAAAGCACAGGGCTGCAGATATGCATGTGGGTGGGCAGACTGCTACAGAACACCTCTAATAGGTGGAATGAGGGAAGGGGATGTTTGCATGAGTGAAAAGCCTTTGTGTTCCCTTCACAAAAGACCTAGGTGAACATTAGAGAGGCTTAAGTGACAACATGTATTCTCTCCTAAGTCGCTGTTAACATGAAATATTGCAAAGGTAAAGGGCAGGAGGGAGGGAGAAGGTTGGTAGGGGCAAGCGCCAGCACATACGTCTCAACCTCGCCCCTCTGCTCACTACCCTGAGGAGATTACATTATGGCGCTCGCCATTGTGCCGCTTCTTCAAGACAAAGCCTGTTCCACTGTGCAAACAGCACGCCTTGGAAAGATTGTAAAAACAAGAGGCGAATGTCAAAGGCAGAAGTGAATAGGATCTCTCCCTTCTTTTGTCGAGCGGGTAAGGTATGCACAAACACATCGCTGCGTGACAGAGAAGAAAGGAGGGCCTTGTGGGGAAAGGAGCCGGGAAAAAGTTGGAGCGTCTTCGCATGAAAAGGCCAATACCGTGAGAAGTCGCCTGTTTGACTCCTGGGTCTATAGAAGAAGAAGAAAAAACCTCTGCGAGTATTTGGATGAAAGACCCCCAAAACACACAGAAGGCATGAGGCTGACGGCAAAACACACGGCCTGGAATGATGACCTATGGCTGCAAAGAGAGAGAGAGAAGACGTGTGTGGAAGTATAGAAAATTAAGCTCGCAAAATGTTTTTTTTGAATCGGAAAAAATATCGTATTCATCAGGAAAGTACATTTTCTTGATTTGTTGCAAAGTGATATCAGACCAGTCAACCAGCCGGAAGTCAACGCTGTCACGACCCAAACAAGGCTTTAACCGTCAGGGGCAATAATGAGGCCGACCTCGGCTCCCTTTTAATTTACAAGGCCAGCGCCAGCCTGTAATTAATTGCTGCGTGCATAAATGTAAATGAGTCCACTGGGGAAGCAAAGGGAAGGGGGAAAAAAAGGAAAAGAAAAACGTCCGTCAGGCCAATATTCCAGCAGGGAGTAATCTGCGAGAGAGGTAAATGATTTAGAGGACGGAGCACAAATCTGCAGCTCCGTAAAAAAAACACGGAGAGGCAGGCTGAGATGGAGGAGGTGGTCGTCAGGAATGGTTGAAGAAGAAGAAAAAAACACAGAGGTAGCAATAAATATCAAATGTTTTAGTTCAATCTCCTCCCACATGTGTCTTCAATTTTTATTCATCAGAGAAATCCAACACAGTTTATCTGATGCCCCATTCTGGTGTCTCTAAAGAATCAATACACATATTTCATTTTAAAACGTGACACAAACGCCTACCTTTTTTTTTCCTTTACTTGATTTTTTCCAAAATACTTTTTTCCCCCATGCACATATAAGTGCATTGTTTGTGCTTCTTGCCTGCCAGTGAGGTTCAATCTGATTTATGGCGGTTATTGATCTGATATCGGCTACGCTGCATTTTTCAGTCCTCGTCCTTTTATGAGGCTACTCACACTCTCAATTTTGGAGCTGTTTAAAAGAGGTTAAATAATCCGGGGGAGGAGAAGTCGATGGAGGATATTTTAAGCAGCGCTGACACGTTTACGCTCATTTGCAGCTGGAAATGTAGGAGTTCAACCCCGTGGGCCACAGAAACCGCTCCACGCGTGGAACTGGGCAGATGGACAAGTTTCATAAATATTAATTGGTTGAGCGCTGACAAAATTTGTGTAAATCAAGCGAGACTCTTCGTTCCTTTCAATTCAGTTCAGTTTATTTTGTATAGCCCAAAATCGGAGGGCTTTTCAATCTGTACACATACGATATCCCTGTCCCGGGACCTCACATCGGATCAGGGAACACATGTAAGTGTGTCCATCATCCCTTTACCTTAAAGCCAGGGAGCTGCACAGCGACAAAGAGCACAATAAATAAAAAAATAAAAGGGAGCAGGCTGGGAGAAAATACGCTATAATTTATGGCCGCTACAGTAGCGGCTCTCATTCATAAACGTCGGGCACAAAAGAGACGCCGCTCGACTCCCTCAGTGCGAGCAATGGACAAACTGTAACCTGTTCAAATGTGAGGAAAACACACGCAAAATCCACAATGTGAGTCAAAGTAGGTGACACTTAAAGACACACACACACACGGCAGGCCACAATAGCGTCTTTATGACATAAGCTCCTTCTCACTACAGTGCTTTACAAAGGCAAATGAGATTTTTTTTTCTTTCCTATAGCAGGCCTCCAGCAATAACAATTGACATCACAGGCCAGCCTACGTATGTTTCCCATATTAAACAGGGAGACACAGTGTAAGCTCCTTGAGCATGAGACTAAACAGCTTGCTGAGGCAGCGATTTCCCTCCCTGAAAACAGCAGGCCCTCCTACGGGGAACTGTCGACTGGAGGGACTGTGGCAAAGGGCCATTTTATTCGGTTACACACCGGCCGCCAGCCAAGCCAAACGAACCACCTCCGGCAATACAGTAGTGCGATTGTCCTGATTGGTTGTTTTTGAGTCGGTTGTTGTCTCATCTCGGGCTGAACTGGTAAAACAAAACACGCGGTTCATGCTAGACGCCCAACAGGTGGGTGCCCACGCACAATGCTGCCAACGTTGCAATTGAGTGCATCTCGCCTATTCTTGTGCGTGTGTGTGCGCGTGTGTGTGTGTGTGTGTGTGTGTGGAACCCTCTGGCACAAATGTCAGCGGGCCACGGCGCCGCCGTCCGCCATACCATGTAGAGTGTGTTGGGTTACGTGGCGGAAACCCGAGGTCTGAGCCCAGTCAGCTGGATACCCGAGCCAGCGCCGCTCCTCTCTGCACCGCCCCGCCATCACTGAACACCACACTCCACACTTGTGCTAATCCAACGGCATGTACAGAACATAGCATAGCATACGGAAGAAGAAAAAAATAGACATGAGCCAGGAGCGTGTGTCAGGAGTGTCTCTTTTTCATGAATACGTTCCCCAGGCGCCGTAGCGCCCTGGGAACTGCATGACACGAGGAGTGAAGCTTGTGTGTGTGTGTGTGTGTGTGTGTGTGTGTGTGTGTGTGTGTGTGTGTGTGTGTGTGTGTGTGTGTGTGTGTGTGTGTCTCGCGAAGACTCGCCGCTCTCAGAGCCGGCCAATACGTTTCTATTCTGAGCCAGAAAGTATGAGGAGGGTCTGGTCTCCTTCTATGACGTAGTAGAAGCCACAGCTCTCCTTCACTGAGAAACTCTTCCCATTCTTCAGCCCCTGTAGGAATGATGGTGGTCCAAACCCCGCCCCTCTGATATATATATATACATATATATATATATATATATATATATATATATATATATATATATATATATATATATATATATATATAGACAAAGTTTTCAGACTAAACTACTGCCACTACAGTCAACAGGAGGATGTGATTCGATTAGAGACGTGGAAGCTAAACAGACAAAGACTGGTGGATGAAGACGTGTTGTCATCCGTGGTCACAGATGTACATTCAGTGGGAACTTGTTTTCATCTGGATGTGATCGGTCATTACTTTCTCTTTTGTGTTATTCTGTCACTCAGGGTGTCATCTTCATTTCTTTATGGTGTCAGAGATACATTTATTGATGTGTTTCCTGGTGTCTACTCAACAGTGCAGTGATGAATAATATTGTTTGTAGCATGTAAAATTACTGGGCTTTGGATATAATTGCACTGATTTATTTTAGTTGGCTTTTCATTGGCTTTCTTCTTATTCTTATTTCTTATTTATTCTTCGTTTATTAAAGGCTTGACCTGACTACACACTAGCGTAAAAGTCGGGTTACGAGTCGCTACTACCTTCGGTCAGTGTCCCCGTTAGCTCCCCGATGTAGCCAGCTGGGGCTCCTGCTAGCGCTCCGTTACTTCCCCGCTAACTTCCGCTAGCTCTCCGCTAATTTCCACTAGCGCTCCGCTAGCTACCCGTAAAACCACCAAAGGTAGCGGGACCGGGCTCGACACCCGACTTGGGCAGAGGGGACGCGGGCAGTAGCAGTAGCAGTAGCAGTAGCAGCAGCAGCGGCCGGTAGCAGCAGCAGCAGCAGCAGCAGCGGCCGGTAGCAGCAGCAGCAGCGGGGAGCTAGCGCTGCTCCTAGCTTGCTACAGCGGGGACACTGACCAGAGGTAGGAGCGGCTTGTGACCCGACTTTTACGGTACTTAACTTCCTCCTCTGATTCAGCAACAAATATATAAGAAGTAAGTATTACATGAGGAGGTTTGAGCGTCACAGTGAGCTGAGCCAGCAAGATTGTTGTAGAGCTGCATTGGACTGTAAAGTGACACAAACATATTTATTGTTTACATGTGGGACTGACTTCTTTTGGTGAAAAGGGTTCTGGAGGCTGCAGGAAAAGGAAGATGAGAAATTAATAATAGTTTCCCTACAGAGATTAAACTGCCACATGTCTGTAACTACAGTAAACCTGGAGCTGCGGAAGAGGCGGGGCTTCTACAGAAGAGGCGGGGCTTCTATGTCAGTTCCTGAGATGAAACTTAATTGTTGTCAGGGCAACAGTCGAGACAAATATGTTATGTTTCGGTGGAAAGAAAAATATTGTACTTTGCTCATCGGGATTTTCACAACAGCTGACCTAAATACTGGTGAGTGACAGCTGATGATATTTACTGTGTTTCTATATGTATTCAAATGAATTCAAATCCTTTTTAGTCACACTTTGACTTTCGTTCTCAGTTTGTAGACATGGCTGCTGCCAGCAATCTGCTGTCTGAAGATGAGTTTTGCCTAGAGATGATCCAGAAGAGACGACTCAAGATTCAGAAGGTCAAACGCTCGGTGGAGCTCAGTGAGGAAGATGCAGACAGAGAGAAAGCAGAAGGTGTTCAGTTCCTGTCTGATCTGAAGGAGTCTGTTCAGAGAAAACTGAACGAGCTCATCAGTACGATAGCAGAGAAGCAGAGAACAAAGAAACGGGCTGAAGACTCCATCAAAGAGCTGGAACAGGAAATCTGTGAGCTGAAGAAGAGAAGCTCTGAAGACCACCTCCACCTCCTCCAGAGCTTCCAGTCCCTAAACATCCTCCTCCCAGCACCCACCAAGGACTGGACAAAGGCCAGTGTTCCTCGAGCTTCATATGAGGGGACTGTGAGGAGAGCTGAGACTCAGCTGGTGGAGACTCTACGCAAAATGATGAAGAAGAAGAAGAAGCAGAAAGTTAAGCTGAAGAGGGTCCAGAAGTGTGCAGTGGACGTGACTCTTGATCCTGATACAGCTCATCCCAACCTCATCCTGTCTGATGACGGGAAACAAGTGAATGATACTGATGTGAGGAAGGATCTCCCAGACAACCCAGAGAGATTTTCTGATTGTAGTGTCTTAGCAAAGCAGAGTTTCTCTTCAGGAAGATTTTACTTTGAGGTTCAAGTTAAAGGAAAGACTGCATGGAATATAGGAGTGGTGAGAGAGTCCATCGACAGGAAAGGAGGGATCCTACTGAGGCCTGAAGATGGTTCCTGGTCTATAGGGTTGAGAAATGGAAATGAGTACACAGCTATTGATGACCATTTAGTTCTTCTCTCCCTGAAGTCTCGGCCCCAGAAGGTGGGGGTGTTCGTGGCCTATGTGAACAGTCTGGTCTCCTTCTATGACGTAGAAGCTGCAGCTCTGATCTACTCCTTTACTGGCTGCTCCTTCAAGGAGAAACTCTTCCCATACTTCAGTCCTTGTCTTAATGATGATGGTAAAAACTCTGCACCTCTGATCATCACTCCTGTTGGAGTAAACTAATCATTCTCTTTGTTTCATATAAATAAATGTGCATATTTTGTGTGAATATCAAGCAGTTTAACTCTACGTCTTATTTCATACAGAGTCTGTTTACTGTGGTGATTGATTTACACGTCATTAAGACATTTTATTAAATGTATCCCGTTCCATATAAACACAATCGTGGGACGCGTTCATCTCTTAAACTCTGCATCTTGACACATTAATAAAGAATATCCATTTAAACCTTAGTTAAATCCACAGACATGTATTTCCACTTCCAGAAGAAAGCGTCTTCTTTAAAGACTCCAAATACATGAAGCTGAAGTCTGACTTTGAGTAAATCAGCTAAATTAATAATATAAAAAAAACATATTGATTAATAGTTTTGTGATGAAGCTTCATTTAAGAGTGAGGCCTATTACTTTATATAGAGTTCACAGAATACAGTATGTGTCACTGTGTTATTAAAGTTATTAAATAGAATAGATGCAAATGTTTTTTCTGGTGAAAAGTGATCTATAGATCCCCAGCTCTCTCTCTCTTTTTTTTTTTTTTACTGTTGTCTCTATCTCTCCACCGCGAGCCCAAACACTCACCGCCACCTCACGAGGACAACGGCTCGATTAAAGACTTCTTTTCGGCCAATCGGGTTTGGGCTGTTCGGTGGGTGGGACCACGCTATCTGGGCTTCGCCGCAGCGTCATTCCAGAGGCCTCGCAGCCCCGAAAAACCCTGCTGCCACGCCCCATTACTCCAAAACCACCTCGGGTTTTAAGTGCAGGTTAGCCGGCCTGCTTTTAGAGGAGGGTGACGCTTCTGTGGAGGGGCGGAGCAGAACCCAAACTGTAAAAAACAATGGGCACATGAGCTCAGAGGACAATCACCCCGGGCTTGTTTGCAGCTGTTTTAAACTGTCGAGCGATTATTAATGTCCATTTCACTCTGATTGGCCGGGTGAGAACACGGACGCCGACTCCTCACAATTGCAGTCCGCTTTGTCTGGAGCAAAAGCTTAATTGCCACTAATTATAAAAGTACGTCATGAATCGCTTGAACAAAAGGGGGAAGAACGTTCTCCAGAGGAAAAACCTAATTATCTGCAACAAGAGGATCATGCCATCAGGTGTGTGAGTGAACGTGCGCCTCTGTGTCTGTCCACGGCGAACTACATAATATTTAGTTTTTCCCAGTTATGGCCGCACGCTGCGAGGATCTTCCCCCGACTGTCAACAAGGGCGGACTGTCGGCAGAGCGAGGTTCTTATGGGATGTCGGCAAACCAGCCCTCGTCTCTTTACCATGCTCTGTGGCCAATGCTTTTTTTTCTCTGTCATCTCTATTCATATATATACAGCCAATGTGTTTATGATTAAATTGTTTTCAAGAGCACATCATTGTTTTTCTGGCCTCTTAATTCTGCTCTCACGTGGTCCAGATTGCTGCATTTCACTTTGAAATGGATTGAATCGAAGGTGAAGATGTTTTAGATTTCTTTATATCGCAATAAATATCAATGATATATTTGAGTTTTTTTAGCCAGGTCAGTCATGCACCCTGTGCATTATGGGAAATGTAGGTTTGACCATTTTTTTTAGCTTTACCCAAACTAGAAAACTCAAAGTTCCCTACCTTCTGGAAGTGCAAACACTAAATTGCTGGACTGCTCCTTTCATTTGTTTCTTCCCCCACTGTGCGTCCATTCTTACATTTGAACAAAAGCTTATATTTGTCTCACAGACAACTGTCATTGTGAAGGTTGCACGCCCTTTTTCTCTCCTATCCAGGCTTTCTTATCATCCAACTCCTTCAAGCGACTATCTGACCTCGTTTACACAACGCACCGATATCGGGTTTATTGAACAAAATGAGTCATGTTCAATAGAGAGCAAAGTAAATTCCCTTTTGTTAAGTTGGAGGAAAGAAAGCCGGCTATACGTGTGTCATGAGCTGCGTGTTTGTTCAGTGTGCATGGGAACAGCACAGGTGGCCTTTTCCTCCTCCACAAACATCTATGTTTTATTCCACATTCTCCAACGGACAAACGGAGCTGGAAAAGGAACTTGCAGCGTTGAACTTCTGGAAACAACGTGCATAGAAGATGTTTCCCCTTTACAACAGCAGCTAAAGTGAGCAGCACAGCAACCGAGAGCGACTCCTGCGTGAACGTTGGACTCGTTTCTTTCTTCTGTTTGCGAAAGATGAGTAAATGCACCTTCAAACGCTTTCATTTGATTGTCAAAACTTCCAGGAACCGTCTTTTACACCGAGCCCCACCCATCTGGTTCCTAAAAACCAAACCAACCAGGAGATGTTTGCCGATGACGGCCATTGTCCCGTGTTGACTCTCTGCATTACGTTAAGCACACGGAAGGTTTCCTATGAAGTTGGGAGTCATCTCAGAGCGTTGACATAGAAATACTACTGAGGAGACAATCGTTTAGTCAACAAACCTTTCTGTGCGGTCGAGAAAAACACGTCTCGGTTTGAAGACTGCAAGGCAAACAGGAAGGAACCTCCAGGACATGCAGACGTGCTCCTGTGTGACTTCCCTTCTCTGTAAAGTCTTCAGCAGCAGAGTAACAACTCCAGACTATATAAAGAGCCACTTGGGCGCCGGTGTCGATCACCTGTTCACCGGTTCACCTGGTCACCTGGTCACCTGGCCACACCCCTTTTCGTCTAGTTGAGACGCAACACAAGTCTGCAGCCTGAAACCAAGAGAACCGACCACTACACTTCAAGCTGGGTATATTTATGCCCGTGTATTAGCACAGAATCAAACTGTGCCGAACATTTTTCCAGGACTTTTTTTTCTCTCTTGGCATTTCTTCTTTTGGGCTGCAGCTCCCGGCGAAGCTAAGTCGCCCGTCAAGTGCAAACCGGGAGAAAAAACAGTGAATCATGTGTTTTTACGATGATTCGGGCTCCTTAAAGTGAAACAATAAAGCCGGAGTGATGGGGTTTCCATGACCGAGCAGCAAAGACTAATAACTGGTGGGGGATAATCTATTTTACAAGCGACATCAGAGACTCTTTTGTTTCTTTTGGGCTCAGAATAATAAGAAGGGTCAACACATCGAGAGAGCAAACCTTCTTCATTTTATTTTGATTCTAATCACAAAACCTTAGTTTGACTTTTCTGTGTATCAATTAAACCGGTCGTCGTATTCTTTGTGTTTAGATGTTTCACTTTGGAAATGAAAGTCATAAAGTGCCTCTTTGTTGGACCTGATCTCCGTGTAGCTGGGCTCAGTTTCCCGAAGCACCCTTCAGTCTTTATTCTAGAATAGATAGAAAGAAAAGCTTTATTGCGATATCATTTTTGGGAATCTTAATTGAAACCCAAACGCTTCCCTCCCTTTTTTGTGTCCGACTCTTAAACAGGAAACAGCTGTTTGGGGCGGGGCCGCGTGGTCAGCCGGGTCGGGGCGACGAGAAAATGTTTCCCCCGAGCGTTTCAAATACTGGAAAACTGAGAAGAAGCAGTGAACGTGAATATATATATATATATATATATATATATATATATATATATATATATATATATATATATATATATATATGCAAAAATAAAGTCATTTAGTTCTCCTTCGTCGAAAGGACTTCCCTCTCAGGATGCAAGAACAAACGCTGGCTTCCCAAAAGTACTTTTCCCCTGCAGCACCTTGTAGCTGTCAAGAAATACTTGAACTTCTGAGTTCCTACATTTTAAAAAAAAATGCAGCTCTGTGCTTTTCCACTTGGGAAAAAGTGAGCGATGTGTCACACCAAGATGTTCACAAATCACAAAACAAGCAGGGAAACAACAACAACAACAACAACAACAACAACAACAACAACAACAATAAAATTGATCCTCGCCGACAATCACAATCTCAGAATTAAAAAAAAGTGCCTCCAGTCGTGTGGATTTAAGCCGCCCCCGTGTTATTTTCCCTCCAGGCAGGACGCCAGCTCTGTGACTGTGTTAACACTGCAGCAGTCATTTGTCAAAAGGCTCTTGTGTAAACCACACATTTATAAATCTTACTCAATCCCTCCGCAGGTACATAATAGCCATTGTTGCCGCGACACACACACCCTCATGCACGAAGAAAACGAGAGTCAGGGAGAGAAAAAGGCCGCGGAAGAGGATGAACTTCTTGAACTGGAGCCGCTCCACGAGGACACCCGGACAAAGACGCTGAGATGGGAAGTGAAGAGGAAGGAGTGTGTGTGTAGAGGTAACGCTGTTTGTCACTAAGAGCTGGTGTGTCAGGTAAGCTCCTATTCTGAGTTGTGAAATTGGATGGCGGGGAGCAGGTGCTGGAGGACCGGCGGCAGAAAGGAAAGGTCGCCCCGGCCTTTGAGAGAGAGGAGAATGAGCGCGGCCCCTCGTTATCCTCCGCTCTGAGGGGGGAAATGAGGACGCTGTTTCCAAGGTTATGCGCTGGTGGAGAACAGCGGAGGGGACCCGCCAAGCAGTACGCCCACCCAGCAGGACACACACACACACACACACACACACACACACACACACACAGCTAAGAACATACATGAACATACATACATAGAAAGGCCGCCCAGGGAAGACACATCATAAGAGGCAGAGAAATGCTTTTGTATTAAACACACCTCAGTGTGCACAAGGACATGCACACACACACACACACACACACGCACACACACACACACACACATTTATGACACACTTACATACAAAAAAAACAGTCAAAATGCACATGAGCACACACACACACACACACCGAGGAACCACTGATGGATTTGTTTCGGTGGATAATCACAAAAAAATTAAAATCCGTAAACATGCACACATTAATACAACACACACACACACACACACACACACACACACACACACACACATGGACACACACACACACACCTACGCTTGCGTTGTGGTTGTAGAAACTTATGGGCATCTGCCAGCGTGCTTCAAGGGCTCATTCTCCGGGGGCCTCAGCCTTTCTTTTTCTGCAGCAACGCTGCAATTTGGGTGTGCCGTCGGGCCCCAGATAAGTATAGGCTGACTAATGCGCACTCAGGACGCAGGGAGAAATACTTAGGGCTAAATGTTTAATTTGTGTTTGTACAACTCATGTCCAATTTGGGGGGGCTGGTGTCTTTTTCAAAGGGCCCGGTAACAAATAATTAGGCCACGGGCTTCAAAATGATGGAGCGACGGTGAGTGACATCTTTGAAAAATTAGAAATAAAATAAAAACGGCGCGGTCAGACGGGCGATAATGAATCCCCGGCGTTGCCGAGGGGGTTAAACGCGATGCTTGCCATAACTGTGGTTATTTATTTTTGCATGTCAGGGGGATCAACGGCAAGCTCACAGACGCAATCTCTAAATTGAAGAGCATTCCTCCAGCTCCTCTGTTCAGTCTCTGCCTTCACATCTCCTCCTCTTCCTCTCAGCCGTCACATCTCTTAATCTTCAGACTCTTAACTGCTCGTCCTCTCTCTCTCTCTCTCTCTCTCTCTCTCTCTCTCTCTCTCTCTCTCTCTCTCTCTCTCTCTCCCTCTGACACTTATAGTCCCTCAGGGCTGACCCGGAGGGGGACAGAAAAAGGCCTCTCGGAATCAAAGACGTATATGTGACGTATTAGAATAGGGTGTGAGCCGTGGGGGTTTCTAAGTATGACCATTAGATCTGGAGGTTGGCTTCGCATTAAGAAGCAGAGAAAAATACATTATTTTTAGCGTGAGATTATTGGTAAATGTTTTGTAGTTTTTTTTATTATTATTTTTCATAGCAGTTAAACTCGTGTTGATGCCAATCGGGTACGAGTGTGAGCGTGTGAGAGATTTTAAATATCAAAAACAGAAAAGAATGATCAAAATCAATATTTGTGAGGCTTAAGGCCGAAAATGAAGAATTAAAAATATATTTTTAACTGAAATTTTTAAAAAAATATGATGATTTTTTTTAAAACAGAATGTAACCTTAAAAATTAAAATGAGAGAAAATAAGAGAAGAGAAAATAATGTCCTTATATTTAATGTATCTCATATATCACAGGTGGAGATGAATTCAATCGGTCCACAGTAACAAGGGGCCTTTTGCGCACGGCTCATAATACTCCATGCTGCGCCGGGAAGAAGAAGAAGAAGAAGAAGAAGAAGAAGAAGAAGAAGAAGAAGAAGAAGAAGAAGAAGAAGAAGAAGAAGAAGAAGAAGAAGAGGAGTCTGCAGGTCTCCTCGGACAGGGGAGCGCGCACCGTGCAGCCGGGACAATGTGCTGAGTTGGCGGCCTATATATAAGTCTGCCATTTGGACTCCCTAATGCCACTTTACCTTATGAGGGAACTTCAGCCCGCAGCACCTGCTGCAAACAAAATGCCACAGGAGATCAACTTCTGACCCCCACCCCGTCTGCTCGGATTGTTTTTCAGACAGACACTCTCACTTACAAGACAGAGAGAAGGAGGAGGAAGGGGGGAGGTGGAGGAGGGGGTGTCTATAAATTGTCCTGCCACAACCCGAACAATTAAACAACTTGTTGGAAACTGAGATTTACTGCGCCGGGCCCCGCGCGGGCAGGTCCGGACTGGCAACATGGAGGATCTGTCAAGCCGGGCAATTATAAGCATGAATAGCGGAGTGATTTGATGTGCAAACAAAACAAAACACACACACGAAAAAAAAGAAAGGAAAAAAAAAAGTGTGGATGCGTAAAACAATTACAGCTGATGCTGGGACATCGCGCCAAACACGGGATGCAAAACGCTTTAATAAGTTGCTCCACAAATCAGAGGAACAATTGTGTGTTTCCTCTTCAGAAGGTTTCACACTAATTCATATCTCTCTCTCTCTCTCTCTCTCTCTCTCTCTCTCTCTCTCTCTCTCTCTCTCTCTCTCTTATCTGCATGCGAGCAGCGGCTTATCTGAGAGGTGTAGCGCGCCGCTAAATACTGGGAACACCCTGAAGTGGCCCTATCGGTCCCCTCCAGGCCCGCCGCCGTGCGCCCTTGTCCTCCCGTACCCCCGATGACGTCACACGTCTCACTCCAGGTCAACAACAACAAAAAAGATAGCGCTGTCTACCTGCGTGCATGGCTCACGTTCCCGCAGTGTAACGTCACGCTGCTGTCACTCCATCAGGATGCAGGACTTGGAGTGAAATTGACACTTTTTTTTAGCACCTAAGTTCAGACGCACGCGGGAAGAACGTTTAACGATGGAACCGTAAAGAACTCAGTAAAGAAATCATGATGGAGGAGAGGAAGGTTAATAAAAAGAAGGGAACTTACACATGAGTTGCTCTCTCTCTCTCCGCGCCGGGACACTGTCCCGTTGTCCCTGCGTATTGTCTCCTAATGGGTCTCCGGGTCTATTTTAATTTATGACTCACGCATTCGTCTGGGGTCACGCGCCGTGACCTCTGGAGGGAAAGTTAACTTTGGCCCTAAAGACGCCCCACTTTTCCTTTTTCTTCCTCCCCCTCCCCCCGCCTCAGTCTATTTCTCTCTGTTATATTCCAGGACATGAACCACAGCGCAGGTTTGGCTCAGAGGTGCATCCTGTGCGGCAGAACGGACTACTGAGCATCATCCCGCACACTCCATGGTCCTCGTGATGACTTCAGGGGGCCTCCGATTTATTGAAACTCTTTTTTTTTAAAGTGCTTAAAAATAAAAGTTGCAGGTCTGAGTTATTGCATTTATTAAAGCAATACGCTTGAGTGTGGATGGTTCTTTCTAAATGTCTCTTAAGGGTTCTGATCCCGTAGAACCATGTTCTGGTGGGACAGAACCGCTGAACTGTTCTGTGAGCAGCCTGACAGGATGGAGAGGAGCTGCAGGTTAAGATGAAGTGTCTGCTTTTTCTCTCACAATATAGTTGAATCTTGTGGGGCTGAAATTTAATTTGGAAGTAAAACTCCTAACAGCTCAAATTTAGAGGATTAAACAAAAAGAGAGAAGAAGATATAAATGCATTCGCTCACACGTGTTGGGAAGTTCACACATCTGCTCACATCTGGTTTGCAGGAGCACAGATTTCATGTTATAATTGTATTTATTTTAGCACCTCATCAGCTGCAGGATGATCTCAGGGCAACGTCACAACCACGCGGGGTTGATGTGTTTATTATGAGATAAATGTGGGTTATTATAAGGGGCAATAACTCATATATCTAGTCATTGTATCTAATGCACGTGTGTCGTTGATTACAACTAATAATATACTGTGACAATGAACTCGTGCCAGTTGCTTTTTTTATTATTGGTTATTGTTTTATCAGTAGTTATAGTATATATATATATATATATAGTATAGTTTCTGAGAGTCAGTTAAAACATTCATAAATTACTCTGCAGAATATTTTAGTGTTTTTTTTCCCACCAACAACAACACTCTAAAAACTTTTTCCAAACAATACAAGAGAAGAAGAAGATGTCATGAGTCTGAGTAAGTCTCTGCAGGTCCCGTCGGGTGTCCAGGGTCTGATCGCGGTCCAGCGGGCCGGTTCAGACCCGATGCCCTCCCCGCCCCCTCCCCCAGCTGCGTGTCGCGCACACAGAAGGACCCGGCACAACAGGACGTCTCTTACCTGGAGGAGTCACTTGCTCGGCATTCGCTGCGTGTTTTCCGGCAAAAAAAAAACAAAAAACTTGTGAGATCGTGGCGGGCGTTGATGGAGAGCTTTGAGCGCCGCGGGACCCGAACACACGAGCAAGTCAGTCAACAACAAGCCTTCAGACCCCCGTGCGTAAAGTCACCATCGCTGGAGCGGGTCCGGGACTTTGGGTAACTCCTCTGTTTAGCAAGAAAGTAGAGAATAAAACGCGCGCGCGTCGTCGTCAGGAGGGATGCTGAGTCCGAGGAGATGTCATCCGGAGGGTTTGTGTTTTTAAAAGAAAAAAAAAGTATTTGAAGTTATTTCCCGTCCGGCACTGTGTGGAGGTTAAGTGAGAGTGTGGGGCAGTGACGGGGAGAGAGGCAGAGGCAGGATAACCCCTCCTCTCTCTCTCTCTCTCTCTCTCTCTCTCTCTCTCTCTCTCTCTCTCTCTCTCTCTCTCTCTCTCTCTCTCTCTCTCTCTCTTTCTCTTTCTAAATGCGTGTTGCTCATTAGAATATAAACAGTTTACCTTTTCCTTTCCCATATTCCTCATTCCAACTTTTCCGCTGTCCACTTTTTCTCCCTATCCGCGCGCGCGTGTTTGTGTGTGTGTGCGCGTGCGTGCGTGCGTGGTCACCTGCTCGTGGCGGCTATACTTTTAATACAATTTAAATAAATTAGGACTATTGCTTTTATTGCTTTTATTTAAGCGTGGCCACCTTTTTTCCCCTCCCCTTATAAACATGTTTTTTAGTGTCAGAAATAACCCACATTAAAACACACTAAGACGTATTGTTTGTTTGTTTATGTAAACATACTTATATGTATTTTAAATATAGCGTGTTTTTGAACAGTTTTACCAAATGCATTGAAAACAATTTTCTCCGTGCTCGTATTTTGCATGATGTAAGAAGGGAATATCTCACCATGGTCATTTCTCATTAAAACACACACACACATTGTTCTGATTGGGAATAAACTTAATGTAAAAATCTCCTCTTTTATGACGCATAGCCCATGAATTGCAAAGTCTTCAAAGTTTGATTATTCTTCATTTTTGCTCAATAAAACAAATCCAGTTTATTGAAATAACAGATTATGGTTCATCTAAACTCACTTGATTCATTTTATAAGACGTGTTCATTTTAATAAACGGAATATATCTCGATGATTGGGACAGAAATGTCGTCCTGTGAGGCGCGAGCGCTTCATGACGCCATCTCTTGCGCCCCCTGGCGGTGGGCTCAATGCGTCCAGTGGGGAGTTCTTTTTACGCCGTAAAACAAAACACAAGTGACAGCTTTGGGAAATATGTTGCTGAATGTAATTGAATAAGAACAGCGTGTTGAAAGGAGTTGCAGCAACTGCTTTAAAAAACAGGGTAAATACTGTTATGCGCCTTTTAAATGAAAGTGCTTTATTTGCACTGAAATTGTGTTTTTATTTTTGCCATTTTATATACGTCCCTTTAATTACCACTATCATTATTTAAAGACACCATAGTGTAAAGTGTATTCAATGTGCCAGGTTAGATACATAACCCTGTCTTGCTCGACAACTCTATTACTATTTTTATTATTATTATTAACCGAGTTATTTGTTTCTAAACATCCTCCAAACAAGCCTCAGTTAATTAATCCAAACTATTTCGTTGCAAGAATTTGATTTCTCTAACACCAGGCTGGTCTTTTAATAAAGCACGTTTTAAACTGCTTCAGAGACGGTCATTGTGTTTTAAATCACACAGGTGATTAAATTCCCTTTGGTCCCTTTTTAGGAATGCCACTTGATATTTACAAGGACATTCAAATATTAGCCAAATAAATCATTTAATTGGGCCAATTAACTATTTCATTAAATTCTGAATACTTGCTGAAGGACACAGACATCTCTCTTCTGAAATATGCACAGTCTACATATATATATATATATATATATATATAATCATCTCGTTTGTGCTTTGCTAGAATTAGAAGTAGGGCTATTTTTTAATTCCAAATGGGCTACAATATAAAATATATAAAATAAAAATAAAAAAATAAAATATATAAAAACATGATCATATACTAATATGATGTTTATGACATTCTGTTAGTGGCAATGATGGATAACTGCTTCCCCCCCCCCCCTGTTTTCTGTTTTAAGGGTGCGGTAACACAACCCACCTGTGAGCGGCAGCAGAGCGGTTGGGCACGAGCGAACGTAGAAGAAGAGGGAACCGGATGTGGTGAAACGCAGGGTTGTTGACAAAGCCAGCTAGCCTTTGCTAGGTGGCATGCCATTTCATTGATTATTTTTTTTACTCAAGCTTTCGTCCATAATGAGTTATCCAGAAGATAAACATGGGACAAAACGGCCAGCGTCTCCAAGTGACGTGAGTAGAATAATAAAAACTGGACTGCAACCCCGGAAATGAAAGCTGCGGCATGTAGCCGCTACAAGAATAGCGTTAGCAAACATGCTAATGTGATGCTAGCATCACATTAGCATGTTTGCTAACGCTATTCTTCACGTTTTTTGTGTGTGTTTGCAGCGCGAAACTAACGGTTACTCGCCATGATATAGGTCGACTTAAAACGTTACTGCACAAAACGCATCACACGTTGTATTGCATTATGTTTAAAACGGGCTCGGGGGTGGATTTGTAGCACGTTAGTCATTGTTGAAATTGTTGTAATTGAAAATGGGTCTTTTGACTGGAGGTGTCTCATCCAGCAGTGACTGGGCGTCACAACATTATCTCACTTTAAAGGCCAACTGAAGGGGTTTTCTCCATTATAAATTAATTGCATGAAAACAAATGTGGGGCAGTGGTGCTAATGTGTAAAAAGAATTAGAGCAATGTTTTTTTATTTTTTGTATATTATTTCAAATAATGTGCACACCAATAAACGGATTCAATTTATTTTGGATAGCCCCACATCACAAATTTGCCTCAGAGGGTTTTACAATCTGTACACATACGACATCCTCTGTCCTTGGTTGAAAAAATAAGTAAATAAGGAAGAACCCTTCGGGAGAGCAGCAGAGGAGGAGGATCTCTCCCCGGATGGACAGGAAGTGCGATAGATGTCATGTGTAGAGAATGAACAACATGACAGAGTTACAACGCATCAAATCATCCAGAATATTTTGTTGAATGGGTCCCTGAACCTCTCTAGAATATCCTTTTAATAATTAAAAATAGAAAACCCTGCTTAACTTGCAGCACAGTGCTATTAGTGTGCTGGAATGATCCAATCATACATTTGCGAAACCATATATGTTGTAATAACTAATAACTCCTCTGGCAGGATGGGTCTACCCAGTGGTCAGAGGCGGATCTGGGAAGCAATGAAAGGAAGCAGAAGTTTTTACGTTTGATGGGCGCTGGCAAGGTTTGTTTTGTGTATTTCAGATCACTATACTTTGATTTGGTTTCTTGTGGGCCCGTTGACCAGTGCATACAAAAGTTAAAGAGACGTTTATATTATTTTTAATAGGATTTTTTTTCCCTCCTGTTTTCCAGAAAGAGCCTACAGGACGCCTCGTCATTGGCGACCACAAGTCCACGTCCCACTTCCGCAGTGGTAGGCTTCCTCCTCTAGCTTTTGTAACATGTTGTGTATTTGTCCTCCTAGCTAATGTGAGACCATGTCCAAACTACTGTCCCTTTTGCTGCCTTATATTTTACGCCCAATGCGATTAACCTGGCTTCCCCACTACACATCCGCCGCACAGATCTATCCTCGCATGGATAGGCCTGTAATGGCTGGGTGTGCCTGCTGTGACTGGTGTCTCCTCTGCAGGGAATGAAGATCAGAGGATGAACGATCAGCTAGAGATGCAGTACCAGCAGAGCATGGACGGGAAGCTGTCGGGCCGGAACAGGAGACACTGTGGTCTGGGTTTCAATGAGGTGAGGAGGGGTCAGGTCTTTAATTCATCTTTCAAGACATAAAATAAAACCTTTTAATATATTTACCACATATGGACTCATACTGCTGGATGTTGATTACTTAACAGAGTTGCTTTTGCCGTAGTTGTTTAGTGATGTTTCAGGATCACGACCAAAACAGAATGGGTTGTCCTTTAGCCCGAGGCTAAAATGTTCACCATAACCCAGGGACTTTTTAAAATTTTAAATGAATAATAATCATCTTTTCGTGCTCAACCTCGCAGCCCTCCCCAGAGCGAGAGTCGTTGCCGTCCCCGCCAGTGGACGGTCCGTTAAAAGACACGGAGCCAGAGAAGTCCACCAGCGAAGAGAAACCCGCAGAGACCCAGGACGACGGCAGCGCCCCCGACCCAAAGAAACAGACCTCAGACCCGGCCAAGTCCGGCTCGGACAGGAAGGACGAAGAGCGGAAGGACGAAGAGCGGAAACACGGCGGCGACACGGCATTGGTGAAGACGGCGTAAAGCTGCAGGGAGGAACTAGTTTTTGTAATCTCAAATTTGTACATTTTGACGTTGTTTGTTTAACTGTCCATCAGTCAGTCCTTTTTACGGCGTAGAAACGGGTTCTCTGCACAGGCACTCGTCGCTGGGCCACAACCTGGAGCGCATGTGGTGAAAGAGGAAAGTCTGCAGGCTTAAAAAAAAAGAGAAGAAAAGAAAAGTCCGCTTTTGGTTGAGTCGTGTTCAAACTAAAATGGCAAATAGTCCCATTTTTATTTAGTTTGAACATTTTAACAATCACTGCATTGGCCACGATTTATGTTGGATGAAACGGGATTGCTTGCCTTTCAGCATGATTGGTATACACATTGTACATTTTGTGAATTCTTGTTTGAAAACCAATAAAAGGAAGCGTCTGTATAAAATCTGCTTTTCTCAACACTTTAACCTCAGGTGCCCTCGGACAAAGGAGCTGGTTTCTATGTATGTTTTTGCATTATGAATCCTTGTGGACATCTTTAATGATACAGTGAATATAAATGAAATGCGGTAAAAAAAATCATCTTGCGAATGAGTTGAAGCCCTTTTTGGACGCCACCTCCTGTGTGCTGTTAATTTGAGTTTTCACATACATTTTAGTCAACAAGTTGGTATTTCTTTACTTGGATATTCTTACGCTAATGGAAGGTTATCAGTCCAGCGTCTTCTTGCCCTGACAGAACATCCAGACGACTTCATTTTGTTGCGTTGCAGCCTTCTGCCAAAATGTCCTGTACCTCATTTAACACTCAATATCTCACAATAATAGGACGAAAACAGGATTTAAAGAAGGAACTGAAACTTTACACTGACATCAGTCTTCAGACCCGTTGAGATGACACTTTGAAGTTTAGCTCCCGCTGCTCTTGAACATCTTGGAGATGAGGAGAAGAGGAACCCGATGGTCACCCTGGATGAGATCAACCCGGTGGTCCAACCCGACCTGTGGAGCAGGATGCCACAGATCCACGCGTGCAAAGCCGTGGCGGACCCTTCAATACATTTGCAGGAGTTGAGAAGTGTCCGACTTCAGTGGAAGAGCGGAGCGGGTTCGATCCCTGAACTAGCGACAAAACATCTCACCCCAAATCTCTCCCGTAGGAAGCGCCCGGTGTGAGACGTAGAGGCGCCTTGCCATCGGCGGATGATGAACATTTACCTTTTTACAATAAAGGAAAACAACATAAGAGCCGACAAACTAAATATAACAGAATATGAACAAAGTGGAGAATGCAGTGTAAATAATGCATTTAGCAAAAACATCTTGAATATTGAAACCGGTGGATTGGGCGGAACATGAATCCATAGGAATGTCTTCTACATTTACACATGTTTATATACAGTATATATATTTTTGTTTTCATTTTCATCTCAAATCAAGATATTCGTTGCAAACCAGTTTGGTAATTAATCTCAACCAGTGTATTATAAACCCTGATGGCTGAACTGGTTCTGCATCTGGAAAAGAGGCGACAGAACGAGGAATATTTACCCCGCCAACGCGGTTATTTGGGAACATTTAAAATCTGTAAAGCTAAGTTATACAGCCCGAAGACCGTTAGAAGTATTGGGTTTATATACGTCTACCTATTGAGTGAAATCAAAATCCTAAGAAACAAAATAAGTGTTGGAGCTTCAGGGAACATTCACTTGTTTGCTTTTCGATAAGAACTTTTTCTTTCACATTCTTTTCACTAACAGGTCTGAAAACCAGAGGAGCAGACGGGTAGAATGGGTTGTGGTCCATGTTTTTCTCTGCATGATGAAACACTGTGCAAACGTATATATATATATATATATATATATATATATATATATATATATATATATATATATATATATATATATATATGAATGTTATCCTCAGTGCACTAGCAGCACAAGTCTCACTGTTATATTTAAACCATAAGCTGCAACAATAAAATACATTTAAATGAAAGTAACATTTACACAAAGTATGTGAATACGGACTAAGTGACCAAATGAATAAATACATGATTAAAATGGTCGGTTCCATTTAACTGCTGAACAAAACATGTTTTAGCTTTGCTTCTTCTCTTTGAGGTCAACATGGGTCGTGGTTTTTTCTGGACCCGGGTCCTTCATCCTGCTGTAGTCCTGCCCGACACCGCCTGCTATTATCAATGTTATTATTAGTTATATTGCCAATACATTACTGCTTTTATTATCATTATTCTTCTATTACATCCACGGTTGCTGTTATTTTTGGTAGTTGTAACTCTTCCATCATGCCTCCTCATGATATGAATAATGCATTGAATGTGTGCATATGAACGCTGTTCATTCTGGTCACATGACATCTCTTCTGTCCATCCTGATAGAGGGATTCTATTGTTCTGTTACTTTATGCTCTAATCTGTTTACCTTCTGATAAATGAAACATGTGTTAAATGAGTTTTAAACAATTGCCAAAAACTAATAAGGGAAAAGACACCAAATAATTAACTTGTTTTAATTCATATTATATCATAATGCATTTTAGTTGATTGACAGGACCGTGATCATAGTTATTTAGAAAATGTACAGAAGTTGAAAAAGCATGTTAAGCCAAAACAATGTAATAAATAAGATGTCAGAACATTCCTCCGGTAGTCGGAGCTCGTTGGCTTTCTTTTCTTTTCACTCGTAAAAACTACAAAACAGCTAATTGCAGATTACAAAAAAAGCAGTTCACTCGTGTTATAAATTATTATTGCTTAATTGTGCAGTAGCAAGAAATGATTCTATTTCAAAACAAGGAATCAAAACTCCAGAAATGTGTCTTGTGCTCACTCATGAATAGATTTGTTAAGTGAATCAGTGAGTCGGCTGTGTGACTCCGTTCCCTTGCGTTGCGTTGTGTTGCGTTGTGTTGCGTTGCGTTGCGTTGTGTTGTGCGTCCGGTGGGTCAGTGCTGCGCCGCAGCTTTGGCTGAGGAGGAAACACACAGGGAAGACGTTAGATTATATTTGGGGTTATAGGGTCAAACATCTTTAAATGAAACACATTTAATCACAGTAAAACTGCTTCTACTGCTTTCACTCTAAGCATCATTTCTGTCACATGTATTGGCCTATGTCGCAATTTGAGTAACTTTATACACAAAGCTCAACAGTAGAACAAACTCAGATAAGCGGTGAACCCTGATGACCCCTCGTTTCACGATGCGAGGGTCCAAGGCCAGGGTGTCACGCTTTACAGCCCTCTGAGGCACATTTGTGAATTTGGGCTGTACAAATGAAATAGAATTGAAGAGAGGAGTCCTGGCTCAAATATGATGTGTTTTATAGTAACTGTAAAACAATAAGTCATCTCCTACGAGTGTATTCAAACCACTGGGCATCAACCCAAACAAAGAAGCCAGGACGGCACACACATTCGTCTCAGGGTCTCGACACGAATGGACAAGAAATTACAAAACCACTAAATGATCAATCAAAAAAGGTAAAATATGTGATTTTATAGCTTAAAAAAAAAGTATAATTCTCACAGATTAATGTACTTTTCCTGTTGTACAAATGGGACTAAAACACATCTGAAGAAAAAACTGATGTAACGGATGTGAGCCACAAAGTGACGACACGTCGCTCATTGTGTCAATGGAGGCGGGCGCACTGACCTGCCACCAGCTTGCTCTTGCGCGAGGCCTCGGAGGCCAGAGCGTGGGACGCGTTCATGATCCGCTCCTGCTGCTGGAGAGCCGAGTCCAGATCGCTGAAGTCCAGCGGCGCCGACGGCTGTATGTTCCGAAAACTAGCGACAGGACACAAACCAGTAGATCTTAAATGCACTCGCTTTATGTGCATCAGTGTATACTGTCCAGCTAAAGAAACGCAGTATATGTATTTATGCATCGTGGTTTGCGTACCTGGACTTGGCCAAGAGGTTCTTGATGCGCTCGGCCCGGCGGGAGCGCTCCTGCAGCTCCTCTGGGCTCAGAGGCTCGTCGGGGTCGGACTCCACGTAGCGCTCTGGGATGGGGACCTTCCTCGGTTTGGACAGCTGCGTGACATTGGTACATGACGGACAGTTCAATTTGAGCTCAGCCAGGGACGGCTTCCTGCAGTTTGTCCATTTGCATTGGGAGGAATACGACAGGTGTGAGGTCATTTGCTGGTAAGAGGAAGGAAGTGGTGTCAAACATCCCGTCACAATAAATCTAACTTGTCCTTTTTTTAAATTACATTTTTTTAAATTGGGTATAAATAGATTTTATTGAACTTTATAAACTTCCATGCAATGAAATGTTGATTTATTAAAAAGTTCTGGATATACCACACGTTGGATTTGAAGAAAGGTTGCTGATTGACAAAGATAACGGAAGCCAATTTAAAACTTAAAGGAACTGTTTTTAATTTATTTTCACATTTAAAAGCCAAGGGTTAAAATGTCCTCCTTCTGTGGGATAATTCCCTCACATGAACTCTACATCTCTATTTTTGGGCCAACGATTTCAAGAGAAGAGCGGCAATATTTTCTTTGCATCCTTTGTGTCGTCACAATATCTGACTAATAGTTATGGAAGCAGAGAGAATAACTCACGCTTACACCTGTCTGCTATGAATGGTCATGTATCGACAGATGAAGACTTTAAAGTGCAGATTTAATCAATCTTAGAGGACCAGTCTTTATGTCTGACCTCCCGGCTGATGTCCAGGTCGTAGTCCAGCGGCTCCAGGTCCAGCTCCCGTACCTCCCGTACGCGTGTGGCCGTGGCCGTCGTCCACTCATCCGACCGGATCCTCCCTCTCTCCTTCACTTGACTCCACCCTTCGTCGCTCTGGCCCTCGGCAGCGAGTCGCTCCTCCTGCCAATCAAACACCTGGAACAGCAGGAGTCAGGATTACACATCTGGAACCCGGCGCTGTGGTTTAAACCTGTTAAAGGGGCCAGTGTGTGGGATTTAGCGCCATCTAGCGGCGAGGTTGCAGATTGGAACCAACTCTCTTAGTTTCAGGTGATTATACACCAAATAAAACATACATATTAGTAAAATGCTTCCATTTCTGCCAATATATCACCCCAAAATACTACACACTGGCCCTTTAAGTCACACATCCTCTGTTTGTCTGAACATGTGTTTTAAAGCTCCTGGATGTTTAATATTATTTGGAAAATTAGATTTTACAGCGTAAACTATTAGTTGATTAATCAGTTATTCAACTCGTATTGAATAAATGTGCAAGCATTTTGATAATACATGTTCAGATTTGCATATTTGCTGCTGGTTATTGTATGTCTTCTATGATAGTGAACCAAATATCTTTGCATTTGAAAAAGAAAAGAAGAAATGTTGAACAGATCATTTTCAGAGCAAAAGATGAATTGAGGAAATAACCTGCAGATAAACAGAGAATGAAAGTAATCACAGCAGAGTGCTGTTATAGATCAGTGAAGGTTAAAAATAATAATTATTAAATATAATTCAGTGAAGGGAAAGAAAAGACCAACGCACATGGAGCGGCGGCAGGAAGAGCCGAGGAGGACAGAGACGAAATGTGAAATGTGTCATTTCTATAATAAGCAGCATATCGCTGCATGAAAATATTAAGTTATTCTGCAGCGAGTCGACAAAGATGTGACTGTAACGTTTCTGTGCAACCAGGAATAATCACACGGGAAGAAGCTCCTTCAGGGGTTCGGTATCGCCACCCTGCAGATGATCTTGATGTGTGTGTGTGTGTGTGTGTGTGTGGTGAGGCGGTACTTGTGAGTAATCATCCAAGGAGGGTCAAAAGCCATGCATGCATCCTTCCCCCTCCAGGAGCTCTGCAGCGCTCCACAGCCGGCGTGTTCCACATGCTCGGAGAATCCCACGACCTCGTCGTCAAATCACACACACGGGGAAAAAAAAAAAAAGTGGAAAGAGAGAAGGAAAAAGACCATGCGGACACAGATTCATCAACACCCCGACAGATTAGGAAGAACACAGCCAAGAAGAGGTTGAGAAGCAAGGAACTCTTTATTATCGAGTGCAAATCTCTACATGATAGAAAAGAAGAGACGAGCTGTGCGTTGCTTCTCAGTGACACAGAGCTAGCTGGCGATTAGCGGCTCACTCCTCTAGGTGCTCTACTATATTTCTACTCTTCAAACCGAGCAAAACTATTTATTTTCTTTGATCTGATATATACTGTACGTAGCTGTGGAAGGATGAAAAGCAATGTGGCAGAAAAAGCTTTCCGGGTTAATACTCGTCAGAAGAACAAGGAGCGGACAGCGGCGCCTCGGAGAACCTCTGGGTTTGTGGTTCCCAACCTCCTTCTTTGAGGGACTCTTTTTCCACCGGCGAGTAAACTGACGAGCCCTGACTTCATATTATACTGAATTATTCAAACAATCTTTCATACTTAATAGGATTCTGTGTTTTTCTTGCAAAAAGAAGTCTGGTTGTATAGAAGTCTATAGAAAATTACTACTCAATCTCTAGTTTCAAGTCTTCGTCAATACAGCATGATGTATATTTAGTAAATCATGGTGCATTTAGAGTCAAACAGACCATAAAGCAGAGGATGCTTTAGGGCGGGGCTTACTGTGATTGACAGGTCGCTGCGTCTCTACGTCACTATACAGTAACACCATTCATCGGTTGCAAAAAAGGCAAAACCAATGGGTGACGTCATGATGACTTATATACAGTCTATGGTTTATATCATAAATCATAATTAAAACTTTAAAAATAACAATTTAATTTAAATAAATTAATTCCATTTTTCGATATAGGCCAACTGCAGATATATATATATATATGTTTATTTTAAAGTTGTCTTAAACCCCATACAATTTGGAAAGGCCTCGCAACCCCCTTGTGACCCCTTGTTGGGGTCGAGACCCCCAGGTCGGAAACCAGTGAATTAGAAAACCTCACCTTAGTATCTGGGAAATCTTACTTTCCTTGAATGTGTTTCACACACATTTTTAAATATGCCTTCCTTACTTTCCACATACATTTCCCGTGACAAAGTTGCCCGCTCCTTGTTCATAACTACTCTTATTATTGCATTTCAGCCCTGTCGCATGAAGCTGTCCTGTATATTTATGATGCATAAAACAGCACAGCATAGGCCACTTAAAAGTACTCGGATACGAGTACGGATCATTTCCCCAACTCTAAAGTGTGGCAAAGTTATTATCAACCACTGTCAAACGATAGAAAATAACATTTCAATCTGCACATGAAAAAGGCTGTATTAATGAGGTTGTTGATTATAAAATATAAAATGGCGTAAACGTGTTTTATGCTGGTGGAGTAAAGAAAATAAAATATGCTATCTGGCATTTATGGTTATGTGCACTGAGGACTACAGACTATGTATTGCTCACTGTTACAGGGACATTTGAAATTCAGGGATTGAAGGGAAATGTAGTTCCGATTACAGGCCGATATAACAGCAGTCTGGTTACGAGTGTGTGTGTGTGTGTGTGTGTGTGTGTCTGTAATCATACAACCATTCTGGTTATTATGCGCCATGTTATCTTAACGGAAGACTTTGACATTTCGAGTTACTTTCTGAATCCTCTTTTTTTTTTTTCACCCAGGCAAGTTAGCATTGTTAGCATTGTTAGCATTCCATACTGAAACCAAAAGGGTGAACTAGATTTAGTCTTAATGTCAAAGTATTCCTTTAGGGGTTCAAACCAGCAGCGTCTCTCCCACTACACAGAAGAAGAAACAAACAGCCACCGTCAAAGCTGCAGCTCTCGCATCGTTTCTATGACGCATGCTTCATTCAAACGTTGATTTAAGGAGGTAAATCTGGGATAAAAAAGGCAAAAAAGATCCATCAGCGAAAACAAGGCACTTGGATTTCATTTGAAGGAAAGAAAGCAGGGAGGTGTGATCATGATTTGTGCCACTCGCCTCTTTTCTTCATATTCCGTCAACCTGAATACTTCTTCTCCCATCATCCCCCCGTACACACTCCTCTATATGCTCTATATACCAAATCTCTACAAAATATAACTGTACAACTGTATACTGAAAATATCCCTCAGTAAATAAATAAATGGTGTACAAGTACACGGCGTGTAGATTTGTACATAAATGGGCTCTTCTCTCTACTTTCTGGTGATAAAAACTTGCGTCTCCTCCTTTTTCTCGGTCGGATCTACATTCAGAAGTGTGTCAGTGAGGTCCCACCAGGGGGCGGTGGGAACAAGGTCGCACCTTTAAAAAAAAGTAAAATAAAAATAGACAGGGAGTGACTGTCCCGGTCCACAACTAGCCGAGCATTCCCCTCACTCCCCCTGTGCCCATTTGGTCTCCCATTGTTCTTAAAGCGTTAACCAAGCTAGCTCAGCCCCGCCCCTTTCGCATGTTAGCGCTAACGACGACAGCCACTGGTTACACAAGGCGGAGGGTGCTAGCGTGTTAGCGTTTTTCCCGCCGGGTTATTATGTGGCCGGGGGCTGGAGGGCGGCATAGCAGCAGTGGTGGTGCTCCCTGTGTCTGCTGCTGCTGCGCGGGGGCGGGGGGTAACGTACGGAGGCCGGAGGGTCGGAGGTGCTGGAGGGCAGCCTGGAGGAGGAGGAGGAGGAGCAGGAGCGCTGGGTGGTGGCGCCGACGCCGCCGGCGGTGGAGGCGGAGGGGCGCTCGCCCTGGCTGAGGTTCCTCTTGCGCTCGCGAACCAGCGCCCTCTGGTGGCGCTTCATGCGCTCCAGCTGCTCCTCCGCCGTCATCCGGCCCCGCGGCGGGCCGCTCGGGGGCGGCGGGGCTTCTGTGGGCGACGACAGACGCTCCAAGGCACTCTTGGGTCTCTCCTGCTGAGACGGGAAGTAAGAAAAGAGAATAAAAAGGCAGTGGAGAATGGAGTAAAATATTGCAGTGTAAAAAAAATGATAGAAGATTTAAACACCATACAGTACCACAACAAATATGGATGCAAATAGAAATACCATCTGGACCTCACTAGAAGGTGACATAGGAGTGTTTTTTTGCTCTTGTCCCATCCTACTGCTGCAAAAAAAAAGCTCCCCGCTGTAGCCAGCTAGCTCTCCTGCTAGCGCTCCTGCTAGCTCTCCGCTAGCTCCCAGACAACCACCGAAGGTAGCAGGACCAGCCCCGGCTCGACACCCGACTCGGGCAGAGGGGACGCGAGCAGTACCGGCTATCCCCGGCAAGCTAGCGCTGCTGCTGTTAGCGGTGCTTGGCTTGTAACCCGACTTTTACGGTATTTATATATAAAAACTACAGATATTGCAATGCGTTAGTGTGAAATTTCGAATACAGCCACAGAACGTCTAGATTAGAACATGCATATTGAAGGCTATCAGTACCTAATGTTTGTACTTCATGTATAACAATGGAGAGATGGCTCATGAACATACAGTGTCTCTCAATCACATGCTGACCAGCAACGCTGAATTCTAGGATGAGGGAATCGTTTAAAACACTTGTACACGTGAGGAAGTTTTCTCCTCAGGGTTGTGTGTTATTCAGAATTTGAAATATTTACTTTAAACATATGATTAGCACAGACTTTCCAACAAAAGCAGGCGTATACAAGCACGACTCACCCTGGCTGCGGAGCTCCCCGGGCCTCTCCTCAGGGTGACGTAGGACGCGATGGAGTTGGACTGGTTCGGTAGAAACGAGCAGCCGGACAGACCTGGTGGACGACAGCAGCACAGTCTAGCTCAGGGGTCGGCAATTACTTTCCCCAAGGGGCCACATGAGTTCATTGGGGCCGAACTTAATGCAATTAACTCAATTTTAATGTTATTACTTTATAAAAAAAATACGGTAAATTATATGGTTTTGAGCTGCTACTGGCAAAATATGTCAAAAATGTAATTTAAAATTAAAATGCCCAGGTCTGGTCTAGCTTCGACAGTAACAAAAGGTTGAAACAGCAAAAACACAAACAAAAAGCGTAGTATGTATCCACGCCGGTGACATACATTCCTCAACTTAATTGCTGAACAAAATATTTACAAAATTTGATTTTTTTATTTGATTTCTCAGGATTTAGAATAATTTTAATAACATTCCAGGTGACGGACTCTTTGAAACATTATGCTCCACATTAGCTGGGGATCATTTATTAGTAAGATAAACACCACATCTTCTATGTTGTAAGTGATGAATGTTCTATTTTGAAGAAATTGGATTTCTAATGAAAATATGTCTTCCTGTACACAAATACACTCGTCTATACATGTTCAAAAATATATTTGATTAAAGCATGACAAGTACATTTTTTGTTTCCAGGAAGAAATTAAAAAAAATGCTTCAACAACCACGTTGCACACCGTTTAAAAATGCATGACTATAGGATGGCCTCATAAAGGTCCGTGCCGTCTGTTAAATGTGTGTATTTTATGTGTGTGTGTGTGTGTGTGTGTCACTGTTCAGATACCTTTGCCCTGGAAACTCTGGTAGTCCACGTCAGACGCGGCGCTCTGCTGGCTCAGACCCGGCAGCTCTGGTTCACTCACGTATGACCGCAAGTCCGCCTGGAACCAGAACAGGTTAAACAGACCAAAAATATTTAAAAAAAAAAAATGTAATGTCTCATTTACAGGGCTGGGTTCCCACAAAGATGAGAATACCTGACAGTCTCCATTGGCGACATACTGCCCGCTCTCCCTGTCCCGCTTCCTCTCGTCCGATTGGCGCTTCAGCCCACGCACCGACATGTGGCGGATGACCGAGGCCTCTTTGGGGAGCGGCGGCACCACGGGCGGCGTCTCCTCGTAGTCGTAGAGGCGGGGCAGCGGTGGCCTGGGGGGGGCGCTGTCCTCCGCCTGGACGGGGAGGGAAAGGATGGATTCTTTAGAACTGTCAAACTCAAACCGGGACTACATCCAGCAGGAACTCCTGCGTGTGAAGCGGCCGGCGGACGGGAGACACTCACCCACTTTGGCACGGTGCTGTGAGGCAGAGTGTGGGACAGGAAGCTGGGGGCGGAGCTACGAGGCGGCGGCTGGACCTCGGAGCTGAAAGAAGGCACTGCCGGGTCCGACACCGAAGGCACTAGTTTCCTCTCTGGTGGGAGAGAACATGAACACACGGAGAAATAATGACACTTTCATAATATGTCGACCGTGCTAAATATATAAAGAATCTGTGGTTGACTATAATACTCATTGAACGTAATGGTGTGGAACTTGTTAACTCTCTTTCCACTTTTTTTTTTTCCCATTTTGGATATCAAATTGTTCAGTTTCCCTAAAAAGCAGCTGGCTTTGGCCGATACCGACCTGGGTTCTGGACCGAGTCAATGGTGATCTTGTAGTTTGCTTTGCTGGCACTCAGCCCCCCCATCACGTCCTCGATCCTCCACAGCTCACGCTTCATCTCAGCTTTCTCTTGCTGCAGTTTGACACACACAAATAATTATCTGTCTCATGTACTACTGTCAGGACAAAAATTGGACAAAAACATTGTTTTTTTTAAATCAGCTTTGACTTTCAAAACCCACAGATGCTATAAATCAATCCTCAGCCTCTGAGGGACAAACTAGATTGCTGCAGTACCGGGTCTCACCTGAGGGGTGGCGCTGTGGTTCATGTGTGCCTGCAGCGCCGTCCTCAGCTGCTCCACTGACCGCTCCAGCATGCCGTACTCGTCCCAGGCGTGAGCCATCTCCTGCATCACAGAGTCTGAGGTTACACACACTTTATCACAGGCATCAGTGCAGATATAAACACACACACACACACACAACCTCTGATGCATACTGCACCACAAACTGCTGAAACATGTACACACACACACTCGTAAATACTAAAAGGAAATCATCACAGATGATAGTTTGCATACATTTGCCATTGGATATTAGAATATCATGCAAGATAAAACATTTTTTAAAAGAGACACACACACTGCTTGTGTACATACCGTGGAGAGGCGTGATATTTGGGCCCGGATGGCCACCAGGTCTTCCTGCAGCAGCCTCTGCTGGTAGGCGATCTTGTGGACGTGGGCCGGCTGCTCCTGGTACTGCTCCATCTGGTGGTGGGACACGTCCAGTACGCTCTCCAGCTTGTCCTGAGGGGGGGAGGGGTCGTTCATGAGGTCAACCAAAGCAGCCGACAGACTTGCTTCCCTGTCCCCGCCTCCAGAGGGCAGCATGTTTCTACAGCCAGTCATGATGAGCGGTGCCTCATCAGACTCTCATTACAGTCTTTATACTATATTGTGTTGCTCATTCGGTTTGTTTCATGCGTTTCTGGACAGGTCCTCTAGGCCGTACCAACTTTTCCAGTCAAGAAACGGAGAGACAGGAATCCGAGGAATCAATAAACGCGACGCTCCTTCAGTAGAATGTCCTCTAATGACTGATAATGGACCGGTTCCAGGCAGCCATGTATCGTGGCTGCCTGGAACCGGTCCTGCCTGCTGCCATGGCCCTGCTGATGGAACCGGTCCTGCCTCCTGCCATGGCCCTGCTGATGCACCCCCCAACCCCTCCTCTCTACCTCCTTCTGCTTCATGGATCATGGACCATGCATACTACTCATTATATGAATAATTTCTGTCACATTCATTGAATGTGCTGTAACTCTGCTACGTTATTCATTCTGGTCACATGACATCTATTGCTTCTGTCCATCCGGGGAGAGGGATCCTCCTCTGTTGCTCTCCCTCAGGTTTCTTCCCCTTTTTTCCCTGTGAAAGGGTTTTTACTATATTTATTGGGGGAGTTTTTCCTGATCCGATGTGAGGTCCCGGGACAGGGATGTTATGTGTACGGATTGTAAAGCCCTCCGAGGCAAACTTGTATTTGTGATGTTGGGCTATATAAAATAAACTGAATTGATAACATTGAATGCAGAAAGAAAACCACTTTGATTCTGGACTGACGGAGAGTAAAGAACAGAGCACCTTGTCCTCCTTCAGGGAGCTGATCCTCGCCTCCAGGTCCTTGAGCATCTTGTCCTGCTCACACAGCCGACTTAACTTCACCTGCAAGGGCAGAGAGGGGGAGAGAGACACAGAGCTGAGAGAGAGAGAGAGAGAGAGAGAGAGAGGGATCACCAAAGTGTGTGTTCGCTCCGGTAATTAAGCAGCCCTTTCACTTCACTACAACTTCCCCTCGTCCTGCGGCTGCGGCTGCATTAGTATGTGTACAAGAAAGCGTGTGTGTGCACAAATATATATATATATATATATATATATATATATATATATATATATATATATATATATATATATATATATATATATATATATTTTCTTCTTCTGTTTGCAGGTGTGCTGGGTCTCGTTGGGGTGTGATTGCCTTGTTCACACACCCACACTTTGAGTCCCAGGCTCGAGGAGGCTGTTAGTTAATCCCAAAGGCCGGATCCCTTTACCGTCCCGCGGTTAAACAACATGTAATAAGGTCGTGGCTGAGCAGCTCATTCGTACACATTTCGTTGCACTCGGCGGCATTTATATATTTTCTATTTTTTTCTATTCCATCAAATCAATTATTAATCCTGTTGTTGTCTCCGCGGTGATGTTGTTGTTGGATCCAATCAAATATTCATCGCGGACAACGCTCTCATAAATTGTTGAAGCAGCTGCGTATCACGGAGCCGCTGCTGAGGAATACTTTCACACGAGACTGTTTAGAGAAACCGCCAGGGGAATTGTTTTGGATTATGAAACTGAGGGAGTTATGGCTCCCGAGGCGCCTTGAGGACGAGAGGAACACTTTATTGTGTCCTCACACACTTTTTTCCACATATCCATATTTCTGCTTCGCCCTAATTACCCTCAACCTCAGAGGCGGCGCTGCCTCCTCCACTTTGCTTTCATCAGACATGTATTACTGGAAATTCTGAATTTCATATTTAAAAAGAAGCAATATAATAGTCTTTAAACCCAAATATGTTTTCCGTATTTTTTTCTTCCATACTTATCCAGGCCTGGAAAGGACTAAAATATCACATCATACTTCTCCATACTGCAGAGGAATCCTGTCTACACAAACTAAAATGTAATTCAGTAGCACTCTATAATAACTACACACTATTTAGCATGTGTAAACACTTAATTCATCATTAATAAAGCATTGTTCCAACATGAACACTCATTAGTATGCAATTCATAAACACATTTATAAATGTCTTATTCTTTATTAATAAGCTTGATTGGCTTTTCATACTTTATAAATGATGGACTGCCCATTTGCAAATGAAGTAATATATATTGCAAACGAATTATTAAGGACGTATAGATGATGCACTAATGTTAACATGTGCTTTATAAACGTGTTTTAATACTGCAATTCATCGTTAGTTAAGTATTTTATGTGACCTCATCTAAAGTGAGGACTATCTCTGCTTTACAAAGCATTTATAAGCTGTGGCTCAAAGCTAGCAGAAGTCTCAGTTATCTTCTCAACAGAAAAGGGAAACAGACACAACAAAGTGATGAAGAACATTAATATGATGGTGTTGTGGAACGAGTGTTCCATAGTTTGCTGGCACATACATATTATTGATTATTAATTAAGAGTATCTAGCTAGCTAGCTGTGACTTATTGTAGTTATTATAAAGTGCAAGTGTAATTAGATGTGTTATCCTAATGATAGCAAACGTATGGAAACGCTTGCTAAATGCTAAATGCAGTGCTACTAATTGCCAGACCTTTCCCTTCAAGTGAATGAAGAGAAAATGTGAGAAAAACATTAATTAACAATAACATTTTATTGGTCACGGCTTAACATTCTTTAAATATTCGACACGACAAACAAACGGCGTCAGAACGCAGCCGTAATAAAAGCATCCGCCGCTTTAAGAAGCCGGTACTTACATCCACGTCGCTTTCCGCAACCTTGACCGGTTTCCCCGACTCCTTCAGCGTCTGACTTCCCGCTACCTAGAAAACGGCCACAATAAGCATGTCCGCGTCACTCGGCGGCGACAGCAGAGCTGTGCCGCGGTCACAAATGGTGCTGAAATCCAGGAGAACACGGAGAACACAGAGAACAGCTACGCACTAAAGTAGCGCAAGGCCGACACACACCATCTGAGACACATTGTCTTTGGCCTCGAGGGAACATGACAATATGAGTGAGCGCAACATCAGCTCTTGCCATGAAGAACACAGCGGCTATGGACACTTTGAAGCCCTGCACAGATTGACCATAAACCCCTCTATACGGGACACTATGTCCCAACGTGTGTTAGTGAACAGGAACGTAATAGTTTTAGGAACAGGCCCAGTGCAGGTGCTCACATCCAGTTTGACTGGGTCGAAAATAACCTCCTGCAACTCTGAAATAGAGCGCATGTGCATATGAGTATGAGAAGTTTCACCGATAGCAGCTCTCTCTCTATCTATCCCTCCATCTCTGTCTCGGGCTTTGAGATGATTAGTTTAGGACCACCTGTTCTCCTTTTGAGGAACAAAGTAGCGACATGACACAGCGGATCCCTGTGTTCTTGTCAAGGAGGTGCAGCGTTTCAGAGACGATGGTAGAAGCAGCTGGCTTTTCAACCACCGGGGCCACAGCCACAACACATGCACTGCCGAGCCATCCCATGCCCAGGACATCACCACGGGGGGAAAAGGGTGGGGGGGACAGGTCAAAGGTCACATGTAAGACATCTGATGCCATTCAAGCCGTGAATGCGGAGCTGGAAGCAATGGGATGGTCTTTCTAGAACAAAAAAGAGTTGTCTAAAAAAAATACACACACACTCTCTCTCTCTCACACACACACACACACACACACACACACACGGACTGGACACACGCATCCCTACTCACAAACACTGGAGAGTCATGCACGGGCATGTAAGCGCCTGCACAGATGCACAGTCACAGACGCACTACACACGACGGGACTATCCGTCTGTACGGACACACACACACACACACACACAGACGCACACAGACACACATACAGCTTACGTTCATCAGAGGCCTGAGAGGCCCAGCAGTGCAGTGCAGTAGTAAACTGTGAACTGCGAGGATCAGGGGCTCTAGAGCTCTGATCTGGGAGTCAAAATCACAAAAGACACAGAGCCGCGGTCAATGGGAGGAGTCACAAGTCTACCGGGGAGGTCTGGTTTCTCACAGGAGCCTGAGCATCTCTATTAGTTACAAGAGTTAGTTTGGGCTGGAGACAGGCACAGCTAAAATAATTCTGTGGTTTCTCACCTTCAGGTCCAGATACTCCAAGTCCTTCTTCAGCAGCATGTAGGTGTCGTCGCTCTAGAGGGAGAAAAGCACGCGAGGGTGGATTACTGATTCACGTCGACCGGGAATTTAACGCATGACGTGTGGACTGCTGGTGTGCGTCTGAGCCGACATGCATCACCACACACACACACACACACACACATATATAGACACAGCAACTTGTGTTCTCTGAGATGCTGCTGCTGCAAAACCAGATCCACAGGAAGCAGCAGATATGGAGATATTGGTGAATTCAGCTCACATCACTCAACAACAACAGCAGCAACAAATAAAAAACAACAAGATTCACGAATCAGAAGACCAAACTGACCGACGCTTCCGGCCGGTTAGCCGAAAGCACGGGAAGCGTTTTGTGGAGCTTCGAGGAGTTAGCAGCACAACATGCGTATGGACTTTTTTTTCGCGAGAAGCACGGTATGGAAACGAGCCGGTTTAGAGAACAGCAACATGGAGGGAGAATACAAATAAAAGAAGAGACGGGTGGTTCTATGACGGCAGCAAGGCCAGCACTCACAGATCAACCATGCCTGGGGTCACACCACTAAAGCACCGGGGCTTCTGGGTAGAGGTTGCCACTGACGTGCCGACACTTGGTTATTGATGCCGCTGTTGTTTTAACACCCAGACGTGTATTTACTGCGCAGGATGGACTGAGGTACAGGTCTGGTCTGAGGTTGTGTGAAGGCGTCAGTATCAGTGAATATGATAACATGGAATGAACCGTTATGTTAATTAATAAGAAATATTACAGGGAATTTGTGTCAAAGTCTCATGTGATGTGTGTGTTGCTTTCAACTTCCACTGATGGGACGTTGAATTGTTTTAAATTATACACATCGGGGTTTTAAGGTCCAAGAGACATGTCAGATCAGTTTTGAATTTAAAGTTTGTAACTTATTTATTTAAGTTATTAATCTAGACCAGTGGTTCTCAAATGGTGGTAAAAAAAAAATATATATAAAAAATTTGCACCCATTCAAAAAATCCTTTAAAAATAGTTATTTAATACATATTCAATAAAATGCAAGTGTAAATTCATGAAGATAATTGTATATATTCTATATTAAATCAGACACTGTGTGACTGCGCTGTGTATTACATAATTTTTTTTCAACAAAAAAATATTTTGCAATTGTTAGGGGTTACTTGGCTGAATTTTTTTCAATGAAAAAAGGTTGAGAACCACTGATCTAGACAATGTAATTGTCATATAACAATATATTCATTAATTACGATATAATTCCAATGAAAGACGATATATATTATCATATTGAGTAATCGCCCTATTATTATAGGCTTGAATTACCAAGTAACTTAAAATGTAACTCCAGATGTAACTTTTTGTTAGACGAAATAAAAATTGTGAGAGTTTCCTCTAAATGATCAGAATTTATCATGTGGGAACGAGGAATGTCTTCATAACATTTCATGGGCTCAAAACGTTTGACGGACAGACAGACTGACCAACAAAGAGCCACGAATGATGGACAAAATGTTTTTTTGTTTTTTTTACAAATTCATAAAATAATCCACCAAAAATAATGCCGATGGGAGATTTTATGTGAGTGTAATGCAGCCCTGCAAAATGTTTAGTGGCAACCTCTCCCAGGCGCTGATAACATGACGGGCCGGCATGCCGCGGAGGGTTTGGGGGGTTTTGGGGAGGCCCACCTGCATGTTGCAAGAGCCCAGAGGAGCCGAGAGGCTCACCTGTCCGAGGTGGGACGCAGGAGAGGGGCCGGAGCTGAGGAGGGGGCTGGTTTTAGTGGTGGTGGTGGTGAGGAAGTGGTTGTGGTGGTAGGCGTCTTTGGGCCCGTTGAGCCGCTGCAGCTGGGCGAGCGCGTGGTGGCGTGCGGAGGCCATCTTGGCCTGATGCCGCCGCAGCTGAATGAGGAGCAGGGTGAGCTCCTCGGGCTGCCGGGGCACCACAGGGCGACACAAGCTGGCGTTAACAACTCAGCGAAACACTTCTATCGTTTCAAACCCGACGGACAAATTAGACGAGCAGAATTTAGGAGGATGTGACGACGTCCAAAACAAAAAAAAGGCGACACTGTAGATGCAATGGCTCCCAGAATGCTCAGCAACAGCCAACTGGCCCGAGCCGACAGAAAGGCTAATCAAGATTTTGGGCAACATCTGTTCAGATTTGGCTGTCGTGGAGAACGAATGCTCTTCTGGTGACCGACTTCCTGACTGGATGCTCCAACACGGGCCTCTTAAGCCTTCAAAGCGTCAAGCTTTCTGAACCCCGAGTCCACGCCACGTGAAATGTTTGCTCAAATATTAATGTCAATAACACAGTGAAGCGTTTTCATTTGCTAGACGTACCGTTTTGCCATGAAGGCTGGGAGCACTGACTGTGTGTGTGATGTAGCCAGATGCAGGCATTGACCGTCTGTCGATAGTAGCAGCCTGACAACACACAGACAACACATTTTACACACATACAGTACAACCGCACATACACTGGAGTTTAGAATACACATATATAACGTTCAACACAGTACGGACAATGTGTGTTACAGCAATAACAGAATACACACAGAATACTCTGAATAGTGAAGGATCACCCAGGGCTACGTTCTCCTGTGAGAGAGTGCAATGTTTGGCTTTGGCCTTGCTGAGAAAACACGCTGTTCTTTATTATCTCCGGGCTGGTTGAGGGAGAGTGGGCGGAAATTTGCATTTTGGTGTTTTTTCCCCCTCCCTCAATTTCATAAAGTGACACATAAAATACTAATGGACTTGCTGTTGATTTCTCAGAGCGCGTAAATATGACAAATGTTTGACACACACTACACTGTGTATACTGTATATGTATTATTCAATATAGTATATTAAATAGTATGTATACATCTCCTATATAGTGTACAGTTAGGCGCTTGCTGATACAGTTGAGGTCATTACACATTAGACATTAGACTGAATGCCATTGTGCCCCAAAAAAAACCCTCAAATAATGACTGTTCAGTGAAGTGTCCCAACATGTCAGAAGGACTGACACGGTTCTGGATGAGAAACTATTCCTTTTGGGACTTTGTGCTTGACAGTGGGAAGAAAATAAATAATGAAATATAGGCGTTAATAGTAAAAACACAAACAGGCAAGACGGGATCAATTCCACACGATCATGCAGCAGAATAATCATAATCACGGTGTCTATCCTTCATACGTCACAGTACTTTCTTCTGCCTTCCTTTCTCCTCTTTTCCCCTCTCTGTTCTCGTATAACGTCGTCTTTTCTTTTATTTTCCGGGGACACTTGAATAATTATCTGTTGATTGATCACCGTGGAGCTCGGGACTCGGGTTCGCTGTCGTTTGCCGAGGATAAGAGTGTGAGGTTGAGGCCTGAAAAGCCATCCGACGTGACAGTTTAATCTCGGTCCTTTGCTGGAGGGAACATTGGGGTTGTGTTTAGACACAGCAAGTAGAATAGAATGCAAAATCACCGTCCAGAGAAAAGTTGGACTCTTTTTTTCATTTCTTGTCCCTTTGGGGAGGAGCGTCACAGACCCTGTGGTTAGTAGAACTGAACGTGTTGTTTAACATGCAAGATTCTGCTTCTCTGTCAACTCTTTTATTGTGTATTCTTACCTTGAGCAGCTGGGATTTGGTCCTGCGGGGCGACACGGCGAAGGGGACGTTCACCACCGACCGGTCGCCCGCGGGCCGGACCGTCACCCGGTCGGCCGGCGTGTGCGGCCTCCGCGCGGGCGACAGGGTTCTGCTGCCGCCGGGCGGAAGCCCCGGCGGAGGGATGTCCGCCGGCGACGGCGGCACCGACACGCAGCGCGGCGTCCCCTCGGACCTGGGCGGAGGCACGGTGGACGGGGGGCGGGGCCCGAACGGGTAGTCCGGGGCCGGAGTGTAGAGCGGCGCCGTGGGGCTGCCGTGGCGGTACTGGTGGCGCTGCTGCCACTCGTACAGCTGCCACACGGTGTTGGGCCCCGGGTCGGGGGCGAGGCGGAAGTGGCTGAGGCGGTCCTGGGCGTACTTGTACTCGCCAAGTCGGGCCGGCGTGGGGCTGTGGCGGGGCGTCTTTGGCAGGGTCTGGTATGCGTCGATGGAGGTGAACTTGTGCTGGGTGGGAGGAGTGCGGCGAGGGAGCGTGTTCTCTCTGGATGGGGGGCTGTTGACCAGCAGTCAATAAACAGAATATGTATAGATTCATCTACCTTAAATTTAACAATTGCATAAGAAAATAAACATAACGATGGAATGATTTGACGAGGCTTTAAGGTCGCAAGGAAATTGATTAATCTGTTGTGCTATTTCTTAATAAAAACAAGCTCAATATCCAGAAATAAAGCATTGTGCTGTGCAGACCGAACATGCTCATGACGGGTTATTAAAGATGGAACTTTATTCTCTATTTATACAGTACTTATATGTCTCTATTTTTTGGATTATATTTTCTTTCTTCTTCTTTTCTTTCTTCTTACTCATGCCGCTTAGCATACACTTATATTAACGTTATCTGTTTGTCTGAGCACTTTATCTTATACTTGATTTATCTATTTATCATTGCACTGTTGTTGTCGTTGATTATTGACTGTTGATTGTCTCTTCTAATGTTTGCACCTTCCGCCTAATAAAATTCCTCGTTTGTGTAAACATTCCTGGTAAGTAAACGGTTTCTGATTTCTGATGTGACACGTCAGTAAAAAATAATGCATCAAAATTAAACCCTACCCTTTGTGCTCCGCCTTCTGCACTTTGACCCACTGCTCCACCTGCTCCAGGGTGCTCCTCCTGTGCAGCTGCGTGTCGGCGGGGGGCGTGGCCGGCGCCGCCCTCTGGTACGTCCCCGCCGCGATCCCGTTGGGCTCCAGGATGGGGCTGGGCGTGGACACGAGGCCGTTCCTCGTGCAGACGCCGGTGGGCAGCGTGGAGGCGGCTCGCGACGGCGCCCGGGACGGCACCCTGGACACGGGCGCCGAGGCCGACACGTGGTCGAACTGCGGGAGGGCGGAGGGCGCGGCGTTGGAGGGCAGGGACGTGTGCGTGTCCATTTCCAGAGCCGTGCTCCCTGCGCGGTACTCCAGCAGGGCGGCGGCGGCGGCCGGGTGGTTCCTGTGGAAGCTGCAGGGCTCGTCGGCGTCGCGGTGCGCCGGCTCCAGGAGAACCTCGTGGACGGCGGGCCTCGCGGGGTCGCCGTCGGGGGCCTTGTGGTGGTTCACGTGGTTCGCCTGCGGGACGGCCTGCTGCTGCAACAAGTTGAACGTCTCGAACTGGTCGGAAGGTCTGTTGATAGATTAGGCCACGTGAATGTCAGCCTTTTTGACCAATGGATTTCCATGACTTTAAATCAAATTTCCACGACCAAACATTTTGTGAAATCTCCAAGTAAACATGAAAAAGTGAGGAAATGTCATATTTAAACGAACAATGACGATTCCAAAGCATACAGTAAACCTTAAATGACACAAATGAATGAGACAATAGTTTGATTAAAAGAATAAACATTTATATAGATGCCTGTATGCATGCCTGCTTATATTTTGAGCGTCTTTCTTTTAAAAGCATATTCATTATTTCAAACTCAGCGTAAATGAACGTCGTGAACACATGAATATAACACATTTACATGACTTTTCCAGGTTTTTCCATGACCGTAAGAACCCTGTCTTGGTCTTTCTCTTCAACATTGTGAGAGTTTCATTGGACAGGAAAGGCGGTGAGCCCATCTGGCACACCTGTGAGCCGGGGGAAGGGGACAAAACTAACGAAAGCAGCAGGGAGGAGAACAGAAAGTAACGGGACATGGGCAGGATTATGATTATTCTAAGGGAAATGGGAAGATAATTAACTACAGCTGACATTTCTTCTTCTTTTTCAATCAAATCTCTCCAAGGACTTTGTGTTCCACCACTTCAGTCGCCTTGAATTTGAACGAGATGTCTTGTCACATCAAAAGGATAAAAACTTCGAACTCGTCCCAAACTTTTGAGCACAGGGAGGAACGCGGCGCACCGACCGCTTTAAAAGCCGGGCAGGTGGCGGGAAAGTCTTGTAACCGCCGCTAGATTTCAAACTCCTTAATGAAATCCCCCATGTGACGAGAAGCGAGAGGAATAGTCAGGTCTCTGAAATGCAATCAACCAAACACCAAAGTCGGGAAAATGAATTAAACAGGTGGCGCCGTGCTCCCTGCCAGCAGCTGCTATCTGAAGATATTCAATATAAATTAGCACTATGATGACACGGTTTGTTCCTTTTAGATGATGTTAAATGGGGCTCGGAAGGCTTTACCTCTTAGCTTCAGGAGTAGTGTGTTGCATTCAATGCACTCCATCAATGTTCCCAAATTGGAAAAGTCGCCAAAACTCTTGAAAAAGAAGCGCTACATGCCAGCAAGTAGTAATCCTACTTTTAGAGTTTCTTCTATAGGAAAACGCAGGAAAAAGTGGGTTTAAAAACGTCCCGAAGTGGAAGCCGTCTTCAGTCAGATTTCCCGTCCCGTCAGTCGTTAACAACCGCTGTAGTCTTGTGGGATTTCCCCTTCCAAAGGAAAGAATAAAGTACAAGCTGCGGGTGTCTGAGGCTACCAGTGAGTGATGGGACGCGTCTGATCTCCGCCACCTCTCCACGTCAACATTATGAATAAAACATGGTGGGGAAGCGGCTGCTTGTTCAGGATCTGCTCTTTGAAAGCAAGCAAACATCTACAAATAAATAAATATATACACCATACGCTCGCATGCTACAGCTTCGGGGACTGACAGAATGTGTTAAAGCTATGAACGGCGGAGAGCGGATGTTCCTCCGGGAATCATCTTATAGAGACAAAAACAAACGGCAACACTTTCTGGGAAGTATGTCTTTGTGGGATTTAACAGCTGTAGTTGTCGCGTGCAGCGCGTTAACGAATCACGTCTCACAGCCGCTCAGGGCGCCACGGTGACGACGGGTATGGATTATGCTCGACAGTGTTTGCAGGGGAGGATATTTAGAAGTTCTGCTGTAAGGAAATAAGACTTGGAATTGGGGTCGGGGGGTAAAGAGGATTAAGAGTGAAAACAATTTGTTTAATTGCAGATAAATAAATAAATATTGTCCTGAGAACTGCAAGATATGTATAAACTGTAATTAACGCCTTGCTGTTGTACGCCTCCGCCAGTCAAAATGTCCTCACCTCAGCACTGTTAGACATTCGTGTGAAATTGCTGTGATTAGCGTATGTATTCTTGAGCCAAGGACATCGTTTGTGAGGTCACAGTGACCTTTGACCTCCAAATCATCCTAATCAAATCATCCGTAAATCCAAGAGGAGGATATATTTCATGTATGCCAACAGATCCCCCCTCCCCCCACCCCCCCATAAATGATGCACACAGTTCCTCCAAACACAGGATAAAGGTCTCAACAAAGATGTGCCAGTAAAGAGCCTCCTGCCTGGTGCACAGGTGATCTCTGGGAAGTGTAGTGCCAAATTGCCACAATAGGCTCGGCACCAAAGATTGACTAATGGAAGATGAAGAGGGAGTAAGAGTGTGTGTGTGTGTGTGTATGTCTGATGTCTGTAATGACTGAAAGTTCATGTAGATGTGTGTCAGTCAGGTGTGGTTCCTCTTGTAATCCCAATTAGGGGAGGTACACTAAAAAGCATTAGTTTTTATCTATTAAAAAATACAAAACTTGACTCAAGTTATCATTTTCATCAACGTAGGGATCCAAAAATACAGGCAGCAGACACAAGGGGGAGCTCATGGGGTGAGCTGGAGAAATCAAAGCCTTCACAGTGGAAACAGAAAATGTAAAAATCTGGAACTTATTACGTTTTTTTCAAGCGTTAAGTGACTGAACGGACTGACGCTCCTCTTTAGTATGTTGCTGCTGCAGAACGACAGCGACATACTCAAGAGGTCATGCGTGTGCGTGTGTGTGTGTGTGTGTGTGTGTGTGTGTGTCCCTACCTGATGAGTGTGTTGGTGTGGTTCTGCATCCGCGTGGCCTGGTTCATGGCCCTCAGCCAGGTGTTCATGTCCTCCTGGGTGTCGACGCTGAAGTAATAGGTCCGCATCCCGGTGTGCTCCGCCTGCGAGCCAATCACAGAGCTCTGCTTGTAAATGTACGAGCGCATACCGGTGTGGCTGGCCTATAAGGGAGAGAGAGAGAGAGAGAGGGGTCAAAAGGTCAGCGAGATCAGCAGCGAGCCTCGGCTTCGGGTCAGAGAGAGACAGGGAGATGTCATGCTGAACAACGAGAGAAACAAACATCAAGGGCCACAACGCATCAACCGATACAGGGAGGGAGAGAGAGAGAGAGGCAATGAAGGAAACCACACAGATACATAAACAGGGACAGAGATGCCAGCCAGTAACGACCAACAAAAACACAACTTTTGACCGATGGGAGGAAAAGGTTCTTCGGTACAATGGAGAGGAGGAAACGTCCTCACAAACCTGTTTTCTTTCCTGCTATTACAGCGTAGAAACCTACTAAGGACACACACAAGGTTGAATAACAGCTTACAAACATACACAGTAATGTTACAATAGCTTTGCATTTAGGCGTGCCATATTTCTCAACATCATATCTCTTAAAAAAAAAAAAGGACGTAACATCATTACAGTGGTCTGAGGTGGAAAAGTGGCTCCGGTGTGAAATGCAAGCCTGATTAGACGCCATGACAAGGTAATTGTGTCTCTGTGATTTAAGTGCTGAGCTCATGACAGGCACAGCTAAACTTAAGATTGATACGTCTTTGTATGCACAGTAAAAAAGGCTATTAGTCATTGATCTAATAGACTGCTATTGGTGTGTGTGTGTGTGTGTGTGTGTGTGTGTGTGTGTGTGTGTGTGTGCGCTTTGCGAGCACATCTGCTCCCTTCCATCTTGGGGAAAGATATAAAGGCTCAATGTGTGGTGAATACTAGAGGAGTCATTCTGTGCTATGCTGAACAAAACATTTGATATGTGGTGTTGCAGAATAATTCATTTCTTCCTTACTTCCAGTACTACAGGTCTAATATGATTATATATTATATTATGTTATAGACTGCAGTCTGGGTCATTATCTCGTCCGACTGTTTCTCCTCTGTGTTCAGTGCATCCCAACATTTGAAGATGTACTAAGCTAATCCCTCTCCGTTGACATTGGATAACATGACAAAGTGAAGGTCGTTCACTGTGACTAACCTGCAGAGAGTCATCATGGCTTTAGAACTTTTCAAGCCAGTTTAAATGCAAACTCTCACTTTTACTGAGTTTAGAGCTCAGTTAAACCCCATGTCTGTCTGTCTGTCTGTCTGCCTGCCTGTCTACCTGCATGTCCGTCTACCTGCATGTCCGTCTACCTGCATGTCCGTCTACCTGCATGTCCGTCTACCTGCCTGTCTGTCTGTATGTCTGTCTGTCTGCATGTCCGTCTACCTGCATGTCCGTCTACCTGTCTGTCTACCTGTCTGTCTACCTGTCTGTCTACCTGTCTGCCTGCACACACTCTGTCCGTTCACTCATTTGTGTCAGCAGTTTCCACAATAGCTTGTTGTTTACGTTCATTATGATCATTTTGGGGGAGGGGCTACTAATAAAACCTAATTATAAATATTTCATTCCATTTCTTCTAATAGGTTCCCCTAAAATGCTGCACACTGGCCCTTTAAAATCTAGCGTACTCTTGCTGGTTTCTAAAGACGACCAGCCATAGCTTTAGTGTTGCTCCTTGGCTTGTAGAGCAACTGTTTGCTAACGTTCACTATTCCACTTTATAAGATTAGATCATTTAAATGTTGTGTTTACCACTTGTTCCTCTGCACCAAAGTGACCAATAAATAAATTTAAAAAAAAAAAATCAAAGAATGCAGCTTCAACCATTTTCAGTCCCTTTTCTCTCAACAACCACTTCCCTCCTCCACCAGAGTGCCTTAGAAGTAGTTCTATTCAAAAGGTGATCCTGCTTGTGGAACTGAAGGAGACTTTCTTTCCAGCCAGAATCAAATGCTGCTTTTTTCCCCTTTCTGATAAAATCAACATGTTTCTGGCTGCACTGCATTCTGGTCTACCGGGACCACCATCAGTCAGCTGGTATCTATGCTTCTCCCACTATGGATCTCTGCCTTCAGGTCCGGAGAGAAGACACCGAGACGTCCACCGCCCGGAGGATCCGTGCAGGCGGAGCGTCTCTCTGCGGCTTGAACTCGTTCTAAAAATACCTCCACGTGATGTCGCTGGTATTATAATTGGCTCGCTATCGACAGGGATAAGAACCCACACCATCCAACAACAGAAGCGTCCGAGACATTCAAGGAACAGCACATCGGCAACAGATGTTTAATTAAAAGTGTTGTGTATCCTTGATGAAGACGTCCTCTCTGAGAAAGCGACGATATTAGAAGCTCATTTTAAAAGTGAGTTGCACTCCACTGAGTCTTTAAATGTCCTACTTTTCCCTTCCTTCCTTCCTTCCGTGTTTCGCTGGGTTGGGATTGGAAGACAAACGAGAGAGCCCACTCAACAACAGATGCATGCAAATGAAAAGTAATTAGACGCTAAATCTTCCCTCCTCTAATTAATTCACTGAATAATGAATGCAGGATAATCAGTGTGCACTGGGAAGTGTTGTGGTGGGATCCACGGCGGCTGCACTAATTTCACTGGGATTTCTTCATTTGGGTGTTTTTTTTTTTTATATTGTGACGAAACGAGATGATTCCTCGGCAGTTCGGCGTCTCATCCAAAACGCCCACTCGTGCCGCGCAGTGTACTGTACGCGCTTAGCAGGTTTGTGAATAATGCAAACAGAGACTGTCACCCCTGCTGTTCTTGTCTGTGCTGCTCTGAAGTCTGAATAAATCCCGGCGCACAGATGCAGACATGTACACAAACAAACATAAACGCTCCCATCGCTACGTCCCCTCCAGGTTCCCCGACAGCTTAATGGGTCGCACGCCGGCTGGAAGAACTGCTGTGCACCAAGACAATCACTTAAAGGAGACATGTCATGCTCAATTTCATGTTCTACTTGAACATGTTTACACGCTATAACGTAAAAAAAAACGTCTGTTTGAACGTAGCCGTATTCGCCCTCTGACTGAAACGCTTCGTTTTTAGCGCCTGTCTCTTTAAAGCCCCCCAAAGTCTGCTCTGATTGGTTTGCGAGAAAAAAATAGGGTGCACTTTTGCAAAAGGTAGTTCAAGCTGGAGATACTCTGAACGGCTTGTTGACTCACATGAGTTCTGATCTTGGAGGCCCACAGAAAACTGACTGGGTTGTCTTATTGCACAGTTTGTGGGTTGGCAGGCACTTCAGATACCAGAATACATGTGCACGGGCGATGAAAAGATGAGTTTCCCTTTAAACCTGAATTCCCTGACTCACTGTGCTAGAGTACCTACTCGATGCTGAGCCTGGCACACATCTTGAGATCGGGGAGTTGATTGCACAGCTCACTTGATTCGTCCAAGTCCTAATGACCTTGTGCTCTTTGGTAGCAGGCGAGGGGTTGTTTAAGGTCATTCTAACGTGCTGATTGATGACATTTTTTAATGTTTAGTACTTCAAAGAAATGCAATTCCACTTAAGTGGTTCCTGTTTTGCAGCGCTAAATTTGTTTCTTTTCTACCAACTGACCATTTTTAGTCCCTACTTTCTCTCAACAACATAATAATAATAATACATTTGTTTTGTGTAGTGCTTTAAAAAAAAAAAAAAGGTACTCAAAAGGCACTTTACATGGAAACAGAAACAATAAAAGCAACGACAATATAAACAAGGCAAGTAGACCAACTCAAAATAATATCCCTCATCTAGTGCCTTAGAAGAGGTTATATTCAAAAGGTTTTTCTGTTGGTGCAGAAAGCTGGACCATAATGCACTTGGTCTGGTGTTTCCGCATCCGCACCACACACTACAGCAGCTGATTGCTGTGATTACTCCGCCCCTGACTGCCCGTGTGATCCGCTGGAGCAATATTATTTGGTTTAAAAAGAAAGTCTGCAGCCTCTTTGACCACAACGCTACCCAGATGTGCACCATAGTCCGCCTGTCACTGTCGGGCTCAGAGATGTGTTAAGAGGACAGGATACAGGCGGGGAAACCAGTAAGCAACCGCTCATCTTAGACAAAAAAAAAAAAAGCACCCTTAATATCTTGACGAGAGGAATAGCAGCATCCTCAAGAAGCAGCTGTCAAAACACGGCTGTTCGCTCCCCATCAGCGCTCTGACAGACGGCGTCTCATGGCGACGACGGGACAGGCTTCTTGATGAGAGACGGAGGACTGCGGCGACAGTCAGATTTTTTGGCACGTGCAGAGATATTGGCATGCAGGTGCAGTGAAAACACACACACAATATGTGGAACTGAATTCAGCCCCTTACTTGAATCACAGAAACTTTAACCAAAGATTATCTCTAATCTTCGCTCTAATTCGAAATCCGATTCACATGCTTTTGGACAAAACACACTTCAAGTTGCAGAGAATTACTCTCTCACTCCCCAGTTTGTACAACCGTCACTCCTTTCTTTTTCCTTTCCTTTCCTCGCGACTTAGTCCTGCCTACAGAGGAGGCGAGGAAGGGAATTGTGATAGGCCAGAGGAGACGAGGAGGCACAGCATGGAGAAATGGAAAAAAAAAGGCCCAATATCACAAGCGGTGCCGTTCCACGGGGGCCTTCAACAGTTGTTTAGATCATCACCAGGTGTTAAGCGCACACACACACACACACAGATATTTTCAGCTCAAGTGGCCCTTGGTCATGTGCATGGAGCCTTCATGTCACGCTACCGGAGCTCAGTTTCCCCCGATAACGATAAGTTTGAGCGACCTCCACCAGAAAAAAACGCACATTTAAAAAAGCGCTGTCGATTTCAATCTCGCAACACCAGCCTCGTTTTATCCTCATCGTAGTTACATCACACACACACATTACAACAAAATCCAACACACACCGCCGGCGGTCCAAAATAACACGGAGCGACTCTGCCTCCTTTTAGCAGGAATGCTGAGTGGGTCATTCAGCTCCGAGTGCGTGACCGATACACCCACACACCGAATTCATACACGGCTAAGCCTCTTTCTCCCTTTGTGGACTGTGACTGTGTGGGAGTTTTAAGGGTTTTCCCGATTATTTGTTTTCCCTCCACTGCATTGTTTAACGGCGCTTTATGGGAAAAAGTATTAAAACTTCCTCTCGCCCAAATCCTTTCTGCCCTCTATTTCACCGCGGCTAAAGCCGTCATGACTTCCTTCCTCTCCACCTATCGCTTCCTCTCTTTATTCTCCCGCCCTAATCACTTGCCTCCCTTTCTGTGTCCTCTATATCACTCACTTCTTGCACTTGGAAGGGCTTACAATAGAGTGGGCTCTTTTCCAGTGGACAGCCTCAGACACACACACATTTGTCAGGGTGCTATTTAAAGAGTCATTGTGCTCATAAAGATAAGCCTCAGCAGCCCGAGCGCCACAAAGCTCCCGATAAGGTACGTTCTCCTAAACTTGCAGTTGAAGAAATTGAATTTACACTGGAAAAAAATTGGAGACAACAATTGCATGTGGGTGTCTCGGTTTAAAGTCATGCCTGCTTTTAGAGAAATAGTCAGTGTTATCACTCTGTTTGCTGAATAATCCTGTTAAGAAGCTGGAGTATAACAGGTTTCTCAAGCTCAAAGTTGCCTTCAGCAGCAGCTGATAGTGACTGTGGGGTTGCATAGCTTGCATCTACAGAAGAAATCTCCTGCAGTCCTTTCTGGAGAAGTAGTTTGAGGTTGAACTTGTTCCCTCCACGCCGTCAGTAAACCGCATGCCGGTACAGTAGATGTGACAGATGGAGGAGGCAGCAAGCGCAGCACAAAGATGAGCGATAAGCCCCACGCCAGATAAGCCAAATACAAAGATTCATACTGAGATAACAAGGATGGGGTGAGAGAGAGAAACAAGACAGAGGGGGGAATTAAATCAGACAGAGAACACTGAAAGAAAGACACGACACAACCACGTCAGCCAAAAAAAGGACGTCGTTCTCAAAACATGCATCGGAAAACCAACAGAGGAATATACGAGGCTGCTGTATATTCCGTCGTGTTTGGACCCCCCGAAAGAAAAAGCCACACCGACGGCGGACAACACGGACGTAGAACGTTCACATCTGGCAAAGGGAGAGGGTGGAGTACCTATTTACGGGAGGACTTGTCAGTGGGCGACGCGACACACACTCGCGGGGACAGAAGGAAGTCCCCGTCGGGCCGCCAACCGATGGGAACAAGAGAGGGAAGAGGATTCAGTGAATAGGGGAACGGGGCGTCGCAGCTTGAAGGTTTCATTCGGGACGTGTGTGTAGGTCAACGTGGTACACGATGGGTGCAGCATTCACACGGCAAAACCACCATCTCATGAAGCCCACCCCATTGGGATCGAATAGGTGGCGAACCGGTCCTGTTGGCGTTACAGACTCACGTCTGCTATGTAACCCCAAGACAGGAATGGCCGACTTTGAATGCTGTTGTTATAAATGCTGCATACTTTATACACTTTTTTTAGGAGTAACGTACCACCTGGCAAAAACAAGCCAGGGTCCCATTGCCCTCTCTGGTTGTGTTTCATGTAGCACCACTTGCTGTTGGGTGAATTGTGATGTCACTAATGTGAGAAGTAAAACCAGTGGGAAAACAAGACTTTGAGCTACTCTTTAAAAAGCCGGAACTAAATAAAAAAAGAAAGAGAAGATACACTTACAAACGTCATAAAGGAACTACAGCTATCACTCACAGCTTCCTGACCAGGATGTAAGTACAATATTGTTTTTTAGTGAATATTAGCTAACCAGCTCCGTGAAAGGGAAATGGTGCTAGCCTTCATGCTTCCTCTTCATTCGCTGCCATCGCCTGGCTTGAGATGTCTCAAAACACTTTTTTCAAGGTTTCTTACGTAAAAGACGTCTTCCCATCGAGGAGAAACCGTTCTACAATATTTTGATTTGCATCACAGCCAGGAAGCTGCATAGTCCACAATCCAGGTTCTTACAATGTTCAGCAACTTTCTAAAGGCCTGGAGCCTCATTTCTTCTTCTGTGTCACTTCAAGACCCTGTAGGCTCCACCGGGATGATCGTCTTCTCTTCTTGAGTCCACTCCAACGTCTGGATGTCGAGAGGAATGGGCCACATCTGGAGACTGCAGCTTCCGTCCAACATCAACCTTCATTTCCATTTGCAGTATGGTTGGATTTTGGTGCTAGTGGCACCCCAAGTAGAGCGACTTCTAACTCCTCGCCCATGTGACCTCCATCTTAGGCCGCTCCCACTTCGTCCTGGACCCGAACTCGACTGCTTTTGATCGCCTCGAGTCTACCCGCCCCGCGGGTTCACTTCCTCCCACTAAATACACCGAGCCGAGGCCTTCTCCTCCCGCCGTTGACGTCGAGCTGCTTCAGGGAGCTTGTTGCCTGGTTTATTGATATACATTTCCCGCCTGATCTTGTTGACACTCCAGCTTGGCGCTCACATGGATATTTTGAGTCTCTGAATCGCTTGGGATAATGTCCGACCGTCTATGTCAGTGCTTGTTGATTTTTGTCTCTAGGTCTAGTGCAGGGGTGTCAAACATACGGCCCAAATTGCAGGAAAAAGAAGGAAAAAAAACTAGCTACTAACCACTGATCCTCTGATTGTAAGATGGGCATGCTAACCATTGAGCCACAGTTGCAATTGATTGTAGCACTGACATTACTAAAGATATTGCCCAATATCAGGCAGGTAAACAGTGGGCTGATGTCTGAATTTTTGGTCTTTGTTTCTGGTTTATTGTAGAAAGACCTTAAAATAGGGATTATCATGCAAAAAGCTTCACCAATGATTTAAACAGAGAAATATTGTCATTATGTATGCGTTATTATGATATGATTTGACTGGTCCGGCCCACTTGAGATCAAAAACGGCAGCATGTGGCCCCTTGACTAAAATGAGTTTGACACACCTGGTCTAGTGGGTGATACCCAACGTGTCCAGTTTGCAAGGACTACATTGATAAAGGGTGACAGACTGCAGACTTGAATCCTCAGACATGAAATCCAAAGACCTTAAAGCAGTGAGAAGGTAGAGGATCAGTGTCTTGGCCAGTGATGGAGCAGGAAACATTGACGCTGCAGCGATCAAACTAAGACCTTTAGGCCTCAAGGCTTTTCTTTGACTAAGCAGACGTGTCACTTCATGTAATGAACCATGCAAGTTTAATCACACTTGATGGTCCACTCAAAGTTGAAGCCTATTTGCACAAGAGGGCAAACACTCAGTCGTGGCTGTGGCACATTGTGTTTGCCTCTTAACCGCACGCGTGTCGGGCCGGACTCTAAAAGACTCGAGTGCCTCGGGGAGCGGAGAAGCTTGTCTGTCTCAATAAAGACACTGACAGACATCCAGTGGTAATAGACATGGCTGCAACAGGTGCTGAGTGCTGCACAAAGCAGAGGGGCGGCTGAGTAGTTCGGTTCATGTTTGTAGGAAGCCCTGTTTTCTTCACTACCATTTAAAAATCATTATTTCCGTATTTTTGTCAGAATTGCCACATCAATTTAGGGGACTGCTGAAAAAGCAGTGGTTTAAAAACCATTACACATTTTGAATCAGGAGGTAATTGTACGCTAATTAACTGACTTCGAGATGCATTTCCTGCAAACAACCTAAAGACACGTCGTCGTTGCTGTGAGTTATAGCAGGCTGTTAGCGAGTAGCGTTCTCAACGGCACACACAGAAGAATTGAATACACAATGTGAAGGTAAATAACTCGTAAATTATGCTCCACAGACATAGAGTGCAACAGGTGTTACGGTAGCGTTATGCTCCAAAGAGGCAGCAGGCTTTCATGGTGTGTGTATTATTTCTAATGGACGTCCCTGTCATTAACAATATGAACGACTCTAAATGCTGGGGGCGCTTTAAATAGCAGATGGGCTGTATAGTTTTAGCATAAGTGGGAATAAAACCTTAATATTTCCACATATTTCCTTTTCAGTCTCCTGATGTTGGAATCATGTGTCAACAGCCTCAAATCCGCTTTGAGGTGTGCGGGATAGCGGCGGCATTCTTGGCATTGTTTCCACCCGCAAGAATGCTGTTAGAGCCTGAATCACGTCACCCCATTGGATACAAACGTTTTCAGTCAAATTAGCTTGAACACAAACTTCCATGCCTTGAGGTAATATAAATATTTTAAAATGTGCACAGGGTTGTGTTTGGTTTAGGCGTCATGACTTTGCTGCATTTCTCCGTCATTTCAGAAAGAATCGTGCCTCGTTTGCTTCTGTTTTGAATCCAAAAGCAGAAATATATGTGTCTAACACACACACACACACACACGCACACACACACACAAACCAAAAAGATAAATCACATCAGAGAAAAGGGATTCACAGATATGAGTCAGCACAGAGTAGTCTGTAGAACAAAGCGAGGCGTACCTTGAAGGCATACTTGCGGCTGATGTGGTCCTCAGGTCCCACGGGTGAAATGACATAGCTGGGCAGAGGAATACTGCCGAGGACCGCTTCCTCTCTGCTGTCTGGGGGAGAGAGAGAGAGAGAGAGAGAGAGATGGTGGGAGGAACAGGGGAGAGAAAGGAGAAGGGAGCAGATAAACAGGGTGAGGAAGGCGAGAAGAGGAGCGAGGGGGAGATGTGGAGGAGAGGAAAGAGCCAGAGATTAAATATCACTCATCACCCACTAATTTCATCACTGCCTGCCACCAGTATCACAACGCTCACATAAACACACCCGCATGCCGTCACTCATGCCCATGCGGTGTCGTGCCAAACGGTAAATGACCATTCTGGTGTCTCAGTGTGACAGAGTTAACGCTGGCCTCGTCCAACTGGCAGCCATCAGGTTCCCACAGTGAACACACACACATTTGTCCGTCTATATTTGAAAGGACCTTCACTGACATAACGCAGTCCTTAACCTTTTACCTTGACCTAAACGTCTGACCCTTGAAGGAGCGAAAGCCGCTGCAAAAATGTCCTCACTTTCCAAAAAACATGCTTTATTCTCCCGTGCAAACACAGACGCAAACACAAGAGTGCAGCCAGAATACGCCCCACGTTTATTAGTTCACACATCTGTGAATAAATACCGGGAGTATTTGTTTTCAGCGGAACATTGTGACAGCACGCTAGAATGCGTGTGTGTGCACACAGCGATTACCACGCCGCAAAATGTAGTAATGGCATGAAAATATGCGAGCGCGGCACCTGTGGAGGGGTTTGACGGAGGGGTGATAAGGCAGCACTGGGGATTAAAGGGGTAATTGTTTAAAAATAATTCAAGGGCCTTTGGAGGAGACATTCCCTAAATGGTGGGCGAGACAGAGAGGACTTTTTTATCTGCTTGGCTCAGTCTGTGCCGCTCACACAGACAAACACACTGAGCAGACCAGACCGTGACGAGTGGCGTTAGATAGCATCCAGAGAGCAGTATTTTGTCACTCTATTCTGTCCCCGGTTAAAGGGTTTTTATTTTTTCTTATATGATTTGAGGGATTAGGGATAAAGGGGGTGTCTGCTGTACGGGGCTGTAATGGAAATAAGAAGGATTTAGAAATACGGTACTGACGGACTCTTAGAGAGTTTTGACCCATTTCCACTAGTAGTAGAAAAAAATTATATATATATATATATATATACACACACATATATATATTTGTTTTATTGGAATATATATATTTAGGGCTGCAATAACAATCATTTTCATCATTGATTAATCTGTAGATTGAAATTATGTGATTTGAAGAATACGGGTTATGATTTTCTAAGGCCCATTGTGGCATCTTTAAACATCTTTAAACTTGTGTTTTATCTGACCATCAGTCCAAAACCCAAAGGAAGTTGGGTCACTATCGGGTACAACAAGAGAAAAGAGGATCCTCACATTTTAGAAGCAGAAATCGGAGAATGTGGGGCTTTTGAATTTATACTTTCAAACAACAAAAGGTGTTTTGAGTCCTTGAGCATGCGGCCATAAACGAGCACCTAAAATAAAATGCAGTTTGGTGCAGCAGCCCGTGAGATTAGCCGTGGACAGACATGGAGATGCACACACAGGCAAACACACACGGCCGATATCATCATCTCCTGGCAGAGATGGGAAAAAAGTACAATGTGCAAGTTTTTAATCTTAAAACGTAAACACCAAGCTGCGACTCGTACCACATTTTCAGAAAAAATTAACTAGATGTGACCTCTGCAGCCCTGATGGGAACCATCAAACTAATTAAGGTAATCAAAAAACAAAAGACGGCGATGGGAGGTTAAGGGACGAAAGGTGCTGGAGACGGATCAAGTGTTTTCATGTCGAGAGGAGAAACCTTTGAGCTGAGAGAGAAAGACGGATAAGAGAGAGGAGAAGAAACGACAAGAGAATTGATTTCATCCGCAGAGGCGAAGAGGTAGAGGAGCGTGTCCCAAAAGGTTCGGTTAAGGATATGGAGATGAAAAAGAAAAGGCGTGGAGAGGGAGATAAAGAAAGGATGAGGGAGGGATGGTGCATCGGTGTGCATCCATATCTCTCCATGTGTTTGAGCTCTAACTCCCTGAGAAAGATCAGATTAACTCCCAAATTCAATCACCGGCTCCTTTGTCAGCTGCAGTCCACTTCAAATCCAGCACCATCAGAATCCAATCAGACGGTGGGACTTCGTTCCAAAACTTCTTCTTTGTTATTGAAAGCATCGTCTTTTCCAAAGCAGACATATATTTTATTCATCTCCAGTGACAAATATTTCCTCCCGGTTGTCCGTCAAGACAAGAAAAATACATGCTACTGATCCGTCTTTCTTTTTCTGGAGTGGCAGATAAATGATATTTTAGATAGACGTCTTCTAACCTGTAAAATTATACTTTTTTGGTCGCAAACTAGCTTCATTTTTCTCTTTTCAAGCGACACCAGTGAGTCCACTGCTAAAGCTCTTCAATAGATGATGTGAAGCTTATGACATTCAGGTTTTGTTGAGCTTTTCTAAGAGGTGTTGATTCAACGCTGTGGTCTTTTTAAAAGCAGTAGAGGTGTTTGTGTATTTAATTATTTTGTCCTCACCCGATTGTATGATTGTGCAGAAGGGATGGAGACAAAAAGGAGCAGTGGGGTGGAACATGTAGTAAGTGTGAATTTCAACCATTTTCTCCAACACATTACGCAGAACCTTCTCCCTGAACAAAGACTCACCTTTGTAGTAGAACAGGCAGAAATCGGCCAAGACGAACCACTTCCTCTTCCAAAGACGCATCCCAGAGCTGTCCTGCAGAGGGGAGGCGGGACAAAGAGTGTAAGCAGTGAGTGAGCGAATAACGAGAGCACAAAGTAGCACAAGATTGAAGGGGGCGATAACAAGAAAAGATGATGGGAGATTTTTATGTTGGAAAAAAGGAGGGGGCGGAGGAAACAGGGAAACAAGTGAGGTGGATAGAAAGTAGAGAGAAGAAGAATGAAGGGAGGACGGGAGGCATCATTTGTCCTCGTCCACTGGCTCGCCGGGCCTGCCACGGCTGCTTTACCGCCCGCTTTGTCTCTTCTAGTCAGGCAGGAAACGCTGCCATTTGAAGGGAGGAGAGGAGATCCAGAGGGATCACAGATAGCAGACACATGCCTCCTGTCTATATGGTATTGGTAGTGTGTGTATATGTGTGTGTGTAGCCTGTGATATGTGTATTTTCACGTGCATGTGTGGGCCCCTGCAAGGGTTTTATCTAATTAAAAAGATAATTGCATAATTAGACTGTATATGTGTGTGTGCGGCTGTGCATTCCCGCCCGTGTGTATGTGTGTGTACGGGCCGCCGCGTGTGGTCATTAAAGTATAATTGCTCCGCAGTAACATCACTCACTGTTTGTCCTGAACCGACGCCAAGCGTCTCCCGGTGGGCCGATGCCAGCTACAGATATTTTAAGTACAACTTCAAATAGTCAGAGTCCCTCCAGTAATAACCTGCCTGTGATCAGCAGCAGGTGCTCTATATTGCCAACGCAAAAGACATAAATCAAGAAAAACATAGAAGTAGGCCAATGGAGGAAATGTGGCAGGCTGAAGCTGGAACTCAACCGTGTGGCGTATAGAGAGACGGACCTCTCAAGAGGGAAGGAGCAAATAGACCGACAACATTCATTCAAGAGAGCATGTCAATGAGGGCTCATACAGGTAGTTTACAGAACTCTCCTTTTCATTTCAATACAGCTCAGTTTAGAGTGGAAATTGTATTGTAGTAATGCATAGTGCACTTTATACATATTTCTGTGCAATACTGTCACTACATGTTGTGCCTTATTTTTATTTATATTTTTTTTGCCTTAAGTTTATTTGATTTTTTTCCCTTTAAAGTTTATTGTAATTCTGTGTTAGGAGGAACCAGCAAAATAAGCTTTTCATTGTGCAGAATAACTGCCTGTTATCTGTGCATATGACAAAATATCTTGAATCTAGTTGATTAATCATTTGACAAACAAAAGTATCTGCATCTATAGAGGGTCATGTCGTGCTCATTTTCAGTTTCCTACTTTAATTCTGGGTTTCTACTAGAACATGTTTACATGCTTCAATCTTCAAGAAACACTTTATTTTTCTCGTACGGTCTGTCTGAACATACCTGTATTCACTCTCTGAAACGCTCCGTTTTTTGCGCCTGTCTCTTTAAAAGACGCCCTTGCAATAAAAAGCCCTGCTTTGATTGGCTAGTGAAAAAAAAAATACGGTGCACCTTTACAAATGTAGCTCTTAAGACATTTAGTTGAGCAGCGGTGTATTCTAACATGGGAAGGGGAGGAAAACCACATTTTCTGTGAGGATATCTCTGTTTTATTTCACGGTAAACTGAGTATCTTTAGGTTTTGGAGCGCTGGTGAGACAAATCAAGACATTTTGGATGTTGTGATGGGAACATTTTGGGGGATTTATTGAGACAATAAAGGTCATATTATAAATAATAGTTAGTTGCATCCCTTGCTCAATTAATGAGGGCACATCTTGGCATTCTAATGTTCAATATTGTATTTATTGTATGTACCCAACACTCGCTGGAAAGCAGTAATGATGAGTGGGTAATTCTGGTGAAATTAAATAAAGTTCTGCCTTTTACTTTATGATACTTTTGAGTTTCCCTTCTGCTTTCAACCTATAAGATAAATCAGTCATGACAGGACTTTAGTGTCCTGTCTAAAGTGAGCAAATCAACAACCACAAAGACTTCAGTTATAGAGGCGGTGCTTCCTCCACACTAAAGGCGACATTCTGCTTCCCAAAATTCTAGTAATTGTAGCCAAGAGTCATGATATTCAACAAGGACTTAACCTTCACCGGCTGGTCCAGCTGGCCACACGCCAGACCTCTCCACCTCTACACCTCGCCGTAATTCAGAGTCCTAATTTTGGCAGTAAATAAACTGAATGTACCAGTTGTGTGTTAGAATCAGTGTGTGTGTGTGTGTGTGTGTCCTGACCTGTTTGTACAGCCATCCTCGCACCACCACAGGAACGTTGGGATTCCTTTTAATGGCCTGCTCTCTCTTCCCAAAGCTGTGCACCCTTCCACTGGACCGGGAGCCCTGAAACACACACAGACAAATAAAGAAAAATGTCATCATCAAAGCCCTGGACGGAGGATGATAATGTCACACCTTCCATTGCGTCTAAATAACACGGAAAGCACACGTGCAGGTGACCGAGAGATGAGTCACTTACCAATCAGCTGTTTAATTGCCAGCTTGTGAGTTAATTAGGCTAATTTGCTCCATAGCAAAGCTGGGTGGCTGCAGCAGTGGTTGCACGTCAACTTTAGCGTTCGCAGATCTCCATCAGCTCGGTCAATTAACAGAAATTTAACAAGGATATTTATTCTCCGCAGCGGAACTGTTGTCAAAGAGGCTGCGACAGATCCGTGTGTCACAGTGACTTATACTTAGAGACAGGCAACTGTGCCTCATCAGACCACTCAGTCTGACTAACTACATTACTGAATGGACCTTCACACACACACACACACACACACACACACACACACCATGATTACCCATTTTTTCTCTCCTCCCGGTACCTTTTTTCTGCCCCAGTTGTTACGTAATTACAGCCATTATTTGACCACAGCCAATTTCCCACCGGCCCGCCACGAGAGCGCCCAGCCGTGGTGGTTGCCATGACAGTAGTCTGAAAATTGTCAAAGCCTCCGCAGACAGATATCAGGTGGGCGGGGAGAAAAGTGGGCTCGTGACCCCGCGGGTCACCGGGTTCCGACCGCCAGACGCACACCTGCTGGACCGTCTGCGCCGGTGAACCCATCAAAGAGACGGAGGCGATAACTTCCTCCGGTGTCCGGCACCCAGAGGTGAACGTGTGCGAGTGTGTGTGCGCGGTACTGATAAGGCGACTTATCCCGCGAGGAGGAGTCAAGGGTTGCAATGGAAAGGAGGACCCAGAATAGCCGGTTAATGTTTAATCCTCCCACAACATTGAATCTCTGCATCCGGCCGTTGCAGAAATCTGGTGCCTTTTGTGATTTTTTTTTATACAAAATGGCTGTGAATTGTGTATTATTTGTGTACCGTATGAAGCAGAATAATAATACTTCAATCTTATATAGCGCTTTTTCTAAATACCCAAAGACGCTTATAAATAAGAATAAAAGTTATTTAGTGAATGCACCATGCCGGCCCAATATAAACTGAAATAATGAGCACTGATATAAGATTTTAATGAAAGGCAGAAGGTTATGCAACAATGGAGATATACTTTTGGGATATCCAGAGCATTAATGCGGCAGCAAACAACTAGTCGCTGTGGAACAATATAGTGGAGTCCCTCTGTGTGCGTCGTAACCCGAGGTTCTCTGTGCTTTGTCTACATTCTTGTAAACATTAATACTCAATGCATCTTCAATAGCAGATCTTTAGCACACAAAATAAGATTTTGACTGTAACTCCAAAAGGTTGTGACAGTGTGTTTGTATTTTTAAACATAGTGTTGATACTTTAGGTGCTTCTGGTTATTTGTGGCCTATATATGATAGGATGCCTCCAGGCCAGGCAGACGCTTCATTCAGGATTCAGGAGCAGCGTCCCAGTCGGGATGTTCCTACGCATCAAGCAGCAGGAGAGGATTTTGTTTTACTATTGTGACATCAAGTTTAATAAAGTCATTGTTTAGTGTGACAAAAGGCCTTGAAGCCACTATCTGAGCAGTTTGACTGAACCTACAGCTATAAGTAGTGTTTATCTATTTTCTAGTTTTTACTCTTCCAACTGTATACATGTACAACATCTAAAACGCACCGACGTCAAGCCGTCTTTCGTTACACACATTTAAGATATGCATGGGTGATGGTTCTCTCTCTCTCTCTTGGCTAACCTCCTGAAATTCTTGCATTATTATTGTCGCATAAGCCTGCAAACATACTCATACGCCGCGCGCATATTCATGAAATCTCGTTACGCCGTCCTCTATTCCCGAAACCTCAGAAGAAATACGACTCCCCATGGCTGTGCACACACACTCAAATACCCTGCCACCTCCGTCACTCTGTTATTATAATTTAGGAGTTGGTGTGACGGCTGCGTGCGAGTGTGTGTGTGGACTGGAAGCGGCACTGGGGAGGCGTCCACAGCTGGAAAACAGCAAACCCACTCGCTAATTAGAGGGAGGCTGGTCGGCCAAGCGTGATGCAAAGATGCAGAGCGTCTCCAACGCTGTCACATCAGAGTCCCTTATCTGTAAATATACAGTATGTGTATGTCCATGTATCTCTGCCTGTATGTGTGTGTGTGCGTGTGTGTGTGTGTGATGCGGTGGTCTATTTTTAGGCCGAGGGTAATTCAGTGGAAAGGGCTGCGGTCCCTGCTGCAAAGTAGCACTCTGTCTTGTAGGTGAGCGACTCGGCGTGCAGAGCAGCTATTCGTTACATTAACGGCACGCGATCAGACAACCTGAAAGCCGAGAGGGACCAGTCAAAAAAAACGGAGGCTGTCGGTTCAAATCCCTAGCCAGACGAGAATGATCCGGGAGGCTGAGGTAATTAAACAAGAGGAGCACTTTGAGTTGTATTTACACGAGACACCTGATCTCGATCTGTTCAAGTCGATCGAATCAGTCGTGAACAGCTTCTGAGCCTAACAGAACATGGCCGCCATCAAGAGGCATTCTGGGTTACTTTTAGTGCTGAAATTATGAGCCAATTGTGTTAACATTTTTTTACATTGACAGATATTTTACGGACTAAATGTTTAATTGACGGCTCACGGTTGTCCGGATGTCTTTCTAATCAGTTCATTTTTGAAGTGATTTGAGGCGGACGTTTGTGCCAAATTTGTGAGAAATTCTCCCACGGCAGTTCCTGAGAGGATGCTTCGGACTGAAGGTCGCAATGACCTTGACCTTTGACCACAACATTTTAAACAGTTCATCCTTGAGTCCAGGTGGACGTCTGAGCCAAATCTGAAGGAATTCCCTCCAGGCATTCCTGAGATATCACCTGAAAACATGATGCCTCCTGCCGAAGCTGCAAAGAGGCATAAAAATGACGGATTAAATCCTTTAAGAAGAGAACTTGCAGACCTGGTATCTTCCCCATGATGAATTACATCTGGAAGATGATGAGATATTTGACTGGATACTGGAAGCGAAATGTTTGACCTGCTTGTCATACTAGATTATTTAAATTAAAAAATTGACATTCATCCCTGGCAATCTGTCCATCGGTTGCTGAAACATTTCATGAAAAAACTAAAATGTCAGCTACACAAAAGAGAAAAAAAACAGGTATTCAACAAAAGCAGTAGCTTTCATCCTTTCTTGACCATGAAGGTTTCCTCTGAATGTCATGGCAACCCATCCAATAGTTGTTGAGATATTTCAGTCTGGACTAAAGTGGTGGACCAACCAAAAGGCCAACATTTCCGGCACGAGGATTCGGCCACTAGTTTGGCTTTAAACAACTTAATTCAAGTATTTAAAAGGTTGGGTTCAGGAACGAAAAAAAAGAATATGCTTCAAGCAGTGGATTTCCAAATGTGAGCTGCTCAGAAAAAACAGCCTCCTCTCATTGATCTCCGACAGCTTTCCACTAAACTGTGTGAATATAAAAGCTTGATGCTAGTGGGAAAGCTCGCATGCTCATTAAACTGAAAATAAAAGTAGAACCAGAATAGCACAAACCCCCCGAATCACCTCGAATTACGGTGAAATGACTGATGAAGGCCATTAATGCATTAGGAGGTAGGAGTGTTACCTTAATGGCTGTATTTAAGGGGGAGTGTCGGTCACTCTTTTTCCAATTTAATGTATCCCAGTTACCACAGGATCTCAAAATCATGAACCCTTCAAGTGACAAACCATTCACATGGGCTGATCTTTCCTGGTGCTATGTGCTGGTTGTCATGCTCAAAGTGGCACTATTTAAAAAAAAAAAAAAAAAAATATATATATATATATAAAATAATACTGAGGCAGGGAACTGACGAGGCACATGAAGCTGCATAAGTAAGCTGAGAAACATCAGGGACTCCTAAATGACATTGACTTTGATAAATCCCACAGACGCTATGCAGACGGGTTATGAACACAACTTCACTAAATATGCATCCAGCGACGGAGAACACGAGCGCTCAGAAGGAGAACTCGCGGGGAAAAAAATGGGATGATTTCTGTCGCGGCGCTCCCTCTGATGTTTTATGGATGTGACTTATTCAAACTGTGGATTCATTTCTTGACGGCGGTGAGCTCTGCAAGGGGCGAGGGGAGCATGAAAGTTTCATCTTTTCCTCTGCTAAGAGTTTTCCTTGTCAGAACGAGGCTTCTGTTCTACCCCCCTCGCCCCCCGCTGTTTCGGTGGCAGGGGTGATGAGCCGGAGCACCTGGGACGGCCGGGGAAACACCGGGCGTGGAACACGGCGACAGGCCGTGGTGATTGATGTCCTGTCATCTCGGCAGCGCGCACCCGATGACACGTGTTCAATCTTAGTCCCGCGGCACCTGTTGATGGGGCGGGATGGGATTTCACGCCACGGCCGCGGAGATGTGTGCATGTGAGCGAGCGAGCGAAAGGGAGCGTGAGATATGGACTGAGAGAAAAAAAACAGCGGCGGGGAAAAAGAGTGAGAAAAAATAAATAAAACAGAAGTAAATTAATAACCAAGACAGAGAGACATCTCAGAAAACGTCGTGTTGCACCAAACCCAGAACGCTACAACCTCCATGAGATCTGCATTCCTCAGCTTATGCTGAGCCGCTTCGACTAATTTCATAATTTCGCCGCCAACAGCACATTGCCTGAGGCAATGACAGCGTGAAGGACGACCAGACACAAGTGTGATTGTCTTGTTCTATTGTTACTCTCCACGCCTCTTTCCGGCATCTCTGTCAGTGGTCTGTGTTCTCGAGTAGATAAGAGCTGGGATATGAAGCAAATCTGACATGAACAGCATTTTTTTAAGACCTGTAATGTGAATATTGCCCCCAAAATATCCTGCTGAGGGTGGTCATAAACCAAATAAACTAAGTATTTGGACGAACTAGAATTTTGACCAGACAAAAAGTGTCAACCTGCTGGTGGCGCTTCAGGAAAAGTCAGTGTCATTATGACTTATCCACAGGGGTTAATTAATGTCTGTATGGAATTGTATTGAATCCATTAAAGTGGCAATAATAATGTAATGGCTATAGAATAATGACATCATCAGCGTTTATTTGTTTGGTTCCCTTTAAGCCCGGCTTTCTGTCGTGAACATCTACATGTTGGTTTATGGAACAGCAAGTGCTAGCCATGTTGCTAACGCTAGCCATGCTAGCCAAGGCTAACACAAGCAGCCAAGAACAAACATCCATGGTGCGTCATCCATTTGATAATCCAAATAAAGTACGCATTTTCTCGGTGGCCTTTCTTAAATGAGATGGGGAGAATTTGACTATATCCAATCTACTATATTCAAGCCACAAAGCACAATAGCACTTGCTAACACGCTCAAGGTTACTTTAAATACTGCCGAACAACAGTGCAACGGACACTGCGATCCCTCGAGCGGCGCCTCTACGAGGTCTTAAAATATTACATATAATTATTGCCTGTGCATGAGGTTAATCCATTTAGCGGTATGTTGTGGAGCCCTGATCGAGATGGACTCCGATAATTACTTTAATGTTGCAGTGACAAGTTGTCAAGCGGTTAAGTGCCTGGAAAAAAACGAGAGAATTACAGAGTTCACTGCATGAACCGTCTCAAACAATGCAGTCTTTTATGGTTGAAGTGCCCCGTTCCTGTGAGACAGACAGGTAGGAGTCCGTTGTTAGTACCTCACCTCCACCTGGATCTGAATCCTGTTTTCAACAACCCGCTCAACCCTCACCTTAAGCCCCTGCAGGCCCGCCATGGATCTTGGTCTATTATCTACCATCCATATCTGGCATGACTCAGCTAAAAACTGATGCCAGCCAGATCGGCGAGTGGCCATAAATAATAGCACAACTAATCCTACTACTGCTGCTACTACTTTATGCATAGATTGTAGAGCTCACATGAACATGAATAGTAGGAATAGAGGGTTGGACATAATCATTTAAACATGTTGTGGTTGAATAGGAGCAGAATATAAGAATAAATGTTCAAACAAATGCAGTTCTTTCACAGTGCAAGTCACGTTCAAGTGATGGTGTGATAGTGTTTACCGGTCTAAATGCCTCAGGGAAGACTTCCCACCTGTCAGCTTTAAGACAGAGAGGCTGTCAGAGGAGAGAGGACGCCGTGCTGAACATGTCTGACAACAGTTACTACATCAGTGCATCTCACTTCACCCATCAAACCAAGTACTGAGAGCAAACAAGACCAGTGCCGAGCGACTGTCCGCCCGCATGGGAGGAAAGAGAGGGAGGAGGCGGCTGAGCCTTCACAGACAGAGCTGGGGGTTTCACAAGTGCTCGTGACGGCCATTTTAAAGGCTAAATTAAAAAAATATGATATGTATGCTTATTAATGCTACTTTTGACAACTGATTTGCTAAATTCCAAATTCAGAGCATATACATGATAGAGGGATTGCCTCCACACGGCTCTCAACATGGCGACCCCTGAGCTCAGCTAACAGGCTAACCATGGCCAACGTGCTAACGGTGTTCACCCGAGGGTTGGTGCTTCGTTCACGCGACATTATCGTCCCTAGCGGCGGTGTGAGAGAAGCGTAGCGCGGCGTCCGTGCGCACTCACGTGCGCGCTCACGTGCACGAATATGCCTGAAAAGCAACATGTGTCAACACATGTCAACAAAACAAGGGAAAAACTCGGATAACAGAGGTCATCCAATCGCAGCTCAATGCATTTAAAAAGCGTAAGATGGCAGCGTCTGTGTCCGGGATACTTTGTCCAGAATACACACACACACACACACGCACACACACGCACACACACACACAGGTTGAGCTATATCTTTCCCAAGAAAAGGACATCCATAATTGACATGGTTGTCCTCAACATGCTATGACAGGATGTACATACAACCACAGCTGAACAACACACACACACACACACACACACACCTTGGTGTCCACAGTGGAGGAGGTGACGGCAGTGGAGGCCTCGCTGATGGTGGTGCTGGAGAGCTGCTCACCGGTGGGTTTGGACATCATGGAAACCCCCTGCGGCCTGGAGAAGAACACACACAGAAAGGGTAAACACACCATGTGGGCTATTTATGAAGAGTCTTGACTCTTATTTACAGTATCTTATATTTTCTCCCGTAAGACGTAAGTGTGTGTATACACAGTGTGTGTATCTATTTTCCTTTCGTACCCCCAGGTTGCGTGACCGTTCCCCAACAGGAAGCTGATAAATAGACGTACAAACCGGATCCCCAGCAGAAACACAGTGCACACAGCAGCAGACTGCTAACTAGACTGCAACCGTGTTCTTCCAGAAGATGAACGAGCACCAGCCCTTAATCCCAGTGTAAACTACATAATAGTCAATATACAATGCACGTCTTGGGGAATTATTTGGATGCTTTAAAAAGGATTTGCCTTTCCAAACATTTGTATTGGATGTGATCTGCGTTGTGTTTATGACGTGAAGCGGAAGATATATTTTATGTGTTATGTCGTGAAGAGAGGGGAATTAGACAGTTTGTGGTCAAACTCGAATCTTCATTTTTAAAGCTACTGTCCCTGTGTGACGGATTTCCTTTCGAAAAGCTCTCATTCTACCGCAGCAGGCTCTGAGAGAGCAACACCATGTGTGCGTTTCTATGGATGAAAGTGTTCCTCCCCCCCGGGATGCAGGCCTGCTGGAGACCGTCCTCTTCAGGATCCAGAAGACGAAGAAGAAGAAGAAGAAGAAGAAGAAGAAGAAGAAGAAGAAGAAGAAGAAGAAGAAGAAGAAGAAGAAGAAGAAGAAGAAAAAAGACGATTAAGACCAGCGAGGGGGATTTTGGGGCACTTTTTTTGGGGGCGTTGTATTTTTCTTAATTTAATGGTCTGTCTGAGTGAGCCACAGCTGGGCAGCCGGCACAGCAGAGAGAGGCAGAGAGGAAGGGCTTCACATCTAACTCAGTGAATTAAGGATAGAGACCAAACCAGAGCTGCTGGTGGTTGGAAAAGTGGAAAGACTAGCAAAGAAAATTTTGGTTTATTGTTTTGTTTCTTTCCAATTTGAAAAAAGCAGATTGTTTGATTGTGTTTATAACAATTATCCCCTTCATATTTTCCTTCAATTGATTTACATTAGCTCACGCCCAATGCACCCATGGTACCTGAAGGCCTCACAGCAGGAGGTGAATCAGCTTTATCAGAATTTGCCCAAATTTCCCCCTCAACACATCTTCCTGTCTGCTTGTTTTTGTTTCACCGCAATTCTCAAAAAGAAGAAAAAGCAGCACTCACTCAAAATCATGTTCTTATCGAGCGAGGGCGGCTGCCAAGGACAGAAGTACCGCATGAGGCTTTCAGTTCATTACCGAGCAGCTGCACGGCTCTAACCAGCAGCAGCAGCATCGCTCTACTTGTTCTTCAATAAGCATGTTACGGCTATTTAAATGCACTGTTCAGATAGCTTTAGTTTAGCTTTATTTTAGCTTTAGTTTCCAAAATCAATCACATTTCTTTCTTGTAAATTGGGTAAAAAGCACTTTCAGGAATACCATTTCCCTGAAAGGGAGTTGTGTGTTAACTAGTTTCTGATAATTGGATTAAATTGCCATTTCGTTTTGATTGGTTCCCACACCTGAACGTGCCTTCAGTGGCCAATGAGCTTCAGTCTGACTCAGATTGAGATGATGTGCCGCTGGAGGAAGACCGTTGGCCACCAACACTCAACAGTGGGGTTTGTTTGCAGAAAATGTTCAGACCGGCTGATATATTTTGGAACTTGCTGATAGAATTCATAGTTTTCACAGTTGGCATTTTTTGGCAAATGGAATGATTTGAATTATTCAGTCTTCAGTGTCTACAGGCCTCTCTGACTCTGGACCAGCCTTTAAAAGACATCGTACAGTTTACATGTTCCTTCCATCTGAACATCCAGCAGTTAAGACATGTGAGCACAGCTGTACGCAGACGACTCATGTCATCTAATCGGTTCTCCATAGAGCTTCTTCACGCCAGCTTAACATGAACACAGTTCATTAGGAGAACCGTCTTTCTATAGGTTACCGAAACAGAGACGGATGACTTTGTACTGGTGTCTGATTCATTCTTTTCATTTTGATGTTTGTTCCTCTTTTCAATGTGTAATTTCCACCGTTTGTCCTTTTTTTAATCTGCAACATCAGTTAATAATACTGGTAAACGGTATTATCAGTTGATTTGACATCCTTCATTCTCCTTTTGTTCTTACATTTAACCCTGAAAGGAAGCCAGTGATGATGTCAATAAAAGGCAATAAAAGCCCAATAATAACGAAGGATATGCCGCACTGACACCAGTTTACTGTGAATGAGATCTTAATATCCGTATCTCTAAGAGGTTGACTGCCGGTTATAAAAACAGACATACTTCACACACACACACACACACACACACACAAGTGACTGGTGCGTCTCTCTGCAGGATGACAGCCCCGTTATTGCTGCTGTCTCGCTGTCTGAGGCGGAGGAGACGCTCCACGCTGGATGCTTTATCGTCGTCGGGCCGACACCGGGCGGAGAGTGTGTGTAAATCTGTCTGATTGGGTTCATGAGGGAAGACGCTGGCAGTGTGGTGCATTCTTCCGTCCAGGAATCCAACCTAATTACCTCGTGCTATATTTCTCTCTTGACACACACACACACCTCTATCTTCTTCTTTTTTGAATAAATCCAGACTTCTTTTTTTTTTCTGTGATCAAACATTTGTGTCTGCTGGAGAAGTTCTGTTTTAGTGAGTCGCTTTGCTCCAGCATGTTCGCTTTACAATTATTTCTGGAATAAATCTAAATATTGTCTTATTGTCTATGTCTCACTTTAATTTTGCGGTGAAGATATTTGTTTTACTTTTGCGGCCATCCAACCCTTCTCTCTTTTCTCACAATTCTGCCCTCCATGTTACAGACTGCACTGTATTGCACATCAACAACCTCCATCTACAGATGCATAATGTAAATCTATCCAATGTGGTGTGGGTGGGTAGAGAGAGAGAGAGAGAGAGAGAGAGAGAGAGAGAGAGAGAGAGAGAGAGAGAGAGAGAGAGACACTAGCTCTCGTCTCGTTCTGCCGTCAAAAGAATTTCATGCAAACTTTTAAAAAGGTCAGGAGCTATAAAATGCACATCAGATGCCTTTTCATCAAAGTCAAAATAACTCACTGGGAAGATTTGAAATAGAACGGATCTAAAAAAAAAATTAATTAAAAAAATACATTTACATCAGGGAACGACGTTCTTCAAAACACGGACGGGCAATGAAAACTGAACCGGTAGCAGCCGGTCTTTGCTTTCCGGGTCTGGATTTCTTCAGCGGGTCACTTTTGGGGCGCGACATGGCACCAAGTAGCAAGGAAGCACTCAAGAGGGTAGAAGTGAGGAGCAAGGGAACGACGAGAGAGAGCCTGAAACGTTCTGGCTGCAAGGAGAAGGACATCAGGTAATAGAGACGGAAATAGAAATGAGATAGAAGACGGAGCCTTTGATTTCTTCTCAGAAAGATTTAAAAACCAGACAAATTAGACTATTACTTTCTCTGCGGAGGAACACACACACGGCTCTCGTCTTCCATCGGCCATACAGGACTCTACGGGGAGTCCGTTATCTCCTTTTCTATACGAGTTTGTCTTACTTCAATCAAGTAAAAAAAAAAAAAAAAAAAGATAACCGTAAAAGTCGGGTTACAAGCCGCTCCTACCTCCGGTCAGTGTCCCGCTGTAGCAAGCTAGGAGCAGCGCTAGCTAGCGCTGCTACTAGCTCCCCGTTGCTGCTGCTACTGGCCGCTAATGCTGGTAATGTCCGAGTCCCCTCTGCCCAAGTCGGGTGTAGAGCCGGGGCTGGTCCCTACCTTTGGTGGTTGTCGGGGAGCTAGCGGAAGTTAGCAGAAGTTAGCGGAGAGCTAGCGGAAGTGAGCACGGAACTAGCATGAGCGCCAGCTGGCTACAGCGGGGTGCAAATGGGGACAATGACCGAAGGTAGTAGCGGCGTATAACCCAACTTTTACGGTAGAAAGGTGGCTCCTGAGTCTTTAGGGGCCACAATCTGGCCTTCATGAAGAAGAAGAAAAGGCTAGTTCTTGCTCAGGAGGGCTTGAGAAAGGGCACTCTCTTCTTCTGTGTGAGTATTATATATGTGAGTATTCTATAACTAAGAAAGCCACTTATTCACCTCGAATGCCCAAAGAGGAAGGACGTCACCTGTGGTTATCGGCTTACTTCTCTGCAGCGAATGGAGAGGTATAAGAGTTCAAACTTTGAGAGAAAGAATGACAGAGAAATAGGGAACTCTATGAGGCATTACATTCATATCCCAGCTCTTCCTTTCGGCTGACGGACACCTAAACACACAGCGGGGCCGACAGTTTCTGTTCACAGTTAGCATGAAACGTTATCCGTTGCGTGAGAGAAAAAAACCCACGTCTCATACGCTGGCGGTCTAGAAGAGGTGTAATGATTCAATTAAGCGTCACAGAAGCGGCCTTTGCAGACGCACCTGGAGGAGCTCTGCACTATAGGGAGTCCCACCGAGCCAACGAGCCTCTTTGAATGGGACAGAACTAATCTAGTTGAGAGGAGGGGAAAAGGGGGAGAAGAGAAAAAGGGAGAACTAAGATGAAAGATGAGGAATAATTCAAGGGTTAGCACATGAAAGGAGACGGTCACACTCCACTAAACATGTTGTTGCTCCATCAGTGCGCCTCCCCAGAGAAAAGTGTTGAAACTTTTTATTCATCTATTATTTGTCACTTAAAGAAAAGGAAAAAAAGGACTGGACTGGACATCAAGTGTCTCTTCTCGTCTTCCTTTTCTTGTTTTGGTTGGGCGAGGATTTGAAACAGTATAATCTTATAAAAACTATTTTAAAACATCAAAACCTGAGTTGACATTTACGTTTCTTCGTCTTACTCTATATTACAGCTAAGGGATTTGAACCTTTTGTTTCCGTGTCTTCATCTCAATCGCACTGTAACATTATGGTGTCGCCGGTTATTCTTCTTAGAAACAACCTGAAGATTGAGAAGTGCAACAGCAAATTGTTTTTCTGGGATAAAACACCTCATAAATTGACCGATGTAGACAAAGTGTCGTAAAATAATCCCGTAAATGTGTATTTTGATTGTTTTCTTTCACCAGGAGTTATGAGAACCAAAATTGCAAAATTGAACAGCGCATAAAAAAACAAAAACTGCATTATCTTCCCCTCGTGAGACCCCCGACTTTATTGAATGATCGCCTCAGAGAAATCAACTCATCAACCTCAAAATGCACTGGGCTGCTGTTTTAAGATCAACTGTGAAAGCCTCACATCTTATCATAAGAAATAAATATCACTAATGACGGCTCTAACACACACGCACAACGTTCAGCTAATGTCAAATCTTTTTCTGAAATATGTTTCTTCTAACCTTGTTGGAAATATATTCTCTGACGTGAAAAAAATTGTTGTTTGTAGAAAAGAAAAGGAGGCAAATGATACTGAAGGACCAACACTTAAGACGGGCACTTAGCTGCCCGGCGAGAGGGACCAGATCTAAAGAGTGCTGCATATTAATCTCACTCAGCAATATTGGCCAGGGGTCAAAAGAGTAGGGCATTTATTAGCCGCTCATCAGTAGGAAAGCGGATCGCCTCCTCGTGTTTCGTCTGTGGGAGGAAGAGGCGGCCATGTTGAGAGCGAAGAGGCGGCCATGTTGAGAGCGAAGAGGCCACGGAGGAGATTTAATCACACGGGAAAAGTAATTGTCGGAAGGATTCTGACATTTTACCAGCGAGAGTTTTCTTGCATTTTAATGATACCGCTCACAAGACAACAGGAAAAAAAAAGTAGCTTGAAACACTTTAAAAAGTCGACTAACTCCCACCAGCACCGCAGCGACACAATATGTCAGAAATCAACACAATGGCTTCCCACACAGCCGCAGCTGGCATTTAAATTCACCGCCTGGATTCTGCAGACCAAAATATTCAGAGATTTTAAATTATCCGAGAGGAACAACAGAGGTACTCAAACAGAGAGGATATCAATATCTCAGCTTTGACACCCAAAAAGACACAAACTTCTTAATAAACTGTATGTTGGTACGGATCCATTTAAAAACAATATCACTTAAAATAACTGTTATCCCAAAAATCCCCATTTCCCTGACACGGCCGTCCTCACACATCACTGCCTGTGATCGTCCTCCATGATGCTAACGGGGATAAATTGTCTTTCATTGAATCTTGTTACCGGTAGGAAGTGTGTGTGGTTCTGCGTCACGCTGGAGCGATCAAATCACAAGATGCTCTCTGGTTTTGATATTGGTTTTGTTTGTAGTTGATGTGAGGGTCACAGTTATCAAAGTTTTGCGTATTAAAAGGAGAAGTTTAACAGTTTTCTCCCATTTTCATTTACAGCAGCTCGGACAACAAATTCTACCTTTATGAAGTTTACTGTATTACGTAATTGTTTTGCCTAAATGAACAGAAATGTGTAAATTCTGTTATATGTTAAATACTGAGGTCATAGTTAAATGCGGTGGTGTATTGCACTACACTACACTGAGCGGTGTTACATTTATTTTGTCCTTCCCCTTTACATACATAAGGGGGGCAGTACAACATTAATGAATGAATGAATGAATATATACTTTAAATTTGGGAAATTTGGTGTCGAGTAGCAGCAATTTAAAGACAGAAAATAAGATATCAAAATAGCAGGGATGAAAGATATATACAATAATAATACTAATGATAAAATAAAATAAGAAATAAAAGAAAAATATCTGGGATGAAAGAAAAGCACAGAATTAATTTAGGAATTAAATTAAACTTAAACAGTAGAAGTGCAAAAGCGCAAGTATGTATGTATGTATGTATGTATGGATGTGTATATTAAGTGTGTGAGGTGTAATAAACAATCAATAACAAGTAAAACATTAGCTTGTGCAAGTGTACCTAATAACATTAAAAGTGTTTTATTTATTTAACTTTAAGCCTAACATGGCTACCAGTTCTCCCCTGCTTCCAGTCTTTATGCTAAGCTAGGCTAAGATACCCCCACATGAGATGTGTTTCTACATGAGTTCATATATTAAATGGACTCAGTGTAAGATGATCAGAAAAGCAAGAAACATAATTAGCCAGGATGAGATCTTTTGCATGCTCACAATGAGACGGCACATTCTTCCTCCAATCGTATCATCTTGTTTCAATCCCACACTGCTGCTGCTATTGCTATGGCAACAGTCAACCAAAGCCTTGCCAAGCTGCCCCCCTGGCGAAGCACCATGTGTTCACTCGTCACATCGCTGGCGTAACTTCTCCTAAATCACCAGGTCCCATATCAATGAGCAGGGGAAGGGTCAGAGACGGGGAGAGAAACAAATGCGACAAAGGGAAAGGCACGCCGAGCGACAGCCAGGAATTCTGTTCAACCTCCATTTATAAAGAGGAATGTTTCACCGAGCGTGATGCTCCGTTTCAGCAAATCTAAGCTCGTATTTGACCCGAGCCCGACAAGCACCGTCAACAAAAAACTGTTTTTATCCCCCAGATACGCTCAACCACCAAAAATGACCATGATGTGCAATATGTGATTTAATGAGACGAACAGGACTTTGCTCAAAGACGGGTCTTGACCCGGCCTTGTGCACGAATAGAGATTTATATTCTGTTGTGCAATCGAATGTAATAAAGTAGAGTCATTTCCTCTTTTAGGATTACTGATGACGCCTGGATAACACTTATGGGAACCTCTGCTGAACAGTGGAGCCAATGGGGAAGAGCTTTAGAGAGTGTGTATAGCAGTCTATGAGAAAATAGACTTCTCACTTGATTTATTGCCTCAGTAAACCAAAGAGTGGATGGTCAAAATTGCTAGTTTCAAGTCCTCTTTAATACAGCATGATGTTCGTTTCGTAAATTATGGCCCCAGTAAGAGTGGCTACAGTGGATCTATCACAGCGTGCGGTTTCACTAAAACAAACACTTATTAGTTGGCTGCTCATGAAACGTCACCGATATTGAGGTTTACATAAAACGTCACCGATATTCTTTCCGGTAAACACGTCACAAACAAGCCTGCTTTTCCCCATTAACATGAGTTACCGGCGCATCGTGCCAACCTAGCTAGCTAGCTAGCAAGTACTCACAACTCTCCAAGCGCACTTTCAGTTAATTTGAGGTTTACATAAAACGTCACCGATATTCTTTCCAGTAAACACGTCACAAACAAGCCTGCTTTTCCCCATTAACATGAGTTATCGACGCATCGTGCCAACCTGAGCTAGCTAGCTAAATCTAGAGCTAGCTAGCTCTAGATTTAGCTGCTAATTTAGCGTGAGGTGCAGTACCTGGACCCAAACTCAAGGCTTCAAAACTGTACTCCACAAACCAATGGCTGACGTTAGGTGACTTGTTATATGCAGTATATGATGGGAAGACATGGGGGGGAAACATTTAATTAATTTTCTCCAACCTGAACACAAAATCTGAAATCCACCAGTGTGTGTGACTCGTATTTCCAGGTTTTTCCCATGACCCTCGGAGCTGATGACAAGAAGACAGACAGGCAGACGGGGTGCAAATAGACGTGGACACACTTCAGATGCAGACAGATACAGAGAAGCAGCCAAAGGAAGTCATTCCATCTCTCCCGCTGCCAAAATAAGAGCTGATAAAGTACTCCGAGAAGCTGTAAAGTCCTGACACTTTAGCCACTTTAATCCGCGATAACCCCCGGTGAGCAGGCCCGCTGACGCCGGCCGCCGTACACACAAATACGCGCCGCACCCTGTCGCTAATAACGCTCTCAGATGGAGTTTCAACTCCGCTTTCACGGCCCGTGAGCCGACGCCTCCATCACAGTAGACGTCGACATTGAATAAAAACACAAACTAGAAATTGGGGGGAGCCCTGCTGGTGCGGCTCGGAGCCGGTGCTGGAGCCGATGGGTATTTATACCACAGTGTGAGGCTCCAGTGAACGCCACAACCGGTGTGCCAGCATGCGGCGTCGACAGGGTGGCGGTAATCTAAAAAGGTTAGCTCGGCTCCAGCCGAGAGGCTCAGGGGCCGACAGTAAACGGTGCGGATGTGCGTGAAAGTATATGAATGCAGCGCTGAAAAAAAAGAGCAGCTGAAAAAGAAAATGCCATCCTTGGACGAGTATAAAGGTTTACAAAAGCGCTTTGGCCTCAGTGGAAACCTGAAGAGCTCAGGGAAGCCTTAAATAGCACCACGGCGGAGGTTTTTGGATCGCGCCTTGGGCAGCAGCGGAAATGGTTTCCTCTCGTGCCGTTGGCAGCGGAGCGATGGTAATTGGATAATTAGGGTTCGCGGAGAACAGAAGGTGGGAATATAATAATCCCAGCCTCCTACATACATTATTGGTAATTATATCATCTTTGTTTTGAACGGTACATTCTAATTAGATGAGAGGAAATGCACGAACAATTACAACCAAACGTGTAACCTGTAATACTAACATTGTCATTGCAGTTTTATGAATGGAAGCCAGCAGGGATAATGAGAAAGGGAAAACACTTTTTTTTTAATGGTGAAGGGCAAATAAAAGTATATAACACAAGGTTGTTGGATTTAATGGTTATTGGCAGTGACGTGCTGTGATTAAAGGAACTATAGGCTCCAACACTTCCTGTCTTATTTACCTGATTAATGGCCCCAAACACACTGGGCCGTGAGGTGTTTAAAATCCAGGCTAAAGATCCGTCTTTAAAGAAAAGAAAATCAGTAATTCTTCAATGTGAGCAGCCGATCAAGACCAGCAGTCTTTTTTTCCCCGGGCAGCTTTCTGTCTGTACCCAACACGATAAGACCTGCAGTGAGGTTGATCCCCAGGGGAGATGTTCTGAGATGGCTGGGGAAAAGGCTTTTTTTTCGGTGTAATTGAGCCCCTGTAGTGCATTTGTGTCCGGCAGGAACCAGCAGGGTCTGTGTTCGCTTCTGCCTCAAAAGTAATTGTTCAGTAGAAGCCAAACTTTTAGAAATTAAGTTTACTAGTCCTTAAATTGCCTTGTTTTATTATTTTATTGTTTAATGTCTTTTGTTGTAAAGCATTTCGTGCTGCTTTTCTTGTAATAAACTGCTATATTTTTTATTAAATTATTAATTTTATCATCATAATTATTACAATCTAGTACTCTACTAAAACTGATTCCCTCTCTTGCTGAGAGTTAGAAGAGAATATAGACGCCACTCTTATACGTGCGTTAGTCACGAAGCTAGGCTCAGGAGGCCATTAGCTTAGCTTAGCTTAGCACAAAGACTGGAAACAGAGGGAGACAGCTAGCCTTTTTGCACCAAATCCGTATTCATTTGTCAGAAATTGTTGCATGTTTAAAAATAAATACTCACGTTGTGTAAATCACGTTTACTTGCCCATAATGAAATTTCTGCTTTTTATCGCAGCCATAAAAAACATTATCACCTCATGACAAGTCAGTTTCTTCTGCAAAAACATATTTTCTTCAGATTTATAAACACATTTGGACGTTCCCAGCATTACAAAGTACTCCCAACTCTCCAAGCGCACTTTCAGTTAAATTGAGGTTTACATAAAACGTCACCGATATTAAAGATAAAACTAGGCTCCTTGAAAACAAGCTTACATAACTCCTAGAATCATATATGCACCACAGACAGCCATGCCGTGGGAAATGATCTTAAGATTCTCTTGAAAAAAATAGATTTAAGAGAACTTCATAAAAAAAAGTGCTGTTCAGTTAGCTCAAAAATGAAAAAGAAGAAAACATGTTGGACCCCAAGACAGTTTGTTCAACATCTTCATTTAATAAATTATACTTTTTTTGAACGAAGCTTCTCCAGTCAAGTCAACCGGTCTTCCATAGCCATGATGTAATGCATCCCGTTCTCTACTGCCAGTGTAAAGCTCCTCAGCTGTGCGCCGCATAACCGCAGCAAAGAATTCCACTCGAGTGTATCATTACAATATCACACTGGGGCAGAAAATAACGCTTCCGAGTGCACATCCTGTATTAACCACCACCTGTCCTTCAGACTTGTGCAGAATTCACCATCTATTTACATAACCACACGAATACACACACACACACAACAATGTCTGAAGTGCCGTGTGTGTGTGTGTGTGTGTGTTATCATAGCAGCTTGGACAGGCCTGCTTCATTCACGCCCACGCAGCTGCTAATAAGACAGATCCATCAGAACAGAGCAAGGAAAATGGAACCTGGTTCCTCTTCGTCTAGAATGGAGAGATGGACCAGAGACTGGAGAGAGAAATACAGTAACGCAGGAGAGGGGATGCAGAGAGAAAGTGCAGAAGTAGAAGAAACACAAATAAGATACAGAAAACAATCGGCGCTCGGTGGCCAACACGAGGATATGAAAGACAGTATCAGTGTTCAAATGCACTTCCTGCCTTTCATGATAAGGATTTATTGTTCTTTCTTTTTTTTATTGTAGGCTCGTTATCTACATGGGAGTCTGCCACGAATTTAGAAATAATGAGCATCCATTATACGCATTTCTTGCATTTTTCGCATTTCTTGCGTGCATTATTCATATCTTTGAATCAAGTCTGAGTAAAAAAATAAATAATCATATTTTATATTTGTCTGTAACATTATATTGCATTGAATAAAATCTCTGAAATGACAAGTTCACATTTATTGTCTGAACATGTTTAAATAGAAAAGAAGAGAGTGAAAAGAGGGTGAAGGGAAAGGACAGACGATGAGAAAAGGTCAAAATAAAATATACAAAAAAAATTGGTGAAACAAGCAGAAAAGAGCTCCCGTGTGACGGATAACACGAAGAGTGGGCGGGACGAATGGAAACAGAGAGAAGAGGAAATGGAAAGAACGAGACAGAAACGGAAAAAAGAAATGAACAAGAGGTGAAATGAAAATAGGCCGCTAGAAATGGAGACTGTGCCGTGGAACTTCATTACACTTTAATGCGTTTCTTCATCACATTAGAAGCGACAGTACAAAAGCTCTATTAATTGCTCTTCACTGAATTAGAACAAAATGTGTGGTCGTGTTACAGGAGGGCTGGATAGATAGATATATTTAATACCATCGTTAGGATGAGTAAAAGAATAACTATCAGGAAGGGAACAAAATGAAGCTACAAATACATGATTAACTGTTCTTCGAGGGCTAAACTATGTTTCATTCGAAGGTCTGAGTGGGGGAATTAAAGTAGGTGAGATTGAAACTCTTTCTTACGAGTCCTTGAACTGTCTCTTCAACAGAGGTCTGACGAGCTACACAGCTCTGAAAGAATGGAGCCTTGTGACCAACGAAAAAGAAAAGATTGGTGCATGTGTTTAGCAGACCGAAATGTGTCTTTTTCACACGCTGACGGGCTCATTCAAACACTTCCCGAGTCCCAGACAATGCCTTTTAACTCAAGGCAATACAAGCAACAAACACCTGCACAAAGAAACACCAGAACTGATTCACAGAACAATCGGGACCCATCACAGCGTCATGGTGGAAGTGAAAGTGTTAACATTAACAGGTGTCACTATCCAAATAGTAGTAAAATAAATAAAAATAAAAACATTAAACCTTTACTTCACGAATGTGAACGATCAAGGCTCACTCATGAAATCTGAAGAGCACTCGGCGTATTCCCTCCGCCGAGTCGCGGCAATTGTTGAGGAGTTTTGATTTAGTTAAATTAGAAATTCTAGTTCAATAACATGTCTGATCACAACCGGTCACCAGCAGTACATCTACCAGGAGATAGTATTCAGTACTCAGTACTCAGTACACTCTGGTTCAGGAAAACACACCCGGGGAAACTCAAAAAGCCCCAATCAGCTTAATTACGATGTTTAGATATGACAAATATTGAATCATGTTACTTATTGCACCCTGAAATAACTGGCAAAATGTGTCAAAAATATGCACCTCAACTGTATACTATACTGTGTACTTCAACTCCAGAGGAAACCTGTGCGCTAAGATCTCCCTGACAGGCGAATGTCACACACAGGTTACGTTACCGATCCAGATTTGCCTCACAAAATGTAACTATTTAAATGTGATGCATTGTTATGCACTAAACCATCAGCATCATGTTAGAAATCACAAAATCTGCCCCTGAAAAACACACCCAGGGCGGGATACTCGACATCGGGGAGACACCGGTGAAATACTCTCGGCAGGAAAACACACCAGAAGCAACTCAAAAAGCCCCAATTAGCGATAGATTTATTACGTGCCTGGAAAACCTCTAATGGGAGGCGTCCAGGAGGCATCCGAATTAGATGCCCGAACCACCTCAGCTGAATGTTAATGTTCGAACTCATCGTACCCTGTAACTGCGTTAAGCTTCATCTATTAAGGAAGTCTCATTGATTCATACCTATGGTGCCTGGGACTGAAGACGATATAGTCAAGCTCACAGTGGGACAAAACAATCATCACGCACACCGAGACCCTGATTACAACAATCACGGATATTGTTTATGTTTGAGGAAGTGAAGCGTCCTGAGGGGAATACAGCTTTAGATGTTTAATTGATAGAGCACAGTGTTATGTAACTGAGCAGATTCCTGCATAACTGTCAAAACCACCAAGCAACCAATAGGTAGGAATTTTAAAAAGGAGATATCCTGTTGGCGCATGCTGCTAACTATAAATGGTTGGATGCCATTTACCACACTGCCACTGGTGAGTGGTTTCCAAAACTATCTGCCCTACTTCTGAAACGATTTTGCAAGATTTCTCAACCTGAGGGCATGAATTGAAACGCATACATTTGGACTTTTTGGAGTTCAAGAGACGAACTTGCGATAGGATCACACCAGCCGCAACGGCAAATCAAGTCAGGGGTGTAGAGAGGCGGGTTAGAGTTCGACCAAAGAGATACAAGTGAACTAACTAGGGTTCTAGCAATGAGAAAACCAAGTGCTGTGATTGGTGGTGTCATCAAAAGCCTCAGATCTACAGATGGCAGCATAATGATGCCACGCATCGTCTACGACCTAAAGAAATGATCACACTTTGACAACAATATGCAGCTCCAAGACCCAAAGTACCAAGGGCGTAGGTTTGGTCTCAGCATTGGTAGAGACCCACCTTCCACCCAAAAAATGTGTCTCGTCCTTTGACTGCAAGGTAGCGGGTTCGATCCCCACGTGAAGGCATATCTTTTGCTACGTTTACACTGAGCGTCCACACTACGGACTTTTAGATCACCGCAAACGGAGGAGGACGGATCCGTTTTTACTAGCGGACGCCTCAGTGTCTCATGAGCTGCCACAGAACCAGCAGCAGGAGTGGAGTTTGCGGCTCCGGAGTCGCGGGTTGCCGACCCCGCTTCCTCAACCTGCACTGCATCTCTTTCTGCATGTCAAGAATCACGTAGTGTTTCTGACTCGCCACTTCAGCCAATTAAATGACAGCATCTTGTCTCGCAGGCGCATTGGAAAACGTGGAAATGTTTTTTTATCTCTTCTGGGCGACGAACTTTGTATAGATAATAATACAAATACGTGTTCAAATATATTGTGCGAGATGTTTGTTTCGTATTGGTGGGGACAATTGTGTCTTTCCCAAACTTTGGTCGTGACTAGTCCCTATGGACCCTATGCAAACCTACGCCCTTGCAAAATACACACATTTTCTCTTCCATTCCGACAGCAACGACAGCCCAAAATGTCCAATGGTTTCCAATGACTGCTGTAAAGGAATAAATTCAATTGGGTATTTTGGAAGTTGCGAGCTCTCGCCAAATATATTCTGCAAGCTGTCAATCAAGTTCGACTTGGCCTCCCGAGGGTTTATGCAGGTAAATTTTTTAAGAAACAGCTGAAAGAAATGGAGGAAGGCTGAAATACACAGAGCTGCAGTCTGTTTCTAGACAGTGACCTGCAGGGCTGACAACATGGGAACACTGGCACGTATATATGTATATATATATATATATATATATATATATATATATATATATATATATCACAGTGAAAGAAACTGGTTTACAGTGCCAGGAGCAAGATGTAGAGATGTTTTTCTCGAGGCATACAGCCGCTAACAAATCAAACCCCCTGAGCAAACATTCTTAAAGAATCTTTTTTCTTTTCTTGTTAGTTTTTGGATTATAGCAGAGGTAGTTTTTCATCCAGAGGATGTGTTTAGAATTCACCAGCCTCATTGACCTACATCACAATTTGGGGCAGCCAGCGTGTCTCATCTATTGTAACTGAGACCTGAGAGATCGTCTCTATTGTGGTGAAAGTCTGGTGTTGGGTTTAGTCACGAGCAGGAAAAGCTTTGCCCACACAAAGCCCCGAGAGTGCAATGTCTCCAAACAATGAGTAAGCACCCTGACCTGTTTACTCCACAGAGACCTGCACTTACCGGGTCTCCGAAAGTGATAAAGCACTAAAATAGCACAATGAAGCACATGTGTGTCCTTTTAGGTCGCGATCACCGTGAGACGATTGTTTAATTTCTACTACCGTCACGGGTATACTGAAGATGTAACCCTTCAACCCTTCCAAATGCCATGACGAAGGTCACGACAAAGGCCACGACAAAGGCCACGACAAAGGCCACGACAAAGGTCACGGCGAAGGCCAAGTCGAAGGCCGTGACAAAGAAACGACAAAAGCCACGACAAAGGCCACGACAAAGGCTACAATGAAGGCCACGACGAAGGCCAATACGAAGGCTACGACCAAGGCCACGACAACGGCTAAGACAAAGGCCGCGATGAAGGCCACGACGAAGGCCAAGTCGAAGGCCGCGACAAAGAAACGACAAAAGCCACGACAAAGGCCACGACCAAGGCCAAGTCAAAGGCCACGGCGAAGGCCACGACGAAGGCCACGACGAAGGTCACGACAAAGGCCACGACAAAGGCCACGACGAAGGCCACGACAAAGGCCACGACAAAGGCCACGACAAAGGCCACGACGAAGGCCACGACGAAGGCCACGACAAAGGCCACGACAAAGGCCACGACAAAGGCTACGGCAAAGGCCACGATGAAGGCCACGGCGAAGGCCACGACGAAGGCCAAGTCGAAGGCCGCGACAAAGAAACGACAAAAGCCACGACAAAGGCCACGACCAAGGCCACGACCAAGGCCAAGACAAAGGCCACGACAAAGGCCAAGACAAAGGCCACGACAAAGGCCACGACAAAGGCCACAACGAAAGCCATGGCAAAGGCCACGACAAAGGCTACGGCGAAGGCCACGACGAAGGCCACGACGAAGGCCACGATGAAGGCCACGACGAAGGCCAAGTCGAAGGCCGCGACAAAGAAACGACAAAAGCCACGACAAAGGCCACGACCAAGGCCAAGTCAAAGGCCACGGCGAGGCCACGACGAAGGCCGCGGCAAAGGCTACGATGAAGGCCACGACAAAGGCCACGACCAAGGCCAAGTCAAAGGCCACGGCGAGGCCACGACGAAGGCCGCGGCAAAGGCTACTATGAAGGCCACGACAAAGGCCACGACCAAGGCCAAGTCAAAGGCCACGGCGAGGCCACGACGAAGGCCACGACAAAGGCCACGACAAAGGCCACGACAAAGGCTACGACGAAGGCCACGACGAAGGCCACGACAACGTTGGTTTGACGATGGAGTTGTTCACATGTAATCTTGTACAATAGTAATAGTTTTTGACGAGAATCCTGATTAAATACAATTGTTCGAAGGGTTGAACATAAAACAGAATTTTCCTGTAAATTGGTATCGACCACTAAAGGTCTGGTCCCGTGACATCCCTACAGCTTAGCTTAGCATGAAGACTTGAAACAAGGGGAAACGGCTAGCCTGGCTGTGTCCAAACGTTAACATCTCTGATTAGCTGCATCTCTAAAGCTCAGTTGTCTCCTTTTAAAAAGCAGTGAGTTGAAAAGGCCCACATATTCACATGAAACAACCCTGAACGTCTCTTGAAACCTGCCAAACACCCACTCGATGAAGAATTATAACTTAAGAAAAGTTGACTTTAAGGCTCGGGTAAGATGTTTTCAAAGTCACTGTCAAACAGAAGTTCAGTTAACACTAGAACAAAGCATAAAACAGCCACAACTACAGGAGCAGAAAAGGAGTTTCTTTAAATCCTTCCGGATTCATCATGTCTCTAAAGAAGGTGATAAAATAACCCGCTCCCAGCATAGCGTTCAACTCATTTTTGCTGATTTTCATGTGGAGAACTTCAATGCATCCCATCATTTCTATTTCAACAGCTTTTTTTAAACAAAAGTAAACAAAAAAAAACGTGATCACTCACTGTTCTTGCAGGATGAAATCCATGTTCTCTGCAGAAATCTGCCCGCTCATCGGATGGCGAAACGCCGTGGTCCTCTGGTTATGACTGAAGGGACAGAGGGAGGAGAGACAACATTAGAAACCGCAGCTGCGCTGCAAACACTGTGAGGGTATCACTGTGGATTTACCCCCCAGATTTCAGCACAGAGGACTCGATCCGATCATTCCCCAGAGGAGTAGCGAGCTTAGAGGCTCTGTCCGACCTCTCCACCCTGATGGGCCTTTCGTCCCTGACTTTCCCGTCCCGGTGTACAATGTGAGGGCTGGCTACCGGGACGCCCACCCAACCCCACCCCACCCAAACCGTCCCGTCCAGTCTGTGTGCAACAAAGTGTTGGGCTCAGCACAAAATGCTGGACAGTGCCGGCCTGGGCCTCCATCAGTTATAGACTCAGTCAGTCATTCTAAGCCGCAACCAGAGTGTAAAAGCATTGGACCGGGTAGACAACGGCGGGGTGGCGTGGAGGGTCACTGTGTGCGTGTGTGTGGAGCTTAAAGGCCTCACAGCGGGGATTTGACAATGACTGCAGTGGTGTATGGATGTTTAGAGTGATGTTTTTACGGCTCTGAAGTCAATGAACAAAGAGGTCAATGGACAAAATTCATCTCTGATAGGGAGGGAAACCTGCTACTAAAAAATGTGTGAGAACATAATTATGACTAAAGAAATACAAAGTTTGAAAGGATAAAGAGCATGCTGCCTCGTCTTTGTCCACCAATATAATAGTACTGAAGCAAGCTTAATTTCACATCAGACTAGTAGCTACCTAACAAGTAATGGATTCATCTGAGAAATGCCACAAATGTACTGAAAATAACCCTGAGTTTGGTGCCAAAATGTTGGATCATATATATATATATATATATATATATTTTTTTTTTTTTTTTCTTTTTTTTTAAATATAAATATGGCAGATAAACCAATATGTCACTTCTCCTGCCAATTCGATGAATATAAACTATTAAGATGTTAGTGTAAAGCCACAAAAACAAACAATGATAGCGTCACAGAATGACTAGCGACATGTGTGTGTGTGTGTATATATATATATATATATATATATATATATATATATATATATATATATATGCGCAACACCATTTTCCATCCTGCATCAGCTCACGCTGGACAGGTTCCTGCTCCATGGAGCAGAAGATCAAAGCCTACAGGACTACAAGGTTTCCCAGACGACCCGGTGACATGACAGCAGCGGCCTCCGTAACATTATTCGCTCACAGCATGAGAGCTAAACACGACTTATCGCATGAAGCTGGTCACACCCCAACATGCTGCTCACACTGATGTCTGTCAGGACTCCCTGCTGGCCGAGGTTGAGCCTCTTCCACTAGTGTTATCCTTCTAATAACAGTTACACTAACAGAGGCCATAGCCGCACATGGAGGTCATGGTTGCTGCTGACTAAAGGGGCATTTTGCCTTGAGTTCACAAAGTTCTTGAGTTCACTACCTATTCAAGGATTTCACAATCTTTTCCTGAACCTAACTATGTAGTTTTTTAGCCTAAATCTAACTTAGTGTTTCACGATCTTTTCCTGAACCTAACTAAGTAGTTTTTTAGCCTAAATCTAACTTAGTGTTTCACGATCTTTTCCTAAACCTAACTAAGTCGTTTTTTAGCCTAAATTTAACTAAGTGTTTCACAATCTTTTCCTAAACCTAACTAAGTAGTTGTGTTGCATAAATCTAACTAAGTGTTTCACGATCTTTTCCTAAACCTAAGTAAGTAGTTATGTTGCCTAAATCTAACCTAGTGTTTCACGATCTTTTCCTAAACTTAACTAAGTAGTTTTGTTGCCTAAAGCAAACGAAGTGTTTCACGATCTATTCCTAAACCTAACTAAGTAGTTGTGTTGCCTAAATCTAACTAAGTGTTTCACGATCTTTTCCTAAACCTAACTAAGTAGTTTTTTAGCCTAAATCTAACTTAGCGTTTCACGATCTTTTCCTAAACCTAACTAAGTAGTTTTTTAGCCTAAATCTAACTTAGCGTTTCACGATCTTTTCCTAAACCTAACTAAGTAGTTGTTTAGCCTAAATCTAACTAAGTGTTTCACGATCTTTTCCTAAACCTAACTAAGTAGTTGTGTTGCCTAAAGCTAACTTAGTGTTTCACGATCTTTTCCTAAACCTAACTAAGTAGTTTTGTTGCTTAAGCTAATGAACTGTTTCACGATCTTTTCCTAAACCTAACTAAGTAGTTTTTTAGCCTAAATTTAACGAAGTGTTTCACGATCTTTTCCTAGACTTAACTAAGTAGTTGTGTTGCCTAAATCTAACTAAGTGTTTCACGATCTTTTCCTAAATCTAACTAAGTAGTTTTTTAGCCTAAATCTAACTTAGCGTTTCACGATCTTTTCCTGAACCTAACCACGTAGTTTTGCTACCTAAGTTCTGTTTCCTGTGAGATCAAAAGTGTATTTTGAAAAGATCGAATGTACGTATCGAGCTAAAGTTGACACGTGTTGCTGGACTTTTGCTGGAAAACACATGGAAAATTAGGAGTAACTTTTCATAAGAGATACGAACCCATCCTTGATGAAGCTGGTGTGGGAGTAATGGACTGACTGACTGACTTACTAGTCAATCGATTACCTTAACATAATATTATGTGCCCCTATGTGCCTCATTGACTTTTAACCATTGCTAAGCAAAATGCATAAAACATTTTTTTTTAAAGAATAAAAATATGAAAATGTGCAATGACTTGTTGGTGATTCCATCAACTGAACAGTGAGAGCACAGGTTGGATTCATTGTACTTTTTCTCCTATGCCGCCTGCATAATGTCAACACCCTCGACTGCCGCTTGCTGTTGGTTCAATTGTCAGGTATCAAGAAAAAGGAGGAAAAAAAAGGACATCAGGAGCATATTGCGAGGAATTTATAGTTTTCACAAGCCACGACGAATCACCTGCAGCGGCCCACGGGGGACTGCACTCACATTTACACATAAATGTTTGACAGCTGGCCGTAAAAATAGAAAATAGAAATCTCTACAGAGTGAAGCGAAGAAGAGGGTGTTCGTGAACGCGGAGAACATTCGCTTCAGCTCGTCACGCTGCCAAGAGTGTGTGTTACACACACCAGACAGTGTGTATAACTGCTCCAGATAGCAGCATCCCTCAGGGTGGGATACGCTCCGAGAGGGAATGACTGTCGGAATAGGACGGAATTACAATAATAGATCAGCTGTAGCATGTAAAGGGAAACAGAAAGTCCTGACGCTCTCCTTGCAGAGTTGACGACAAATTCAGCAAAAACAGCCGACGATGACGATTTCACCACTGAACAGCGAGCGGAAGGTATGAATATAAATAGCAGAGGGATTTCATTTACAAAATACATTTATTAAACTGTCAGGAACAGTTTGCAAACAGTAAATGGGAACTTCAGTGTGAAATGATGCTAACAGGCTTAATACGCCATTAACATAATATTAGATTCTTGTTTTTTTCCATGTTAATGTGTCTAAATAACTGCTACCCGGCGGGGCACTTCTTTGACAGCACAACGCGACAATCTACGACTCCCCAGTGTGAGCGCGTGAAGCGAAGCGTCCTCAAACACCTCCGTCCTAATGAATAATAAACGAAACGTTGCGACGTTAATGCAATAAATCAAACGCGTAATCAACGCGAGTTTGAAAAATAATGTTAATTACGCCGTGACGACAGCTGCAGGGCCGCCTCTCATTCGCACTGAGGCGCGAGTACTAATAGACGCGTGCAGAATTCATACGGAGCTTATGAAATTAAACGTGAAGCCTATTAACTCTGATCTCCTTGCGAGACTGTTAAATGGTAAAAGAGGTATTTACGGACCCCTCAAATCCTCTCAGTGAGCCAAGCGGTACATTTCAAGATCGAAACCGTGATATTATTCTGTGATATTATATCACAGGATGAGAGCCGGGGATAGCGCCTCGGTGTCCTGAGAGGGTTGTTTATCTGCGGAGAGCTTCATAACAGTAATATCATGTCATGACGCCACGGCGGCGTCGTGCAACGGTGACCCGAGCTGCAAAGGGAAAATAATGTGGAACGCGGCGCTAAAAGCTTTGGAAAGAACCCTTTTAACAATGCCCTTTAATAGAAAGGTAACCAACGCACAATGCGCCTCTCATCTCAGAGTCCTTTTGTGCCTCGCTCTCGCAGAGAGATGGAATCCATCAGGGTCTGAAACATCTCCTCAGAAGGAAAGAGACGAAAGCTTTGAAGTGTTTGTTTCGATTGTTAAACGTTCAGCACGACAAGACGGGTATCGAAGAAGCAAAACCAGGATGAGCAGATCAGAATGCAATCCAGACATCGGACCAAGTGTGAAAAAGTTGCTTTGATCACGCTCTCGCTCGTGCTTTTGGCGTCTTTACGGTATATGTGTGTCGACAAGGTAAGGGAAGGGAAAGCTGCACGATATCTATGTGTTTGGGTCAAAAGGAGGCGGTTTCTTCACAGATTTAGTGTCTTTCAGCTCATCGTTTTGGTTTCATGGTCCGCTAATGTAGCCTTCTGGTCCAGAACAGCCACAGTGGGGAGATGATTTTGGGGGGGTGTGATCCTCTGTGTGGTTCTCACGCGGTCAAACTATGTAGGTCGTACCCTAACGCATCAAACAAATCTGATTTTAGCTTCCGGTGGATTCTGCTTCTAAGTGGCCTCAAAAAAAGAAATAGAAAAATGACTTGGCCAAAAACACCTTCTTTTTTTTAGGTCCTCGACAGGTCTAATCAGTTCATTCTGGAGTCAAACTGGACATTTGTCCATTTAAAGAAATTCCCTGAAAATTCCCTGAGATATCACTAGAATTGGGCAGGAGTGAGGTCACGGTGACCTTGAACTTTGACCACAGAATTCTAAGTAAATCCTCCTCAAGTCCAAGCGGATGTTTGCGGTGCGTTTGACACTTCGGCTAATGACCCAAATAATTGTGTGCAATATATTTTTCCTTGTTTATTTACATGCAAACGTTCATAAAAGAGACGTGCAGCCTGTTGTCTCTATACGTGTTAGCGTTAATCATTCCCTGTCGATAACAAAATCGATCCGGCAAATGAATCAAACTCGCACCATTAGTGTCAATTTGACTTCTCACAATCTGATGCCATATTTGAAAAAGATAAAAAAAAGCGAGGTCTCAAGACTGAATGCACCAATGAGCCGAGACTCAGACACCCAGCAGGGGAGCGTATGCCTCCATCAAAACCATCAAATGGATCACACTTTCTTTGTGTGTGCAACTTTCGGAGCGACATAATTAAGTTTGCCTTTCAGTTCAGATGAAGAGACACTCATCACTGTCGCCGTCAGAGAAAAGCGCCGACGCCGCCTCTCCCTTTCACGCCGCCGTGTTAATTTCGGGGGTTTTGTAGCATGAGACCGGGAGATCTTAAAAAGCTTTCAGGCATTTAATTCTTAACAAAAAAAAACAAGCCGCTGAGACCAAACGGCTTATTACTTCGTCATCTGAGAAAAAGATCCAAACACCACTCTCTCTTTCAAGCCAGTAGAGTAATTTGGGGAGATATTTTTTAACTTCTATCAGACGAGCTCCCCTGCAGCTGAATTAGACTTTTCTCTATTTCGGGCAGGCATGACGTTGGGGAATTAAACTTCCTCTTACGAGACAATCTTGACCACTGAAGCTGCCGTCAGCTGCTGAGCTCTGCGCCTCTGCGTTTGACTTTTCTGCCCCCGGTCGATATCCACATGGCATTTATGAAGGCCGGGCAGTGAACCTCTGTTTGGGTTACGTCCACACCGTCCCGTGACAGCCTCTCTCTCCCACCTCTCGTGTAAACAGCCACGTGAATGCCACACATGATCCGGCACGCTGCACCTGCCGCGTCGCAGGACTCGGGTGTCGCCGGGTCTCTCGAGGAAATCCCGCCTGCTTTATTTACTCTCGTTTGTCCTCGTTGCCAAGTTACGGGATCGGGGGCCCGAGCGAGGATCAATCGGCCGACGGAAAGTGTATCGGCAACACATTTCACGAGTGTGTTTATGTCATATATGAACGGAATATCTTTAACCTCGGTTTCTGGGGAATTGTGATGGACATTTTAGACAAGAAAAAAAGAAAAAAAAGCGACTGAATCAATCACGGAGAAAAATAATCATTGCTCGCGCCGCGACAAGCAAATTACAGTCTGAAGGTCTTTCTTCCTATTTGTCCTCCTGCCAAAAAAAGAGTTGGCATCTCTTGATAATCAAGGTTACTTCAGAGGATGTCGGGCAGACGATTCACGCTGCGTCCTGATTGGCTGTCAGGGATCCTATTGATGACCTGAACACCTAAAGGACCAATATAATGGTTTTTGAGTGGAGGAAAGAACAAATAGACTTGATTTGAAGTAATGTTTCGTCCACTTGTGTAATGTGGTTTGAAGTGGTGTCTTTAAAAGTTCTCTATACACATCTTTATTGGTTAAAACTAAAACTATTCTTTCATGCTTTTTAACTCAATCAGGAAGATGCTCTACTTTGCACAGGTACACTTGCATTTATTTAGAAGAGCATGTCAGATGAAATCCAGTGAAAGGTAAAACAAAACACTTAGTTCCAGAAGAGCTTAATGGCACAAAAGAGGCTGATTGAGTCTTCTCCCCTGTGCTCCTGAGCTTGTGTTCAGTTAATAACCAACGACTCTGTCAGGGCGAAAGTTAATGTGTTAATGATTTACTGCCGTTAGAATGCTACACGTAGCACCCGGACACGTCTTTTTAAATCGACGGCGGGCTGATCGATGAGTTCCCCATCACAGATAAGCCACGCCCACATCTGACAAAAGGTTCCCGTTGGTTTCGCCCCGCGACTCTTATGTCCGATAAAGAGCAGGTATTTGTCTCCGTTTGCCCGCCTGCCTTTTCAACAGATGTGTGTTTCTAAATGATTTGGCGAGTAGGTGTTCTGCCCGTCAAAGGTCACGTCTATTTAAAGGGATTTTCCACATGAAATGTGTTTGAAGTGCAGCGAGCGAGGGAGCGAGGGAGCGGGCGAGCGAGGGCGGGGAGGAGCGCTGCCGGTGCAGCATGGGAGAAAACACAGCAAGGTCATTGCCATTCAGAGCACACTGTACATGTTTAACACAGTGTGTGTGTGTGTGTGTGTGTGTGTGTGTGTGTAAGAGAGAGAGAGAGTGTGTACAGTATTAGGCACGAAGAGACAGAGCAGTTTAAAGTGTGTGTGTGTGTGTGTGTGTGTGTGTGTGTGTGTGTGTGTGTGTGTGTAAACATCACCAGTTTAAAAAAAAAAGAAATATTTGGTAAAAAGAAGAAGAGAAAGTAGCTCATTTAAAATGCTCTCACAGTCGAAGGTTTTTTGAACACTGTCGCTGTGTGTGACCTTTTCAAATCGAACAAGCAGGAGACCGAGAGCATACCTAATTGAAAAAAGAAGAAGAAATTACTTCTCTTCTTGGCAAAATGACAACACTTAAAAATATAAAGCTCCACCAGTTTAGGCCGGAATGTGTGCTCTTTGTAAAGACTGTAATTTGAAATCTATTGGAGAGAGCACAGAGCAGCACATGTCATTTCCTTAAACTCATTTGATAACAGACACACACACACACACACACACACACACACACACACACACGCACGCACATACACCTCTGCCAATAACTAAATGGTACTTTGATCCGCGGCCTAATGTTTGAATAAAAATCCCATAATTGAGTTGCACAATGCCACAGCTGCTAACGAGGTCCCGCTTTGGCCGCCGGACAAAAGGAGGTTAAAACATTATCGCGGTTGATTCTGGCACCGCGGCTCCGCTTATTTAACAGCCGCTGACATGAGGAGCTGGATGATGCTGCGTTCAGGCTCCAGCTCCTCCAACATGAACATGAACTTTGAGATAGAAGTATTTTAGAAAGTAGTTCAGATTCCAAGCACAGTTTCATTAAAGTATTCGTGTTAAACAACTTGCCGATGCATCGATAACTGAGATTCTTTAGAGTCACAGTGAAACCATTTTTGAGTTGTTTAAATTAAATCATTTTGTATTTGATTGGACCGCTAAAAAGTGGGCGGGTTTAGAAACTAGCTTGGAGGTCATGATATTATTGGTTGACTTTGGTTCTTGCTCATGAAAGCACATGTCAGCACATTGATTTACAGGCAGAAAAAGATAAATGGATTTTGATATAAAACAGCAGAGGAATATTTATTTGTGCCTTTTTTTGTTGTTATATGTGCACACGATGAGATCTAAAAGGATTAAAGATCATCTCCGCTGCAACAAAAAGTAAATAAAAGCCAAACATGTGGTTACAGTGATGCAAAAATATTTTTCTTTTCAAAACAGAGCTCGGGAATCTTTCATTGTTTTTGAATGAAATAGTTTGATTATACTATTATTATCTTTTTCACTTTAAACAATAATATTTTATATGACATAAACACAACCTCTACATTGATACAGCGCACTATATTATTATTAGTCATCAGAGCATGCTAACCTTTTGAAACAAAAAAGTTATGGTAGCTTTAAACCACAGATCACAACTTAATAGTTTTAGAATGATCAGTAATGCCCAAAATTGGTATAAAAAAAACAAAAAAGTGAAATCACTTTAGATTCAATTTAGGAGGAAAGCGGGACCAAAAATAAAGCCTTGCCAAAAGAAACATCTGTTCCTCGATAATCACATTAAATATGTGATCGTGTGAGAAGGTCGTCATTGAGTCGCTGCAGAATCACAATATTTAGAAAAAAGGTATTCTGCAGATCAATAAAATAAACTTCCAAACCAGTTATCATCCCAGTGCAACCAAGTTAACTGGCACTGGGGACGAGAGATACAATATCACACAATCTGAGCAGCTACAGTATCAAACCAAGATTAATATCAGTCCATCTGAGTCACTTTGTGAAGCTCTGTGAGTCGTCTGGCAGTGGAGACACTAGAGCCCACTTCCACCTCGCTCTGCTACAACAAAACCTCTGAAAACACCCAGGAAGTCTCCTCAGCATGATGAAAAGCTGAACAGCCTTGACTGCCGTATCTATTTGTGTTTACCTGCGTCCACTCGGTCGCGGCGGCGGCGGCGGCGTCATTACTTTTGTTCCCCTCCGAGCGTGCGAACGCTGCATGAACCGCACGCTCTTCCTGTCCGTGGGAGGAGCGCCGGCATGCTATAGCTGCGCTCCTATAACTGGCCGGGGGTGAGGAGACGGAACACAATCTGACCACTGCAAGCACACAGAGTCAAACACACACACACACACACATACATACATACATGCATACATACATACACGCGCACACACACACACGTTGCCCTGCTGAATTCCTAGCAGGCCGCCGCCGCTGTCAGTGCATTCCTCGCTGTGGCCCCGTGAGCATGAGGCGCGGTGACACATTTGGTTTGGGCGCCACGCTGCTGCACTGCCACCATCTCTTGTTCAGGTTTCACAGACATCCAGCATCACACACACACATGCTTCTTTCTTTCTCTCCCTCTCTCTCTCACACACACACTCTGTCCCATCAGGTCGGAAAGCATTCAGAGTTGCTGCCCCGCCAAGTTTAATTAAAAGAAGGTGTATACAAGACCACAGAGCTTTTCGTCAGGTTAACAGGTGGAAGTCACTGTAATGACGGTTATTCGTACAATTCCTATCGAGCTGATAAGCACGACCCACAATGCTCGGCTTTTGTGCCACGTTCCCCCGTTCAGTGGCGACGGTTGAGCTTCCAAGACTGTGGAAGGCGCTCAAGAGAGTTTAAGTGGAGGGTTGTGTCGACTAGATGAATAGGATAGGAAGGTGCATCCACAGCGTGCATACCGCAGCTGTCTCTTCAGCTCATCGCTCACTGAACCCCTGTCTCATCTCAAACTCCCGTAGTCACACTCCTTGTCCACTGTTCAGACAGGAAGTGGAGGGGAAGTGGCACGGCTACGACCCGGCGTGTGACCTCAACGTCTCAGGAGCTGGTGCACGAAGGATCATTCTGCTCACCCCCCCCCTTAAAACATGGTGGGCAGCCGCTCAGCGCCGCTGGCAGACTGAGAACAACTCGGAGTCGGTAATAACTGACGAGGATCACCTGGCACAAGTAAGTGAATTAGCCCAAATATCGACCGTCCCACTGCAGCGGCCGAGAGGGGCAGGAACGTGGCTTTAAAGACGTTAATTACCGGGCTCACGTCTGAAGCACCAAACAGATACTGACAGTCACATGGCAATAACTCAGCATGGATTTGTAAGATGATCAGCATTCATTATTAAAAAAAAGGTTTGGAGGAAGCGGTGCTCACTATTTTAAATGGGAAATGTTAACGAGCCAGTTTAATTTGCGCCGCGTGGCTGCAGGCGGCCGGTGCATAAAAACATCTCTAAAGGTTGAAATATCGCAGCGCATCAAGGCTGCAGTGTTTTTTTTTCTTCTTTCCTTTTCGTTTGTTCACACGCGGCTCTCGGCTTCACCGTCTCTCGTGGGTTTTGTTCCGAGCTGCAAACTTGAACAAACTCATGTTCACGTGTCTACAGGACATTTACGTCTCGGTCAAATTCAGTTCGGCTCGAACCAGTTTACTCCGGCTCTATGCTCTGTGTATTTACACCACCTTGTGTGTTTTCCAGTTGTCTCTGCTCGGAATGAGAGCGCTGTCTTTGCACGCCGATGGCTGCAATGAACCGCCAGCTTGTGGGTGAAATCTGGAACCGAGGTGCGGAGATTCACGTCCCCCCTCGGGACAAACTGGAACAGCTTCTGTGGTTCATCTGGCGACATCATGAGGTTGACATTTGTCCATGTTGATTTGTCCGTGCACCACCTGCACAACAAACTAATGGTGTCCCCATTCAGCTCAGCCTCAGCTGTTTGTGTTTAGTGCTAATTAGCAAATGTCAAGCATGCTAATACGCTAACATTCTTCTTCTTCTTCTTCTTCTATATTGGTGAACATTAGGTTTGCTAAACACCGCCTTTTTAACGCGCTCACTGCAGGCATGTTAGCGTTTAGCTCGCTCGCTAGCTCGCGCCGCTGTGTGGAGTTAATGTAGTCATAGCGCACTTTCTACAATAACACTACGTCTCACTACATCCAGAAGGGGAAAACTTTATATTTCTTAAGCCAGTGTGCGAGACTAAAAGCGAGGTCTGAATCCAGGTTCCGGACTGTTGCGGCTCTCACGTCTCACGTCTCACATGAAAACAACTTCCAGCAGGGTGTCACGAGTTCACCTCCAACAACCCGTCCACTTGGAGAATAAACCCGCTCCAATTATCCCGACCGCAGGCAGGCGCGTTTCCCACGATAGCTCCACGGAAATCAGATCCCTGCTTGTTCGACATTTGTCCGCATTCAAATCAGCCGTGGCGTTTTGCCCCTCCCCCGCCTCCAGGGCCCGGCTGACTCTAATTATAGCCGCTCTTCGTCGGTGCTGAGGAACAGAGTGCCTGTTAAATGTCTTATTGCAGAGATAATGAAAATATCTGCATTAGCATAAACAGGGGTGGCAGCAGAACGGAGAGGCGCATATGAGGAGTGAATGATGCTCCGGCTGAAAATTAGCCCTCGCGCGACAGTTTGTGCCTTTCGCGGCGAGTGAGATTCATTGCGAGCAAATTGAGGCTCTGCTTAAGGGCGGGGTGGGGGGATTTTGGGGAGGCTATTTCAGGAGGGCAACTTTTCATAATTACAAATGAACTGCTTCTGTACGAGTCAAACATTGTGGAGACAATAAGGCTATTAGTTTCTGGGAGAGAATGAAGTTTTGTGGAATAATAGAGGACAAGAATTTGGGACACGCTAAAATCGTGTGCGTAGTAACAAGGCGTCCCATCGCCGGCGGTGGAGCTGCGTGGGCGAAGGTCAACATCGAGAGGTAAAGCGGAGGGGAAATGTGTTAGCGGTGGAACTCAAGCAGCCGTTTCTGCCTTAATAATATAATGGGGCGCTTTATTGATCCCCGTTGGCAAATTCTCTTTTTAGTTGTGGACACCTGCAGGACGGCTCCGCTGCAGCGGGCTGGGGCTCAGAAGGGGTTGTTGAATGTCACTGTTTATTGATCTGTCCAAAGCGTTTGATACAGTCGACCATGATGTTTTAAGGTTGAGGCTCCTCAACTCAGGACTCTCGGAGCAAGCAGTGGCTTGGTTCACGAGTCTTAGTGCATCAGATATGAGGGTCTATCCTCTGATATTGCTAAGGTGTGCCACAAGGATCTGTATTAGGTCCACTTTTATTTACTATTTATGTCAATAATTGGGGCCAAAATGTGGTGGACACTAACTGTCACTTCTATGCTGATGACACTGTGATATATTGCTGTGCGTCAACTCTTGTGCAGGCAATTGTTGTTCAAAATACCCTTTTTCAACTAAAACTTGTTCTAAATACAGATAAAGATAAAACTTAAGATGTTTTCAAGCAGTCGGAGTAGGCCACTGAATATCCCTTCGGTGGTCACTCTTGAAGGAAGTGAAATAGTGGTTGTTGACTCTTATAAATATCTGAGTATTCTGATTGATGACTCCCTCACTTTTCAGCAACAAGAGACTTTTAATCTAAATGGGACTCTCCTAAGGCTTGAGACCAAAATATGTGAATCTTCTAACAAAACTTATAGTGCCAAGGAAAAGTCAGAGGGTCAGCAGAGTCAATGGGATTGTGAATCATGAATATCTGCAACAACAACAAAAAATCATACCAATCAAATATCGTAAACAGACTTACTGACCTCGCCATCCATCAAGAAAAAATTATAAACTAATTAGTAGTAAATTAAGAGATTTTTGTGCAATATTCTGCAGCTTTTAACGCCAAGGTTGATGTACACACATATCCATAAATGGGAGCTGAATATCTCCTCGTTATGGATCTGTACACATGGTGGCGATGCATGGGTGACTGTCTGGCTCCGCTGAGGATGTGAGGACGAGCGATGAGACGAGAAATCAAGACTAAAACAGGTGATACGGGGGTTGTAATCAAGTCACCGCCATCGTTAAAACTGAAGAGCGCTTTCGCTTCACTTTGATCCGTCCGAAGGGCTGAAACAGAGCCGACTGCTCGTTAGGGACCGGACCAGAGCTGGAGAGGCCGGTAGCAGCCGCATCCTGCTGGTCCTGGCGGCACGCGGACATGAAACAACTCCACGACGCGAGGGCTCCGGGTAAACAGAGCCGGGCGCAAAATATGCCGACGGCAACAAAAAACTCAAATGTAACGGCAGACGACACAACTGCAGCGGCTCAGACGATGTGATGGTCCCAGTGAGACAGAGGCAGCGCCTTCAACGTTGACAAAGTGACATGGATGGCATTCAAATATTCATAACAGGATAAACTAAAAGGGATATAGAAGTAAACATGTAGTATTGAAAATATTCAGTGTTTTTACTTAAATAATGCGGGGAAAGTGTCCGAAGGAGAAACGTGTTCGGTGAAACTATTTTTCTCATAATTTATGAATGAACCGGTATGGAAACTTAAGTTGTAGACATCCTGAAGTGTTGGGATGTATCAGGATGCATCTCTGTTTGGTTTCCCAAACTCTCTCTCTCTCTGGTACCAGCAAAAAAGCATTGTAATTTTTCATTTATTGTTATTATTACTTAGTATTTGTGATGCGATTGAAAAGGAAAAGCCTCTCTTGGATGGCCGTCTTGATTATTAATCTCATGGAAATTGTGTGAAAAGGTTTTGTTGTCTGTTTTGGCATCTTATTTGTCTTTTTTTCTTCCTATAAGCACTTAATTTAGTTTGTGCTGCATAATTGTCAAACAGGCGGTAGGTTAAGTATTTGAAACGGCCTCCTGTAAATCTTCTGGCTGCCAATAAAAAAAGTATTTTGTTGTTTTCTGAAGTCAAACGTATTCCCGCGGCTCTGTGGTTCGCTCTGAAGCCACATTAATTAAATCTCTTGAGCCACATGAGTCACCGTTGTTGCCCTTCTCTTTGAGGTGATCGCATTTCCATTGATTCCAAGAAAATCAACCTGTGTGCCCCTGAAAAGTACATGCATCGGACTATTTATAGAGCAGCGACACGCAGCCACTCAGCCGTGACTCCGGCTCCGTGACCCTTCTGCTCCATCGGCGACCTCCCGTCTCTCCATCAGACGCTGAATTTGACCACTTATGTCTTTATGACCACCTCCTTTTTTTCTTTGTGTTTTCTTCCCACTCGCTACTTTAAAGTCTGTTTTTCACAAAAACAACAAACTGTTTGCCTGAATTCAAGATTATATTTTCGGGACAAATCGCTGCCATTTATTTTATCTTCGTCATTGTATTTCCTTTTTTGACGCCGTCTTCGCTCATGTCCCGCCCCCCTAGACGGACACACGGGTTGCAAAGCAGCTCTGACAGTTAATTGCAGCTCCATCAAGTAGCAGGATTGGGATTCTTCAGCCCTGATGAGCCGCTCTATCTGGATCGTGGCTGCATTTTGAGAGGGAATAGAGATGTCCATCAGAGCCAATCAGAGACAGCCGACGGAGTGGCGTCCACCTCTGTTGCTACTGGCAAACTACCACCAACCACCAGCCCTCAAGAGACTGCTGAGGGGACATTTTGTTGCTATGGCAACAACGAGATGGCTTTAAATAAGCCCCCGACTCTCGTCCATTGCGATAAATATTGCCAAATAGCGTTGGGATTTTATGTCAGGCTTTTCGCGAAAGAAGGAGATTAGAGTGTTTACGGCAAGCAACACCTCTTCTGAAAGTGTGTGTGCGTGTCCGTGTGCGTGTGCATGTGCGTGTGTGTGTGTGTGTGTGTGTGCGTGTGGACAACCGGAGAGCAGCTTTCAGCCGGACAGCCAGGGACTCTGCAGTCTGGCATACTAATGGTAGACAAGGCTGCACTGCATTCACATTCAAAACACTTCAGTGTCCTGACAGGTCCCCGTCTCAGAGAGGGGAAGTGTGTGTGTGTGTGTGTGTGTGTGTGTGTGTGTGTGTGTGTGTGTGTGTGCGTGCGTGTGTGTGTGTGTGAGTGTGAGTATCGATGGGAATCGAATCAAAGCTGGCAAGAAAGGAAGAAAGAACAAAGATGGCAAAGAAAACCAGAGAACTGTATACGTGTTGATGTTTCTGCTCTAAAAGAGAAATCTGTACACAGGTATAACCAGGTTTAACACACAGACTGAAACACAATGTTTATGACGTATAGAGGGACACAAAATGGCCATTCTTGTGGCGTGGAGCTTTATGATGCTGAATAAACGCGGTGACCCGAGTTCAGGTCGGGCGAGGATGTTTGTTGCCAGTCATCAAAACTCGTGAGTAGTGAGTAGACAAAAAATAGTTAATAGGAATCATGATCTTAGTCTGGGGCAATCATTTCATTTATTTGATTGCATTTCAAAGGATATCCTCATATTTCAAAGAGTTACTTCAGTTCCTTTCTTTTACTTTGTGCAATGTATAAGAATCAAATACCTCTCGTGCGTCCGGTAGCCGATTCCATAAACCATGAATTCATGACATATGTCGCCATGAGTCAGAGAAATATTACCATTATTGTAATGTAGTCCTCCATACTTAGTGACCGCATCGCAGGCGAGACATTGAACCTGTCCCAGGACCCCGTTCCATGGAGGAGTTTAACAATTAAGCCAGGCTTATTTCACTGAGTCCGAGTAATGTGGAACGAGACTCGGTAGATTTGCTCATTTGCATTTCTTCACATATATCGTCGGTGTTTGAGTCGTGTGTTTCATCAGATCCTCTGCAAATAAAGACAGCGTTTAGAAGAAAAGCAAAGGTTATACAGCTTAAGCTGCGATGGCAAAGTTCAAGAGAGAGACGGTGAGTGAGACGGAGATTAAGAAAAACTGCACAGTCACAAGGAGACAGACACCACACACACACACACACACACACACACACACAGATGTTTCCCCCTCCAGGCCGACTGACGAGCATCGTATTGATCCGGTTGAGAAAAGAAGCCTTGAAATGACACGCAGCGACACGCTGATCTGGCGCCGCGGGACCCTGTGATTTTCATTATGACCGAATCATACCTCGTTTAATTAAAAGGTGACATACCCGCTAATCCGTGTGGTTAAAAGTGGCAAGAAACACATCTCTCTGAGCGTGAACAAATCAAATATACACCTCGGGCCCCTCGAACATAATGAGGGCGTTGAGCTCCAACTCGCTGGGGAAGAGTTGTGTGAATACTGAGTATACAGTTAATGTACCGCAACCCCATCGGGAAACACAGGAGAATCTGAAGGTGGATGATTGGGGGGGGGGGATTTAATGTGACATGTGTGCAGCAGCAGGAGCAGGAGGTCGGTTGATCAACGCCAGCAGAGTAAAGCTGACCCTCGAGTCCAAGTGGATGCTTGTGCCAAATTTGAAGGGATTCACCCGAGGCGTTTCGGGACAGACGTGAGGTAGCAGTGACCTTTGACGATTAAAATGGAATCATTTGACCCTCGAGTCCGGCTGCATGTTGGTGCCAAATTTGAAGAACTTCCCTCCAGGGGTGCCTGAGACGCCAACACCTGCCACGAGTCATGCTTCCACTTGTGATTCACCCGATGCTTTCTGACCAAAAGCATCTATTTGCACCTCAAGCCCTTCGCTGAGTTTTGAGCTGTGAGCTCTGACACGCACTGTCTGCACTCGAGACGCTGACGAAGGACTCGCAGCTGGCGCCGGCGTGCCTGTGCTTGTGCAGAGTAAGGCCGACATCACTCTCCAAATAATCTTGTGAATCACGGCCGAGAGGAGAGGAAGACGGAGGAAGCAACAGAATTGGAAATGAGTAAATGCAAAAAATGAGAGCAAGCAAGGCTGATTCCAGAGTGTGTGTGTGTGTGTGTGTGTGTGTGTGTGTATGTGTGTGTGTGGTCCATGATGCACACGTCTCATCCACCAGAGTAACATGAACAGTCACTTTGCAGGTCTCGACACGAACTTAAGTCTTTGGCAGCCGGGCGTAGCGAAGACTTAAGTGGTAGCATTTAAGGTATTTAAGTCAATCATTTAAAGTAAATGTAGCCTCAAACCAAGTTCTACTATCAAGCACAAGAGAGAAAACACAGCAGTGGGGAATTATGGGTTGCAAACTAACGGATTATTTCACACAAGTAAGTGTGAAACTCCAGAAAGAAGTAAAAATTTGAAGCTATGTTTAAACAAAATTTCCAAAAGAAAATTCAGAAATTCATACCTTCATCAGTGTTAGATTTGTATTTCTGGGGCCGGACCCTACGGCAACATTCATCGCTTCACTTGGCTTCAAAGACGCGAACACTTCGTCCCCCACGAGGGACGCGCCGATCCGCAGACGCATTTATTACCCAAGATCCAAACGTGCCCACAAACTAAAAAGTTACTGAACACAGCAGGCACTGAAAATAATATCCATCCCTGCTTTGAATCTCAAGCTGCACATGTTCTTCTCTTTTAATCTAGCGGACACAATCGCCTCAGAGTATTTCTTAGGAGCAACTGCTGCTGAAATATTAAAAGTTTGGACCTATGTGGCTAAACTCAGGTATACAATGGCACTTTATGCCTCATTAGGAGGCGGAATCCAGGCTGCCCGCCAACACTGAGGAGAATCAGAGTAGTTCTGCTCCGGCCCACGCTCCCCTTCGCCGAGTCCGCTGAGACCGACGCGAGACAAGAGTTTCTTCTTGTGTGGAGCTGCCAATGTGGGAAGTGGAATACATGCGCTGCAGATGTGTTTGGGTCGTCCCATTTGTCCTATTTAACTGGTTTCCTCCGCAGCAGATAGTTTCCGCACTTAACGCCGCCGTGCCAGACATGCTGGCTTCACAAAGTCACACATGAAAGGGCTGCTACTGAGTGAGGGAGGGTTTTGTAAAGGCATATGCACAGAACCTCCGGAAATACATCCTCAAACTTGCATTACCGTAAAAGCCGGGTTACAAGCCGCTACTACCTTCGGTGGTTGTCCCCGCTGTAGCAAGCTAGCGATGCTGCTAGCTCCCTGTTGCTGCTGCTACTGCCCGCATCCCCTCTGCCCGAGTCGGGCGTCGAGCCGGGGCTGGTCCCGCTACCTTCGGTGGTTGTCGGGGAACTAGCGAGAGCTAGCGGAAGTTAGCAGAGAGCTAGCGGAGGTTAGCGGGGAACTAGCAGCAGCGCTAGCTGGCTACAGCGGGGAACTAGCGGGGACACCCACCGAACGTAGTAGCGGCTTGTAACGCAACTTTTACGGTTATCAATATTTATTGACGTCAACTGTTCCTTCAATGTGTTGCCACAAATCCCAGAGACATAACAACGCGACACTGGAGGTGTTGCACACTTTTTGTGAACTGCTGATGAACCCACGCTGCGCTGATGGGCAACACCAAGCAGCAGACGGACAAAGTTACCAGGAAGTGGGGAAGAATTTAGCTAAAGACCCAGATAATGTTTCTCAGAAGTTGGTGGAAGTCCAACACAAAGCTGGAGGAAAGGTAAATACTGTGATTAAATGCTAACGCTGCTTCACATCTGATGGATGTGGATGCAGGTCACTGCTGGGTAACAAGATATTTGCCAGGAACTCGCTCCAACATGTAACTCCGCCTACACGACCACAAATTGTCACGTTAGATGGTTTGACTGGCACGTTTTTCTACATAGGACAGCCGTTTCAGCTTTTATGCTAACTAAGCTAAACATGTAGCAGCTTTAGCTCAAAACCCATCCGCGTCATTGTTAGACAGCTCAAGTGACTGACGCAGTATAAAAGGAAGATAAAGTCTGCGTAGGGCCAATAGGACGGAGGCTGGACCTTTTTAACAAACACGAGTTTCACCCGGGAGACTGCTTTGACAACGTGGACTTATTTTTTTGTCAATCGCGTTCTTCAACAGCGCCATTTACATAACAAACTTATTCATTTGAACCAATATCACAATCTTTTCCGCACCGCAACCAAGTACTATTGTAGCCTAAACCTGACCAAGTACTTTTGTTGCTTAAAGTAAACCTAAAACCTAAAAGCACATACGTTCATTTTGAAAAGACACTCTGCATGGAACGAGCAGAAACTGACACGCTGTCCCTACAACGTTCAAACCTGAGGCCAGAGACATCTAGAGCAGTGATTTTCAATCACTTTATCGATCCAAAAAAAATACTATTTTGTTGCCGCAAATAATTTTCCATTGTTGAGCATCTGAGCCTGCAATATAGTGTCTGGCCTAGTAATTAAATACTCTTCCATGCCAGTAGGTGGCGCAATAATTACCTACCATAGAAATTCCTAGGCCAAATTCCCCAAAGATTTAACTATTCCCTTGAAAGCAGATGCGATAGAGGGCTATGCTAAAAGTATAAATGTTCAACACTGGGGAGTGGATAGCACCAACTTTAAAATGTCCTCAGTAAACGTGATCGCGTCAGGCAGTGGTTGGGTTTTGATGGGAACCACATGGTGCATCTGGGTTGTTGTTGTTTTTTTCATGGACGGCGCCGCCTCTTCATGCATGTACAGTGGAGGCTTTGATTACACACAAAGATGTCTCAGATTAGGCCGGGATTAGAGCTGCGCTGCCCACACAGACTGAGCCAGCTGGGGCGTAATGTGAGACCTGAGGGACTCAAAGGGAATCAAAGGGTTGCAGTGACAGACAGATGGAGGATGGGGAGCGGGCCGATGGCAGCAATCCTACACACCCAGCTCCGGAGTGGAAGTCAGGACCAGGTTCTTGGTTCTACCCCGACGCCGCCACCGCTCCTACTTAAAACCTGCAGAGGCTGCAGACGCCTGGTAGACGCCACTCACTCTTTAATAAGATAATTACAAGAAGAAGAAGAAGAAGAAAAAACACAATTCAGTCTAATTTCCCCTGAGTGCAACAACACATTATCATTATAATATGAAGAATTAGTCCTTTGCATCATAATGACGTTTATAAATAGAAAGAAAGCTCCTGTCCTTCCAGCTAATGGCCTTTGGACAGGACGAATGTGCATCCAGATAAATAAACTGTAATGCCCCAATTAAATACACTGGATCAATATTGGTGCCATTTAATGTCCTTATTAAAAGTTTGATGATGACTCGGTCAGTGTTGTGAAATTGCAACAACCTTTAATAAATCTTTTGTGCCATAAAAGGCAAATATTTACTAATATCTGGAATCGAGCGTAGTAATTACAAGACTGTAACTGCATGCGTTAAATACGCCGTGTCCAGCAAGACGTTCCGGTGCAATTACACACACACACACACACACACACACACACACACACACGCACACACACACACACACTTGAGTTGATGAAATAAATCCAGGTTACAC